>NC_083284.1:6941179-7241783 GCF_963506605.1 Zootoca vivipara | reverse complement strand
TAAGTGCAATCCTATGCATGTCTAAACCCCACTGAGTTCAATGCAACACTCCCAGGTAAGTGTATACAAGATTGTAGCCTAAAGAATAAATAAGTGCTTAATGAGCTGAACCCTCTAGTCCAATGTCTACACCCAGATTCTAATCACAATACCACACTGATTTGACACAGTATATAAATTATCCAAATCTTCTCACCTTTAAAAAGGAGAGAGAATAGCTATATCTAATATTACACACACACACACACACACACACACACACACACACATGTAGCCAATATGGTACACTTCAGATGTTGTGGATAATAATAATAATAATAACAACAACAATAATAATAATAATTTATTACTTGTATCTGACTATCTGACTATCTGATAGTATACTACTATCTGACTGGGTTGCCCCAGCCACTCTGGGCAGCTTCCAAAAGAATATAAAGAACACACAATACACCAGAAATTAAAAGCTTCCCAATACAGGACTGCCTTTAGATGTCTACAGAAAGTCCTATAATTGTCTTTCTCTTTGACATCTGACAGGAGGGTGTTCTACAGGATGGGCACCACTATCAAGAAGGCCCTCTGCCTGGTTTCCTGTAACTTCACTTCCTGCAATGAGGGAACCACCATGAAGGCCCTCAGAGCAGGAGCTCAGTTTCTGGGCTGAACGATGGGTGGAGAAGAACCTTCAGGTAGACAGAGCCGAAGCCGTTAGGACTATAGCTCCAGAGCATGGTTTGCACCTGCTCCTAGATTCATTCATTCATTTTATTTGTATTCCGCTTTTCCACACACAAAATCATGCTTACAAAGAAAACAGGAATATGTTTCAAACAAACACTATGGAAACAATTTCATAATAACATAGCAAAACAAAAGCAAGTATAATAATATACAAAAAGCAACATTTCAATACTATAAATTTAACAAGATTACTTAAACATCATGCAGCATCCAACAGCAAAAGTAACAAGAGAACTTCACTGTTTCACCTTAGTCCTAGAAACACACCTCCCATAATGTTGCTCATAGTCTCTCTCCTGCAAACACTTGCAAGGCTTCGAAGGGCAGGGGATGGGTAGCTGGAAACACCACTTCTATGATGTTGTTCTCTCTCAACCCATCAGCTATTAGTAAGGGTCAGTGGGTGTTTGAACCCATTTGGGGAGCCAATAGGGCATCCCTTTGTTAGTTATGTCCTCTTTGAACTTATTTTCTGGGCTCTGGGGAACTAAACGGAAGGATCAGATCCACATATTGTATGAACTAAAGTTTAGTTTCAGAAAGCAGTGATGATCATTATGCCTAAACTGAAGCCTGGAGAAGCAGAAAAGATACCGTTGAATCATTCTTGAATGCATGTATCATTTTGCCTACCATGCAAACTTTGAGACAAGCACAGCAATGGGCCCTATATCGTCCTTTGAAGATGGGTGTCCGGATGGTCAACAGTTCTCTGACTGCAGCACCCAAGGGACCCCTAGACGAGGACAATCTGGTTATTCCATGTTCTAATTAACAAGAAAAGGGAGAAAAATTATCTCTAACCAATTAGAGCTTATGCTGGAACAACACAGAATTTTGGTTTAATTAGGAATGAAATATTACTTTTATTCAATTATATATTTGGGTACATGTTTCCTCATCAGAGTTTAGGAATTATCTGTGTCTGTTTGATTAAACTATGAAGCAGCTATTCAAGAGGAGGGAATCTCCTATTATAAACTCTGGGGTGAAGATATGAACTGGGCACTCAGTATTGTGGTGATAGACATCTTCCCCTGTCATCTGGTAATTGCCCAGGTGTTTGCCTTTATAGTACATTGTTTTTATTTTACTCAACATTTTCATTCCAGTTTAGAGATAAAAACCTTTGTTTGGGGCAATCATTTTGAGACAGTTAGAAACCAGGTGGTTTGAAGGTGTGTTTTTTTGTCCAGGCCTGGACAGACTTTGCAACTTACTGGTACTTTTGATAAGGAAAGCTGAAAGATTAAAGGATGAAAGGGAGGGGTAAGAAACAAAGAAGGCATGGATCTTCATGAAAGTCATAAATTAATGGAACAGTTTTTAATGAGGAGAAAGTTATTCAGGAGTATAACAAGAAAGAGAAGTAAGAGTTTGGGGGAAGATTTTAAATGAGAGAGGTCTTTATACTGAGAAACACACAAAGAGTTACCTACCCCTTACCTTACTTCTATCCTTATTTCTCTTCCTTTACTCTGTGCACTGTCCCTCCGCCCTTGCCTAACAGAATTTCTCCTAAATGCTCAAGGTTGTGGCATGGGGTTTTGAGGAGATGAGTTGTAAGCTTTGTGCATTTTGCTTTTAGCCCATTTTCTTGGCCAAGTTTGTCTTCTTGCTAAGAGGAGACTAAGGGTAGTGATAAAGCGGGATATCAAACCCAAACTCTTCTTCTTTCAAGACAAGGTTCACAGGGAGTAGATTTTTCTTTTGCTCTTTCTCCTCTATTTTTCCTTTTAATTTCTTTTCTTTCTTTCTTTCTTTCTTTCTTTCTTTCTTTCTTTCTTTCTTTCTTTCTTTCTTTCTTTCTTTTGGCTTAAGTATTCCTCAGCTGGAGCCAGTGGACCTGATCCCAACATTTTGCCTAGATGTGAACCTCTTGAACATTTCATACAACCAATGGGAGGAATAAGGATTTAATTTGGGGTTGCAGTGATTGACCTAATTTTATATTCATATTATTTACAAGGCACTTTCATTGGGAGATGTACACAGTTAACTTTAAGATTCAAATATTTCTATTTGAAACTGTGAAAACGTCCTAGTAACAGTTGAAAAAGCATGCTAATGGTAGCAGACAGCAAGTTCAAATGGGTGATGCACAACCAGCTAGCAAACCCTTCTGAATCAGTGGAGAAAAAAACAGCTTGTTTGCAGTGGAGTAGGACACACATGCAATTCTTCTACAAAGCGAGAAACAATAACAGGACAAAATTCATCCCCAGCTTGTTTCTGTTTGGGAACAAAGGAAGATATGTCTGTGCTTATGATTCTGGCTAATCAACTCCAGCAGAATTCTAAGTGTCTGAAATGTACATTTAATGTGATTATCAAGGCACTATCAAGATTAGAAAATTAAATCCAACAGTCCTCAACACATCTTGGTGAGATGAACATATGAGTAAAGATGTGTATGATTACACTATTAACAGAGCCATTCTAACCAAAACAGGGGACTTCAGGGAATTTCAACATCATCAGGGGCAGGCTTGGGCTACAGATCAGGCCTGGTGCCAGTTCAGCATCACTGTACAGTGGTCAACAGCCCAAATCCACAAGAAGGACAGCTGCCTACCTAGTCATCACCCAGAACAACAGCTGTAGTCATCCAGGTTCAGCACTCCTTGGAGTCTATCACCTGCCATATTAATCTCCCCACAATGCAGCTGGGTCCCTGACAGTGTTGCTCTACAGCAGGCATGTCAAACCTGCGGCCCTCCAGATGTTTTGGACTACAATTCCCATCTTCCCCAACCACTGGTCCTGCTAGCTAGGGATTATGGGAGTTGTAGGCCAAAACATCTGGAGGGCCGCAGGTTTGACATGCCTGCTCTAGAGGGACACACTACCAGATGCACAAAAACCTTTTGGGGGAATTTAATTGGCAGGAACAGAAGCAGTGCTGGCCTGCTAGATGAGTTTTTTTAAAAAAATATAAAAAAATCCTGCTGGCGCTATACCCACCTGACACTACCAAGATAAGGAGAGGGTTCCTCTACCACTGAGGATCCCATCAAATGTAGCCCTGCCCCAGATGCAACTCATTCTACCCCATTAATCACATATTTTCTAAACTGACTTACAACATAGCAGTGTTATAGATAGAATTTTATAGAGTAGTCACACCAACATAGAGACACAGAGACATATCTTTTAAGTGAATGGATTGAAAACCAATGTATTGGCTGTACACTGCCACAGTGAGTTTCACATTACAAGTTCCACATTATGTTTGGATATACTATGCATCAATATTGTCTTCCTAGTTTAAGGACATGCATGTGTATTTAATACAGGTAATAATCTTCCTATTTCAACCTTGTAAGATCATAGAATCATAAACTTGTAGAGTTGGAAGGGACAATGGGGGGTCATCTAGTCCAACCCCCTGCAATAGAGGACTCTTTTGCCCAACATGGCTATTGAACCCACAACCCTGAGATGAAGAGTCTCATCATGCTCTATCAACTTAGCTATCCAGAGTATATTGACATCAATCCACTTTGTCCTACAGTTTCTCACAAAATTGCATATATATTTCAGGGATTTGTAACAAACGTGACTCAGCCACATCAGTGACACTACTGATGTCATATTTCACATTTAACAATATTCCCCCTCTGCAAGGACAATCAAAATAAAAGTCATAACTCTGCCTTAAGAGTTCTGGCCCTGAAAGAGCATTGAAATTTCATTCACATGGCCACCAACAGATCCCATAAATGCAGGTGAAAAAGTCTCAATTCTAAAACCACTCACATGCGTAGTAGGTTCTTACCGAACTCAACATGTCAATTAAGTTTTAATTTAGGGTTTTAATTTATACATCTTGAGATGCCTTTACTAACAGCTGCTCACCGTGTTTCACAAAGATAAAACTTGCTCTGTTTAAATATAGTTGCAACATTAGACAAACCATTTTAAATTAAACACTTGCACAAGTAGCCATCATTATATACTTATTTAGTTTGTAATTATGATATTGTTTATAGAATTTTCTTTTATCAATGATAAAATGCCAGTCTTATGCTCTTCCAACTAAGGAAATAAACATGATTTTTTAAAAGCAGTTTTAAAAAATTATGTAACGAATACGACATATTCAGAATACACAATTAAGAACCCTGCCAATAATTTTGACAAGTTAACAGAACATAACTTTTCTATGGAAATATGTGGCGGGAGTAACACACAAACCCGCACAATGCTGATTGTAGTATTTTGGAAATGTCAAAGTTGCAGAGTACAGGCTCAGGTTGACAAAGTACATAATAAACTTCTTCATTCAATAGGCAAACTCAAAATGGAATTTTACGTGTAATATATTATCTAACAACACAGTTGAAAATGTCACAGTACTGCTGACGATATATTTGCTACGGGAAGGGCGAAATGGCAACACTCCCATGATATCTATTAGAAAACACATAACCCAGCAGCTAAAATGTGAACTGCAAGTGTAATGTCATCACCCTTTTCCAGCTGTGATAAGTCAAAGGTACACTGAACCATCAAGCAGCTGCCTACTAATTGTAGAAGTTTTAAAATCAAGCATCTCTTTTCTGCACACTTCTCAACACTGTCACACAAGTCAACACAAACGCAAGACGCAAAGTCTAACACAGTTCAGATACTACTCTGCCAACGTAATGCTCACACATATACTGTACACAATTACTTCCCATTCCAAAACCTCTGTTTATTAGATTGCTTGGAGAGGGAGGAAGATACTCAAACCAATTGGGTATAAATAACTCTATACCGTAATAACTATACTAAGTTATAAATTCATGTCATTTCATCATTTTCAACAAATGCCTTGGCGGGACCAGAGACCTCTCAAGCTGGATCCTGACTCAGATATAAAGCAGGTTGCCTGAAGTTGCTCAGAAGCTTAAATAGGCCTAAAGGGAATGAGCAGCAAAAGGGCTGGCTTATCTTCTTCAACTCTCTCTATTCCCTTTTCCTGGTGGCATCTTACTGAGACAATTAAAAGCAGGAGGAGACTTGTAATTTAGAGGCCGCCCAGGGACGAGTTTAAATGCATACACTGAACCATAAAACCAATGCCCAGAGAAAAGAAAATGTTGTATTGAATAAAGGACCCGCTAACATGAAAGGGGCACAAGCAAGCATCCCTTCCCTATGAATAGGAGGAAAGGAGATATTTCTCTCTCTCTCTTTCTCAGACATACACACACACACACACACACACACACACACACACACACACACACACACCAAAAAGCTCCTCTGGTCCCCCCTCCTTTTATACACACACATATACAGTACACACACTGCAGAAAAATGACCACTTATTCAGAACAGGGGGAGGGGGACAGGAGGGATGGATTCTCTGCCTGATTCTCTCCCAAGCGCACAGAGAGAGAGAGACGCATGTGAGAAAGAAGAAGGGAAAAGAGGAAAAGAGGAAAAGAGGCGGTGGCGGGGGGGGGGATAGATACACACACACACACACACACACACACACACACACACACACACTGTGCATGTATGTGTTCCCGATTTTAAATCCTGTACATAGACAAGCATTTTGATGGAGGTTGGGGGGGGGGGGTTAAGTGAGCGCTGTGACAGCCTGGCTGGTGGAGAGAAAGCGGGTGAACACAAAGGAGGGAGGATGGATGTAGGGATGTAGGAAGGGATGCAGGAAGCGATGCTAAGGTAAGGATGGGGAGGGGGCGAAAGGTGGCAGATGGGAGGCGAGGGATGGGGGAGAGGGCGTCGCGGGGCGGGGGGGACGGGAAGGAAAAGAGGGGGAGAGGGGGAGAAGAGAAGGAGGGATGGGAGGAAGGTGCCAGGGAGGAGGCGAGACAGACGGGAGGATGAAAGGCAGCAGCAGCAGGAGGAAGAGAGGAAGGAGGGAGGGAGGGATGGCAGGGGAGGCTGCTGAGCCCCGGCCTCACCTCCGCTCGGTGCGTGGTGGGAGAGCCGCCGCCGCCGCCGCCTCGTTCGCCTCCTCACGCCGGGCTTGTGGTGCCCAACGAGCGAGCGGGCGGGCTGCGCTGCCTCGCGAGGGCTCCCCTGGCTCTCCTCACGCACGCCAGAGAGCGCGACTGGCGGCGGCCAAGGCGGTCCCCGCCTACCTCCTCGTCCTCCTCCCTCCCCGTCCTTTCTCTCCAGCTCAGGCCCGCCTCCGCCTCCCTCCTCCTGACAAGCGGCGGCGGCGGCGGTGAGGGAAGGGCGCAGTGAGAGATACGACGCGCAGCAGCCAACGGTTCCGCGAGCGCGCCTGCGCCGCTGGGGGAATAACGGCAGGTGGCGCCCGCTGAGGAGACGTTTCGGGGCGTGGAGGGGGGGCTCGCGAAGGGCGGATGGTTGGGGGGGTGCTTGTTACCTGAGAGAACAGGCGAGCGGGGGCCGGCCAGAGGCCAGTGCGCATGTGCCGCCGCCGCCTGTGGGGATGACAACGGCGTTGCTAAGCGCCCGCGGCGGCCACGCGCCGCCCGTTACAAAGCACGGGGGGGGTGGAGGGGCGTGAGGGGGAGGGTCGGCCTGTGGGAAGAGAGAAGGATAAGGGCGTGAGGGAGGGCAAGTGGGTGGGGGAGGGTTAGAAACAGAATCCGAAACAACCTAGGCACCAGTGTATATACATACTGTATTTCTATAACGATTTGAAATAATCCAATTCTTGCTAATTTCACAATCAACTATATTAACACATAAGTAACATATATGAAATTGACTTTTTTCTGAACTTTCTTTTAGCATTCTAATGTCATAGTACAACTATTAACTTTCATCAAGAGAGGAAAACTATACCTGTAAATGTATAGCAAGCCCACTCAGACTGATTTTATAAAGATGTTTATAATTTTATTGCATCAACATGTTTTTAAAGTCTGTTGGTTTTGGGTATTATTTTATATATAAACAGCTTGGTTTTATTTATTTTTGTTGAATTGTGTATAAATCTTCTTAAAAAAAAAATGCAAAGCCAGTCCCCAATCATGAGTTGAATCATTGGAGGCCAAATAATAAAATAAAAATTAAACTCTAGTCTAGAGCAGGAAGGGATGGTGACCAATGAAATTCACAGGAAGTCTGTGGATGATTTAGTGAAGAAGGGAGTTGTGTGGACCGTGAGATAAGAGGCCCTTGGGAGATACATCTCACTTGCTCATCACTGATGGCTGACTCCAAAGGCTCTCCCTATTTCCTTGACTAATTTTTAAAAAAACAAAACTGATTTTAATAATTTTAAATTGCTGTAACCTGCTTTGGGACCTTATAGTGAAAAGTGGGCAAGAAAATGAAATGAGGATGAGTCGACCATGTAAAATAGGGTTAGAAATCGGCATAATGTAAATATCAGTTTTAATAATAGTAATAATAAAAATAACAACAACAACAACAACAACAATAATTTATTATTTATACGCCGCCCATCTGGCTGGGTTTTCCCAGCCACTCTGGGCAGCTTCCAACAAAATATTAAAGCACAATACAGTGGTACCTCAGTTTACAAACACAATTGGTTCCGGAAGTCTGTACTTAACCTGAAGCGTACTTAACCCGAAGCAAACTTTCCCATTGAAAGTAATGGGAAGTGGATTAATCCGTTCCAGACAGGTCCACGGAGTACTTAAACTGAAAATACTCAAACCGAGGCATACTTAAACCGAGGTATGACTGTAGTCTATTAAACATTAAACGTTTCAATAATAATAATAATAATAATGTCTCAAGGACTTTGTGTTGTTGGCATCCATCTGTTTCAAGAAACAGTGGGGTGCAGGGTGGGGATCAAAGGTGGACAGAGTACCCCAGAAGGAGCATGATGTACTACCCCTCCCCTAACACTCCATTCACCCCACAGCATTAATAAAGAAATCACAATCAGCAGATGAAGCTGTGAAGAGGAACATTACAGTACAGTATTTTTTCTTTCCTGGAAACATTTACTGTAATTTCAGCTGCAGGTGACTTCTATGGGCCATGCTTATACATCTTTACACTGTGTCATTCTCCCTACTTATTTATGGCTGATTACTCCCCACCCACCCCCCTTTCTGAAGGCATGATGTCAGGATTTCAGAAGCTTCAGTCTAATGATCTGTACAGCTGAATATCAGAAGCAGTTTTTTAAATGTATTTTCCCCCTTCGTTCCCAGGCAGTCATGAGCTCTGGAAGATGAAGCGAGGGGAGGAATATGCAGTACAAAATTGTGTTTATCTATGTTATGGTAACAGCTAGTTAGAAACAAGCCTTGATGTTCTTTGATTACTGTTAACTGCCTCAAGTGAAACTGAAGCAAAATGCTTGTTCCTCTTAGCTTGAGAAGGCAACATTTATCAGGTTGGAGAAACCAAAGGACAGTCTTTTCCCATTCTCACAAAACTTGATGAGGCAATTACATTGCCATTTTCTGTAGAAAGTATTCTGCCTGTGATGTTAATTTTGTCTGGTTATTTAGGGAGGGAAAAACACCCTTCCAATACAGTCATACCTCGGTTTAAGTATGCCTCGGTTTGAGTATTTTCAGTTACAGGTAGGTAGCCGTGTTGGTCTGAGTCGAAGCAAAATAAAAAAATTCCTTCAGTAGCACCTTAGAGACCAACTAAGTTTATATTTTGGTATGAGCTTTCGTGTGCATGCACACTTCTTCAGATGCACACTTCTTCAGTGTATCTGAAGAAGTGTGCATGCACACGAAAGCTCATACCAAAATATAAACTTAGTTGGTCTCTAAGGTGCTACTGAAGGAATTTTTTTATTTTGAGTATTTTCAGTTTAAGTACTCCGCGGACCTGTCTGGAATGGATTAATCCACTTTCCATTACTTTCAATGGGAAAGTTTGTTTCAGGTTAAGTACGCTTCAGTTTAAGTACTCCACGGTCCGTCCGAAATGGATTAATCCACTTTCCATTACTTTCAATGGGAAAGTTCACTTCAGGTTAAGTACGCTTCAGGTTAAGTACAAACTTCCGGAACCAATTGTGTTTGTAAACCAAGGTACCACTGTACAGGGAAGTACTTCTAGATTTTGAAACCCAGTCTCTCTCTCTCTCTCTCTCTCTTTTAACCAATATTTTTTTATTCATTTATACCATAATACAACAATACGCTTATACAATTATGCAACATATAATTCCAGACTCTTCGACTTCCCTCCTCCCATCAAATGGTAAACTAATTCACTCCGTTCTCGTATTATCTAAATCCAATACATTCCCAACGATGTAGGAGTTATGTCAATACCGCTAGCGATTTCATACCTTTGTAATTTTCTTTAGCGTAATCCATAAATTTACTCCATGCTAATTGAAATTTCTCATCACCCAGCTCCCGGATTCTGTGGGTTAATCTGGCCATTTCCATATACTCCAATACCTTCGTTTGCCACTCCACTATCGAAGGAATCTCCTGTGTTTTCCATTTCTGGGCAATTAATGTTCTAGCAGCCACAGTGGTGTACAAAAAAAATTCTCATCAATAACTCAATAAAGCTGAAACAAAGCTTGCGGGAAATTTCCAGAAATGCTTTTAGACCACAAATTAGCCAATTGTGCCTTTGTTGAGCAAAACACATGTTGCAGTACTCAAGTTTGCACTGCCAGGTGGGTGAGAAGTGCTTGGGTGTGTAGAGGGATGTGCTTTCCTGTGACATCCCTGAGTTGACTTTGGGTTGCAGTAAAGCTTTGCAGCCACCAGAAAAACATCCCAGAAAAGGGTATTTTAGCTAGAGCCACAAAAGGATTGCAATACAAAAAAGTGTTAATTTTCACAAACTCTCACAATAGCCTTTTGATTTCCTGATCCCACCTGGGTTAGATAGGCATCCATAATTGCTTTAGTCGAAAAGGTGGGACTCAACATTTCATGACAAAGCTGCTGGTGGTCTAGATGCCATATAGAATGCAAAAGAGAGGGGTTTTTTAGGTACTGTATTCATTAATGGGTTGCTGCAGGACTGCAAATGGTATGTTATGCTGAACAGAATAAAAATACTGAAAATTCTTTTTCAAGGTATCCTGAATTTTGTTCTTAAAACCATGATTTTCTACATTCTGATTATGCGGAGAAGTTGAATGTGCACATATTTGCTTCTTTGCATGAACAATTCTGCTTCTGTCTGTGATAAAGAGATTCTGTGCAGACTAGTAATGCACTTACATGCCCTGACAAATAGCAATTCATCTTGCAGTGCGGTCTTCAGCATGTTTACTTGAAAGCAAATTTCACTGATCTCAGTGGGGGACTTGCTCTCCAATAAGAATGCATTTATCAATCATTTAGAGATTAGAACCATAATGCTGTATTTTACTTCGGTGTTTTATGATTATTATTTGCTGTATAATTTTACCCATTGAACCTCACTTTGATATTTTCAGATTATCAACAGCCCTAAACGGCCCTACATGCTTTCAAACTTTGCAGTCACGTGGGCTAGAAACTTGTTGCTTTTTAGATAAAAAGTCTGCTGAGATGCTCAGTATGCGGAATTGTGCATTTGATGTCAAATTCCATGCTTGCATGCTGCAATGATAAAAAACCACAGCCATAGTTATATTATGTGCTGTTATGTAATGTGAACTAGTTCCACATGGTGGCTAGAATCACTAGATTTCTGGCACCTTTAAAGACTAACATATTTATTGTGGCTTAAGTATGTTTGTTGTATGGGCACTGGCGAAGCTGCATGCTCTGCTACTGGGGGTGGAGAGCAAGCGGGGGCATGGCTGGTGCCCTGGCGGTGTAACGTGCATCTGGGGGAGGGGCATGGTATGCCGCCCGCGAGGGCATGGCACGCCACCCGCAGGGCCGTGGCACCCAGCGCACCAGGGGGGGTATGCACAACACGTGTCCGGGGGGGGGGGGGACTGCTGCGATGGCACCCTACTGGAATGCTGGTACCGGGGGTGGTCTGCTCTCTCCACACTCCTGTTCCTCCGCCAGTGTGTATGGGGTGTTAGGGGAGGGGTAGCACCTCTGGTGGAGGACACATCATACTCCTCCTTGGGTAGTTTGTCCACCTTTGGTCCTCCTGACACTGCACTCAGCTCTCACCTGTGGCTCCTAGAAGCTGTCAGCATGCAAAAGTGACCACATCTCAGGAACAGCTCTGACTGGCCGTCTAAACTGGGTGAGGGTAGCCGATGGGCCTCAAACCCTCACTGAGATAGAACTTCCCCTGCATGCAAAGACACGCTGCCTTGTGGGGTATCTTCAGGAGAAGGAAAGGCTTAGGAGTAAACCCAACACAAATCTGGAGTGGTGTCCCTAAGGCAGTCGGATGGCACTTTGTACACCTTCCAGCAACTCCTGCAGCCAAGTTGGTGCCAGACATATTGCTCTTCTTCCTTTGGACCACATCAACGAGGCCAAGAGAGGGAAATTCGTCACATGGGCAGCCCAGGACCTTCATACACACTGCCCAGGCTTGCGCCCCAGGGCAGTCACTTCAGTGCTGTTAATGCAGTGGTTTGATTTCACCCAGAGATGCAATCCCTCCTCTCTTGAGATACATGGATGCCAGCAACAAGCATGTTTGTGTGTAGAAATGGCCATAAAGATCCAAATATATACAAGTTAAGAACAAAATGACCTTTCACAACTGCAGTCTTTGGTGGAAATATGCTCCTGCTTTCTATACTAAAGGAACACCATAAGCAGAATAATTAGTTTGTCTAGTGGGGCAGAAATCCCCAACCTCACCTGAGCCTGAATTCTATTCTACAGAACTGCATTTGCTAATAAATTCTACTTCAGCAGTTTCATACTGAAGAGTCCTTTTGAAGTTTATTTTTCTTGAAGTCTGGTGACTGAGGTCAGCGGCAATGTGTCCTGGGAAAGTGAAATGTCCCCCCCACTAATTTCAGAACACTGCCATTTTTAATGTCACATTTGTGTCCATTCTCTTGCGTACAGGCTGACCTGTTCTGCTTTCACTTTGTTGTTTCTCATTTCATCTTTATATCACTGGATACTGAAGAGGAGGCAGAAGGGAAAGCACCACACTGCTCCTTTACATTTTGGGCCAAGTCACATCACAGAACTGGGGCAGTGTCAGTGTTTCCTGCAAAGTATACACCACAGATGCAGAACCTCTGCACCATAGGCCAGATCAGCACTGAGTGCAAAGCCTGCTTGGATTGGCTTCACTCAAGAACTACTGAATGGAGAGAATCCCTGCCACCTTGGTTTTAGCAGGGATCTTTGCAGCTGCGACTTGAATTCAAGCAAGACTGGAAAGGAAGAATTGTATGCCATCAGGGGACCAACAGGTGGTTGTCCCTACCACCTGCCTCATGTGTGGGCCGGCCCTGCCAGTGCATCCTATCTTTGAAAGTCCCTGCCCTTTTTGAGGTGGGAAACTAAAGT
Source organism: Zootoca vivipara (assembly GCF_963506605.1). Lineage (NCBI taxonomy): Eukaryota > Metazoa > Chordata > Lepidosauria > Squamata > Lacertidae > Zootoca > Zootoca vivipara. The sequence continues at coordinate 7,228,692 of NC_083284.1, read as the reverse complement.
CTCAGTTGCGTGCTGCTGGCTTTCATGGCTGAACGCTGCTCTGTGCAAATAATAATAATCCTTGTGTACATAAAGCTAGCTTCTCTCTGTGCCATCTATTTTTATGAACTTGGTAGGAATATATTTGTATGGAGGAGTGTTCAATCCCATGATCCTGTCTGCATTCCGAAATAGTAGCACACAGATGCAAGTTTACCTCCTTGGAGTACTAGGCCCTTGATGCCAGGTACCTAATCAAGTCCTTTCTTGTTTCATTTGCCACTCCTGGTGTCTAAAGGCCTCAGACTGACAGGTATTAGTATTAGAAGCCCAGTGTGTGGCAGTAAAGCTATCAAATCTCACAAGTCGTTTAAAGTAGGCATTGTATGCAAAGTCATCAGCAAGCTGAGGTCTGGCACTCTTGGTCACTCGCCATGCCCTCAGTCATTCTGTTCCTCCTCGTCTGGCTTGGAACAACCTGTCACTCAAAGCAGCCAAGGACTTATCCTAGCTTGTGTATGCAATAGCTAGAAGGGGAAAGAGCAGATGTAGTTTATTTTGGAAAAACCCCAGGGGAGCCCTCTACCCTCATTTACATTTCAAAGGCGATGGGGTAACATCTCCCTCCATCTCCCTTTTTAATAAAGCTGGATTTAGAACCCTCGGGACTAGAGTCCTCTTCATGCTCACCTGGGCGTAGTAAGACTCATTGAACATAGTGGGTCTTGCTTCCAAGTAAACATGCATAGGATAGAGCCTCACATGTGCATATCATCAATTCTCTACAAACCATCCTTTTATTAATGCTTTTCCTTCAGAGTCCTAGGAATAATTTCTTTCTTTCTTTCTTTCTTTCTTTCTTTCCTAGCTCCCCCTTTGCTGTGTGATCCTTCCTGTAGTTTTCAGACGTGAGCAGCACATGAAAGATCCATCCTTTGTTTGCTATTAGGAATGCGGTTTGGAAACCTGGAATATATTCAAAAGTCTTGCTCTATAGCACATCCAGCTTTTAGAAACACACTTGGTGGCAAATGTGAACGTTTTTGAAATCCTAGTCTTACTTACTGTAACATATACCGCGTTGATTTCAAGGGATCGTGTTTAAGATCACAACTGCAGAGCCCAATTCTGTGGGTAGCATTTTGAGGATAAAACCGCTTGCCTCCACCAAGACCTTGACTCTGCTGTTATAGCCATAGCTGCCAAGTTTTCCCTTTTCTCGCGAGGAAGCCTATTCAGCATAAGGGAAAATCCCTTTAAAAAAGGGATAACTTGGCAGCTATGGTTATAGCAGATGAATCTCCTGGGGTGTCCAGGGCATAGTCTAGTCCTGTTGTGTTGGATGAGTTTCAGTTGGTAAGGCTCAAGGATGTGGACAAGGTGCTCAGATCAGCCAGGGCGACCACTTGAGCTCTAGACCCTTGCCCCTCTTGGCTGATAAAAACCAGCAGGGAGGGAACAGCTGACTGGGCCAGGGAGGTGATTAATGCCTCTTTACAAGAGGGTGGGGGGGTCCCTGCCTGTTTGAAGGAGGCAGTGGTAAAACCACTCCTTAATAAACCTTCCCTGGATTCGTAAAACCTAACTAACTACTGGCCAGTTGCTAATCTCCCTTTCCTGAGCAAGGTTCTGGGGTGAGTGGTCGCAGACCAGATCCAGGTTCTTTTGAAGAAACTCCGGGTATAGTGCAGTAGATGAATTCAATAAATAATAATTATTTGAAAGTAAATCCCCACTGAGTTCAATTGGTCTTCTCTCCATAACCCTTTTCGATAGCCAATATGGATAAGTTGTGCTTCCACTACAACTGACAATCTGCCTCCGAATAGCAGTTATTGGGAATCACAACTTAGCTATCCGTTTGGTCACTGTAAGAACAGGATGCTGGAGTGCATGGTCCTTTGATCTAGCAGGCCTAGTCTAATGTTCCTAAAACAACACAACATTTTCACATTAAGGATAGTTAAAATATAGAATCATAGAATTGTCAAGTTGGAAGGGAACATAAGGATCATCCAGTCCACCCCCCTGCAATGCAGGAATACTCCCTGTAATTCAGCAATAAAAATGTGCTAGTGTTGCGCATCCTTTGCAAGAAATGATTGCAGATGCCTCTGGGATGTTAACATATGCCCAAATGAAACAGGAAGTAATCGGCTCATGTGGCAATGGGAGGAGATTGCCACCATCCTCTGTGTCTTGCATTTCAGGGAACGAGCAAGGCGTGTTTTGTTTCATATGAAACAGTTTAATTTCATTTGCAGGAATCCTGCCCATAGCCGTCACTGGGTGGGCTCGAACCACCAACCATGTTTGGCTCCTGAGTAAGCATTTATAGCAGCAGCTGCATGGGTAAGCACAAGTTCCATGGCATTTACTGAGACTTCTAAATAAACATGCTTAGGATCCTGTGGCATGAATTTTGAGTGCGTCCAGATTCATTATTTTGCAATAGGGATTTAAGTGCATACTGAAATTTTGGGTTTGCTCAGGTGAAGCTGATTAAAGCACCCTAGTACAAGAATTCAACTTCTTCTTCTTCTTCCTAAATGGTCCTTTTGCAGTTAGGAAAGTGATGGGGAAACACACTGAAAAGATGAATGAATGATTAAAAGAAAGACATGGAAACATCCTGCTAGCTGATGAAAATGAATGCACATTGTCATATAACAGCCCCATATGCAAATGAGATTGAATGCTCAGTAATGACAGGAAGTAGACTAACCACCACATACATGCAAATCAGGATGAATGGTGAATAAACAAACAGGTCATCTGGAGTTGCTTTTTGATAATGTGCAACTGAAATACCCTTTTTCCACCCAGAGGAAATCTGGTTGCAATCTATCCAAAGGAGAAAACAAAATATCAGCTTGCAAAGTTATGCAGTAAAGTGTTTACAAGTTGATTTCTTTTATGTTGTTGTTTAGTCGTTTAGTCGTGTCCGACTCTTCGTGACCCCATGGACCATAGCACGCCAGGCACTCCTGTCTTGCACTGCCTCCCGCAGTTTGGTCAAACTCATGTTCGTAGCTTCGAGAACACTGTCCAACCACCTTGTCCTCTGACGTCCCCTTCTCCTAGTGCCCTCAATCTTTCCCAACATCAGGGTCTTTTCCAAGGATTCTTCTCTTCTCATGAGGTGGCCAAAGTATTGGAGCCTCAGCTTCACGATCTGTCCTTCCAGGGAGCACTCAGGGCTGATTTCCTTAAGAATGGATAGGTTTGATCTTCTTGCAGTCCATGGGACTCTCAAGAGTCTCCTCCAGCACCATAATTCAAAAGCATCAATTCTTCGGCGATCAGCCTTCTTTATGGTCCAGCTCTCACTTCCATACATCACTACTGGGAAAACCATAGCTTTAACTATACGGACCTTTGTCGGCAAGGTGATGTCTCTGCTTTTTAAGATGCTGTCTAGGTTTGTCATTGCTTTTCTCCCAAGAAGCAGGCGTCTTTTAATTTCGTGACCGCTGTCACCATCTGCAGTGATCAAGGAGCCCAAGAAGGTAAAATCTCTCACTGCCTCCATTTCTCCCCCTTCTATTTGCCAGGAGGTGATGGGACCAGTGGCCATGATCTTGGTTTTTTTGATGTTGAGCTTCAGACCATATTTTGCGCTCTCCTCTTTCACCCTCATTAAAAGGTTCTTTAATTCCTCCTCGCTTTCTGCCATCAAGGTTATGTCATCTGCATATCTGAGGTTGTTGATATTTCTTCCGGCAATCTTAATTCCGCCTTGGGATTCATCTAGTCCAGCCTTTCGCATGATGAATTCTGCATATAAGTTAAATAAGCAGGGAGACAATATACAACCTTGTCGTACTCCTTTCCCAATTTTGAACCACTCAGTTGTTCCATATCCAGTTCTAACTGTAGCTTCTTGTCCCACATAGAGATTTCTCAGGAGACAGATGAGGTGATCAGGCACTCCCATTTCTTTAAGAACTTGCCATAGTTTGCTGTGGTCGACACAGTCAAAGGCTTTTGCATAGTCAATGAAGCAGAAGTAGACGTTTTTCTGGAACTCTCTAGCTTTCTCCATAATCCAGCGCATGTTTGCTATTTGGTCTCTGGTTCCTCTGCCCTTTCGAAATCCAGCTTGCACTTCTGGGAGTTCTCGGTCCACATACTGCCTAAGCCTGCCTTGTAGAATTTTAAGCATAACCTTGCTAGCGTGTGAAATGAGCGCAATTGTGCGGTAGTTGGAGCATTCTTTGGCACTGCCCTTCTTTGGAATTGGGATGTAGACTGATCTTCTCCAATCCTCTGGCCATTGCTGAGTTTTCCAAACTTGCTGGCATATTGGGTGTAGCACCTTAACAGCATCATCTTTTAAAATTTTAAATAGTTCAGCTGGAATATCATCACTTCCACTGGCCTTGTTATTAGCAGTGCTTTCTAAGGCCCATTTGACTTCACTCTCCAAGATGTCTGGCTCAAGGTCAGCAACCACACTACCTGGGGTGTACGAGACCTCCATATCTTTCTGGTATAATTCCTCTGTGTATTCTTGCCACCTCTTCTTGATGTCTTCTGCTTCTGTTAGGTCCTTACCACTTTTGTCCTTGATTATGGTAATCTTTGTACGAAATGTTCCTTTCATATCTCCAATTTTCTTGAACAGATCTCTAGTTTTCCCCATTCTATTGTTTTCCTCTATTTCTTTGCATTGCTCATTTAAGAAGACCCTCTTGTCTCTCCTTGCTGTTTTTTGGAAATCTGCATTCAGTTTCCTGTATCTTTCCCTATCTCCCTTGCATTTTGCTTGCCTCCTCTCCTCCGCTATTTGTAAGGCCTCGTTGGACAGCCATTTTGCTTTCTTGCATTTCCTTTTCCTTGGGATGGTTTTCGTTGCTGCCTCCTGTATAATGTTACGAGCCTCCATCCATAGTTCTTCTTTTATACCACCTTTTAAAATTGTTGTTATTATTTCTGAGAGAGCTCAGTCTATTATTATTATTATTATTATTATTATTATTATTATTATTATTTTCCATTTCAGTTAACCGGCTAAGCATTCACATATTCATTGAATAGATTTTAGTCTCACAGCTGTGATCATTTCCAGGTGGATTCATACCTTTAGCTGAGGTGACTTACTGAGTCTTTCCAGGCAATCATGTTGTGCAGCGATTACTGAATTTTCAGAGGGGAACTCAGATTCCTTTCTCCAAAGGTATCCAAGCAGAAAAATCATAATATTTTTTCACCACTGGGAAAATACAATTTTCTTACCACGGCTGTGTCTAATGCACTGCATGCGATATGGAATGCGTCACACTTGCACCTATTGGCTAGTGCCCAAAATAGTAAGCACAGAACATTCTTATCCATGAACTTTGTAAGCTGAATGTAATTTACAAATAAACAGAACCTGTGTCACCCTCTCATTCACGCAGCCACCCCCCAAAAGAGTGTTTGCAAGGCTTGCTGCTCCCCTAAAGGAGTGTTCTATCATCTCTGGGCCATTTTATTGTAGTTGTCTTGACTTCTTTGCACTCCCTCCTCTTCAGTGTTAAAATACAGGTCTTTATTTTCCTGTTTAATTTTTACTGGCTTGTCCGCAAATCAAGTGATTTGATTTCTTGCAACTTATCTTGTCTTCAAAGCCCAATACCATGTTATATGAACATAGGTCTGTACCACAGAAACTCCCTGATGTACAGTATTCCTTTTCATGTGCAGGGAGCTTTCAACAGGGTGCATTCAAGCAAGAGATCCCCTGCCTGAATGGTGAGGTGCTACCCAGTGCCATGAGAAAATCGTCTACATTTGAACTAGCTCCCAGAGATGAGTGAGGAGGTCCCAAAGCTAACCATTCTGTCTGGTATTCCTGAGGACTCGAAATATCTCATTGTGCCATTCAAGCAGTTCGGATGCTTCGCAGGTCTCATAGATGTATTTGCAGCCACCGGTACAAGGAAAAGCAAACAAGGCTAACTCGAAATGTCACGAAGGTAAGTGACAGGACACGGCCTGCATAATGGCAAGCCTGCGCAGTTAGTTGTTCAGCCGCAACGTGCTGAAAGCTAAACAGTGCAGCCCCCAAATGACTTGCAAACATTTCCCCTTCTATATATGCATCTGGAACCTCAAGTCTTGGTGGCGGCGGGGGGGTGTGTGTGTGGAGAGGGAGGAAGCCACTTGGGTGGGCTTTTTAAGTGGAAAAGGAGCCAGTAGGGAAGCATTTTCGCCATAGTCAGTCTTCTGAGGCTGCTTTCATTTTAGTTTATTTTTAAAACACAGCCCCTGGAACTTCATTACACACATTTGCCTGTAACGTTTCATTTGCCCCCACATTTTCTATTTTAAAGGTACACGCAAGGAACAGGGAGTACCTGCCAACCTCCGACACCCATAAGCCACAGCCAAGAGTCAAGGATGATTGGAATCGGAGTCTCATGACCTATAGGCTGTGTATACATCAAACATTTAAAGCACACTCCCAAATCCTGGGAACTTTAGTTTGTTAATGGTGAGCTGGAAATCAGAGGTCTGGAAGGTGTAAGCAACAGTTCCCAGCATTCTGGTGAGGTGCTTTAAAGGCATGGGGTGGTATTTAATCAGATTAGGCCCCTTAGAATTAATGGTCCCACTTTGTTGTTGTTTAGTCGTTTAGTCGTGTCCGACTCTTCGTGACCCCATGGACCAGAGCACGCCAGGCACTCCTGTCTTCCACTGCCTCCCGCAGTTTGGTCAAACTCATGTTTGTAGCTTCGAGAACACTGTCCAACCATCTCGTCCTCCGTCATACCCTTCTCCTAGTGCCCTCAATCTTTCCCAACATCAGGGTCTTTTCAAAGGATTCGTCTCTTCTCATGAGGTGGCCAAAGTATTGGAGCCTCAGCTTTAGGATCTGTCCTTCAAGTGAGCACTCAGGGCTAATTTCCTTAAGAATGGATAGGTTTGATCTTCTTGCAGTCCATGGGACTCTCAAGAGTCTCCTCCAGCACCATAATTCAAAAGCATCAATTCTTCGGCGATCAGCCTTCTTTATGGTCCAGCTCTCACTTCCATACATCACTACTGGGAAAACCATAGCTTTAACTATACGGACCTTTGTAGGCAAGGTGATGTCTCTGCTTTTTAAGATGCTGTCTAGGTTTGTCATTGCTTTTCTCCCAAGAAGCAGGCGTCTTTTAATTTCGTGACTGCTGTCACCATCTGCAGTGATCAAGGAGCCCAAGAAAGTAAAATCTCTCACTGCCTCCATTTCTTCCCCTTCTATTTGCCAGGAGGTGATGGGACCTGTGGCCATGATCTTGGTTTTTTTGATGTTGAGCTTCAGACCATATTTTGCGCTCTCCTCTTTCACCCTCATTAAAAGGTTCTTTAATTCCTCCTCACTTTCTGCCATCAAGGTTGTGTCATCTGCATACCTGAGGTTGTTGATATTTCTTCCAGCAATCTTAATTCCGGTTTAGGATTCATCTAGTCCAGCCTTTCGCATGATGAATTCTGCATATAAGTTAAATAAGCAGGGAGACAATATACAACCTTGTCGTACTCCTTTCCCAATTTTGAACCAATCATCAATTTTGAACCAATCATCAATCATCAACCAGTCCTACTTTAGTCACGTTTGTTAATTTCAATAGGTCTCCTTTGAGTAGAACATAGTTGAATGTCACCCATAGTGTGAATTCAGCCTTGGAGGGCCACTGATTCTCCATCCCTTATATACGCATACCTTCCTATATGCTGTACATAAAAATGTAATACTGTCGTCACTCTGCAGTTTGTATGGCTCCCAATAGGTGGTCATGCCAACTCCAGCATAACAAGCAGCAGGCAAGCAAATGAGCACGGACGCAGGTAGCAGGTAGCCCAGGTGAGCTATTTAATGGGGGAGGAGCAGCTTGTTTCACCACTGTGTGAAGTGTCCCCCCCCTCCTTTAAAATGGGTTTGGGTGAACTGTGAGAGGTGAGGTGAGATGAGATGTGAAGGAAAGGGGCTTGGTCAGATGTGGGGACGGGCAGTTGGCTAAGGGGTTCGTTGGGCTGGTGACCAGAGTGAACAGGGATGGCAGCCCCTAGTAATGTCTATATTGAGCAAGCCAATATAATGTGTGAACTAATGATTGCATTTGAAAAGTTAGGCTGTGACAAGGTTTACTCTTATTTATTTACTTATTTACTTACAGCACCGAGTCCTGTAAGGAACACGTGTGTTAAGAACATGAAAAGAGTTCTGCTGGAACAGGGCGAAGGCCCATCTAGCAACTGGTATTCAGAGGCATTTAGTGTTCAGAGGCATTTAGCCTGTGGAGGGAGAACATAATCATCATGGCTAGGAGCCATTGGTAGCCATTCTCTGCACACACTTTTCCTTTCAACTGAGTAACAGGAACCATCCCTCAGTATTAGGGCAGTCAGACATTCCCCGCCCCCTGCAACCTCTTGTTTTATAAATTCTGTGCTGGCTTAGCCCTTCTGAAGCCACCTGGCTTGTACCCAGCAGCAAGCAACGTGCCAGCTCCAACAGATTGTGAATTGCGCTGTTATCAAGGTCGTTCTTGTCAACATGCTGATCTGGAGATTAAATGGCGAAATATGCTGCAGGACAGCCGTTTGACTGGAGTTCATCATATGCCCTCCTTCCATCCCATGTACATCCGCAAACCTGCTATAATCGTGACAGCCCATTCGGCCCCATTTAGCCTGCCAAGTCCTTTCCAGCCTTTCCCCAGAGATCTCCATCTTCCAGGCTCCAGATGGGAGAGAGGTGCATATGTTTGCGGTGAAATAAAATACCATCCCCTCATTGGATGGGCAGAGTGTTCACCTTCACTCTGAGAGTATTTGAACGCTGCAAAATCGACGTCGTCAACCCGCATTGTGAGGAATCCAATTTAGGCAAAATAACCAGTGACCATGGTCTTTGGGTATAGGGCAAGCTGCTTCCCTGTCCACTCATATGGCCATAGGTGGATTTTCTTGAGCTGCTGAGACTGAGGATTAGTAGTGACCCCAATCTCTCATCATTGTCCATGCTTAGGAGAGGGATAAAAAAGGTGCAAAGAAAAACCAGCCTGGTATTTGATTTATGCCTTTCCCCTGTATGCAGCCTCTCCTGCAGTCAAAGCCACCCGAGATATTTTGCTGCCTGAGGCAGAACCGCAAATGGCTAATACCATACCCTACAACTGTCAGAACATCCCTGAACAACAGGCAAAACACCTACAACCCCCCTCCCCAAATTAAATACAGGCAAAAAAACCAGGGGACTCCTCCCCACACCTTTCATTATCAGCAACCCACAGCATCTTGCCTCCTCCATATCCAAAATGACCACTTTTGATAGGCAGTTGGTAAATTCACCAATTATGACTACTAATGAAATGGTAAGGGGTGTCTAGCAGTTAGAAAACTGAGCAACTTTGAGTGGCTTACTCCTTTCCCTTTTTACCCAGGAAACCCATTGCCAATACTTAGCTGGAGCTAAGTATTCTATCCTATTCCTTGTCGTGCTGGAGGGTATGTTAATACAAGTACTGGACAAATCACACTCATTGCTATTGCATCTAAGTTCACAGAGGCACTGAACCCTCTGAGAATTATTAGGCCTGTCCCTGCAAGGCTTCCCAAAGGCTTTGGAAAGGCATATTCATAAACCAGAGGGGCCCATTCTTTTGCCAGTATAGTGCGGTCCAGGTGTTGTGGACTACAGTTCCCACCATCACTGACTGTTGGTAACACTGACCGGGGCTGATGGGAGTTGTGGTCTACAACATCTATGGCACCATGTTGGCTATTCCTACCATAGAAAATATAAGAGCATGCAGGCTTCAGAGGACAGCTAGGCAGTCTGCCCCCCCCCCCTCGTGGGTTCACTTCTTCCCTCTGTGGAATCCCTCTCTGCCTTGATGACCTTGAGAGAATCCCATCTAATTCTGTCTTCTACACACAACCCCCCAGCAGAGTTTAACCTCACAGGTTTCTTGTTAAGATGACTGAAAGCAGGGTCGAAAGCATTTTGCATGCTAATTGCTAACACATCCACACTTCTGTGTGTTTTCATTCGTTTTGTTTGCAAGTAGCAATTCACCGGGAAGCCAGATTGAGAACGGACAACCCCTCAAACATCCCAGGATATTAGAAATTTATTCCAGCTCTCTCTCTCTCTCTCTCTCTCTCTCTCTCTCTCTCTCTCTCTCTCTCTCTCTATGTATATATACCAGTATAGATATATAATAAAAAGGAAGAAAAAAGAGACTTCAGCCGCCGCCGATAGCCTTTGAAAAACAACAAAATGAAGGAAAAAAGTCTAATTTCTCCACTCTTTTATCTCCAGACTCCCTCTGAAATCTGTATCATTATAAATTATAATGAGATTCCAGGAGTGACCAGAATGATAATTGAAAGAACAGTTGGTGTCCTAAAAGTGTGATATGCAGCCTGAATCTGTGCATGTTTGTTCAGAAGGAAGGGCCAAGCGAATACACAATGGTGAATGCCCTTTGATCAGATTGACATTTTAAAACAAGGCTTAAAAGTAGCTGCTCGGGGAGGGGTGGGGAGCGTACAAGTGAAGATTTTACTTCCCTGATCAAAAACCTCCCCCCTAGAGCCATTTTTGCTCCAGTTGGAGAAGAAAGGCGGAAAACCATTGTACCTCTGCCTCTCCCCAGACCTAAGGTCCAATTTTGATTGAAGAAGGTGTCACGGGAGTAGGAGTTAAACCATCTTTCCCCGGGATCTGTTTTGATCTAATTCATCTAGACATTCCTATCCAGGCCTCCCACAAGGGAGTTCAGGGCAGGGTCCATGGTTCATTCCCTTTCTCTATTTTATCCTTGCATTTTATCCTACTGTGAGGTCGGCCAGGCTGAGAAATGGTGACTGGCCCAGGGTTATCTAGTGAGCTTCATGGATGGATGGGAATTTGAAACTGCAGCTCTCCAGTCCTAGTCTGGCATTTTTTCCATTCTAAAAAGCTGACCACCCCCTGGAGCACTTGAAAATTGTTGAGGGTCTTGGCAGACCACTTGACTATTTTTTCCCCGTCCGTTGTAGCAATTGTCATGTGCTATAGGGTTTTTAATTGCATTTTGACAGGCACACCATGGGGCAACTGAATGAAGCTCATGGACCACAATTTGGGAGTCCCTGCTCTAATTCTTACATCACACAGACAGTTACCTCATCTCCCACCTGCGGGTGATTTTAAGTTTTGTTTTTCAAACATGCTGGGAGAGTCAACCACAGATATTGCTGCTGCTGTGAGGAAGACCTGCTCCCTGTTGCAAGGCCCATTTCTACCTGACTTAGGGGGTGGGGCTTTTTTCAAATTCAAATATCCTTTATTAGGCATTTCAAACCACACATCCTATATAATAAAGTCCAAGTTGTCCCTGCGTCCAAGTTGTCCCGTGTGTCCCTGGGGTACTGCGCATGTGCGCCAGGAACACAGGGATTGGACAAGAGACTTAGAACGCACGCACACGCTCTCTCCCCCCAACCCCTCTGCCTACCGTTTACCTACCTGCGGCCGCCAACCACTCGCTTCTAAGCAGCAGTGCGAGGAGGAGGCTGCGAGATAGACCCGTGCGCTTCTCTCTCTTTCTCTCTCTCGCACGCACACACACACACAGGGAGGGAAGGCAGGTCTACTCGGGAGCAAGCGGGCTTCAGAAGGCTGCCTCCCCTTCTCCTCCCAGACGCAGCAAACGCAGCAGCCGAGCGCAGAGAGGGAGGGAAGGCAGGTCTACTCGGGAGGAAGCGGGCTTCAGAAGGCTGCCGCTCCTCTCACATGTTCTAGCGCCCGTTTTCTGAACGGGCTGAATAACACTAGTTATCACATAAAATTTGTATACAAGTTATACAAAGTTATACAAAATACAAAATACAAGCTCAGTTGAGCAAAGCTTATCCCAGTCAGGTCCTTAACTCCAGGAAGAATATAAATATATATAAATACTACAACCCAACACTGCCGCATCGCCTACCAATTAAGGAGCACTAACTCTCTTTGTAATAGCCCAGCCTTTCTGCATGGACAGCACTCAAAAATTCAGCTACGGCTGTAGTAATTTGATCATCCCTGTCCAATAGTAGGACCTGAACAGTTGGTAGCTTAGGGGTGGGGCTTTTAGCAGAACAGCTAAACGAGGCTCCTGGGAGACCAGAGAGACATTGCTGGAACAATGGGTTGGATTGGGGCAACTGGCTAAAATGTTTTGAAATGTTTTAAATGGTTTTTATTTTGGTTCCTCTGTTGTTTTTGTAGGGTTGGTTAAATGTTTAGTTGGGGTTGGCAGTTATTTTAATGTGGGTATAACCGCAAACTGTTTATTATTTATTTATTTATTTATTTATTTATTTATTTATTTATTATTATTTTCTATTGATTTATTGGTTTATTTATAGTCTGTATAAGATATTCTGTTTTTAATGTTGGATGTTTTATTGTTTTTATATATGCTGTAAGGGACGCTGGTGGCTCTATGGCTTAAACCACAGAGCCTCGGGCTTGCCGATCAGAAGGTCGGTGGTTTGAATCCCCGTGACGGGGTGAGCTCCTGTTGCTCGGTCCCTGCTCCTGCCAACCTAGCAGTTCGAAAGCACGTCAAAGTGCTTCTCTGGCGGGAAGGTAAACGGCATTTCCATGCGCTGCTCTGGTTTGCCAGAAGCGGCTTAGTCATGCTGGCCACATGACCGAGAAACTGTATGCCGGCTCCCTCTGCCAGCAAAGTGAGATGAGCACCGCAACCCCAGAGTCGGTCATGACTGGGGTCCCTTTACCTTTAAGTTGCCCAGAGTGGCTGGGGAAACCCAACCAGTTGGGTGGAATATAAATAAAATTATTATTATCATTACATTCCACAACATGTGTCATTTGCACTCAATCTCATTGTGTTTGTTGGGTTTTACTCTCAGGTGCATGCATAGATATGGCTGTGAGTAAGCTCCAATGAAAACAATGCTTTAGAGTGGGGGTGCCTTGAATGATGGTCAGGGGTGCCACGGGCAACACTAGCCTCTGTCCCTGATTCCTTCTCCCCCTCCTCTGTTCCCCGCTTCCATCTCTGCCTCCCAAAGGCTTGCACAGCTATTTGTTGCAGCAGCCCTGGCTTCAAGCTCCCCAGCTGAATGGTGCCATGGGGTGCTCCCCAGGCCCCTGTGGGGCAGTGTGAGGAGGCACCTGTCTTTGGGGCGGGGGGGGGGCAGCTCAGAGACCAGGGGCAGCAGCTCTGGCTGCCCAGAGGACTCCCAAGGAGAGGGGAGAGGAAAGGAGGCTGAGGAAACACTCCACAAGGGAGGGTGTTTGAAAAATGGCGAGAGGCTGCCCGCTCTGCAGGCAAGGGGTGACATAACTGGACTTCTGAGCCCCACAGTTGTGCTGCAGAAGGAATGTAGTTGGTCAAGGGAGGCGTGGACTCAGAAAGGTTGAAAACCTCTGCCTTAGAGTGTACATGTTTCCTGAGAAGTAAGTGCCACAACATTCCTCCTTTGTGATCACATAATCCTAAAAAACATTTACAAGGGAGGGAACCCCACTGAAAATCATGGGAATTGCTTCTGAGTAGATATATTTAAGATTGTACTTAAGGATACTAAGGGCAGATCCACACCATAGAGTTAAAGCTCATCCCATGCATATTTAAAGCAGATGACTTCTCCCAAAGAATTCTGGGAACTGTAGTATTTCCCTCCCAGAGCTACAAATCACAGTGCCCATAACAAACTGCAGCTCCCAGGATTCTTTGGGGGAAGTCATGTGCATTGGATGTGCTTTAAGTGAGTGGTGTAGATCAGACACATCTAATAAATGTCAGCTGGGCTGTCTTTGAAGAGCACGGTCTAAGACCTTCCTTCCTGGCTGTGCATTACATAACATGACCATTAAAAATGGCTTATCTCTAAAGAAGAAAGAACATCAGTTTAATGAGATGAACTTGATCCCTAGCATCAGCAATGATAATAACACAGACTAGGAGAACTGGCTCACGAATAAGACAGTAGTAGTACTTAAAGCCCTGAAATTAGCCTCAAGGTATGCTATGCATCCAAAATTTATCTTTAGATGTGTCAAAGGATAATGGTGACAAATGCAATATGAAAACTCACGTATTCTGCTTTAGTTAATCCAGGAGATTTTTTAGCATTGGATGCAGAAAATGTCCCATCACAATGGCAATGATATAATCATACTAAAATGTAAGGTTGTGTAAGATCTCTCTTAGTTAATCACTGGCCTTTGGGAATCTTTTTTTAAAAAAAGGTCTGATTACACTTTGTAATCAATTGGTTGACTCTTTCTCAACCTGGTGCTGTACAGATAACTCGGACTACAACTCCCAGCAGCTCCAGCATCATGGGGATGTTGGGAACTGTGGTCCGAAACATCCGGAGGACAAAGACTGGTGAAGATATAAGGTGGCTTCCTATGTTGATATATTTTTTATTCCCGTACTTCCATTTGGTAGTTGCGGCGGCAACAGGGATGGAGGTTTATGGTGTTCAAAGCTGAAAGTCCAAGAGAAGAAGCATTGCTTCCAAGCAGATCTTGTTTTATAGATCAGTGTTTCTCAACCTTTTTTGGGCCAAGGCACACTTGTTCCATGAAAAAAATCATGAGGCGAGCAAAAGGCAAAGGGAGAAGTGGGAGAAGTGAAGAGGACTGGAAGAAGCAGGAAATCGAGGGAGAGCGCAACGTGGAAAAGATTACAGGGTTTTTATTTGAGGATCTTCAAAATCCGACACTCTAAGAGCCTTAAAGCGGATTTAAAAATGGCGACTGATAAAAGCTGAATCATCTTCCGTCTTCTTCACCGAGGGGGAGATTATAAAGTCGCGCGAGAGAACGCTAAGCAAAGGACAAGGAAGAGCGACACCTCCTGGCCAATGCGGAAATAGACTAAGGTTAAATTGATAACGGGGCTGCAGTCTTTTTGACTTCAACTGTAACCCACACAGAGACAGGAATTGGAAGAAGTAGGGAGAAAGAGATACAGAGAAGTCCACTTGTGTTTTTGGATTGGAAAAACAGGTTGAATATAAATCTCTCTAGAGGACAGGAGGATATATGTAATGGAAAAAAAGAGATGAATTAAGAAAACTCCAATCTCCCCATGTGCCCCCAGGTTTAATGGGAGAGGTAGAGTTAAAATAAAGCCTGATAAAATAGGAATTCAGAAAGGGGGGCATCAGAGTGCTTTGGGTATTATCTAATTTTCTTTTGAGATAATGAATTTCTCTCTGTATAATTGATTCTTTCCGCATAATTAATTTGGTATTATTGATTGATTGTTTAGAAATATTTAAGAATTATTAATTAAGAAGAAGTGGTTACAGTAAATTATTAGATATTAAATTCCAAATTGTAAAATTGATGAATGTGGGGTATGAATTCTAAATAAGGAAAATATTGGTCTTGAGGTATCTTAATTGATAAATTTGGTGCTTTTCCTTGTCCGACATCATTAAATGTTGGGAATATCAGCAGGAAAGATTGATTATACACTGGGACAGCAATTTATTAATTCTCTATATTGCAAAAATAGAACAAGAAAAATGACTTCTACAAAGAAAACTCCATCCCAGACAACAATTACAGCAACATTGACAGGAAGAAGACAGTCAACGGCTGAATTGGACCCCAATGCAGACCTTCGGGAGCTAATAGTAAACATGAATAAAACAATCAATGAAAAACTAGACAATATGGGTCTGAAGATAGAGCAGAATTCAAAGATGATTCAAGAGCTGTCGGGCCAAATGAAGGATTTAACAATAAAGAATATGACAATAGAAAAGTCAGTGACAGAATTGGACACTAGAGTGGTCAAACAAGAAGAAGCACTGAAAGAAATGACCAAAAAATTGCAGCAAGAGAATAGAGACTTTAAGAGATCCCAGGAAAGTTCAGGTGCACAGATGAGCAAAATAGAAAAGGCACATGAGGAGATGTTAGATCAAATTGCTGTATTAGAGATGTATCAAAAAGAAATGGTTTTGAGATTTCGCGGTGTTCCTGAGACGCCGGGAGAGAATATAACAGAAAAAATAGTCAAGGAATTAGCTGACGGTCTAGATGTACAAGAGGAAGATCTGCTGCTAGATGTAGATAAGGTGTTCAGAGTAAGACCCGACCCAAAAAAGCAGTTTAAGGGCCCCGGAGACTGTTTGGTTTATTTCAATTCGAGACTTCTGAGAGATAAGATAGTCCAGAAAAGGAGGATGACAATGGAGGGACACAACGTGTTGGTGTATAAAGAAATACCCAAAAGAATTCTGAAAAAAGGGAAAAGTATAAAGATTTAACTGATGCCCTAAAATCGAAGGGTATTAGGTTCAAGTGGCTTTTCCCTGAAGGTTTGACTTTTACAATTAAAGAGAGGAAAAAGTTTATCAGGACTGTAGACGAAATGGATAAATGTAGAAGGACTTATAGAAAGGAACTGGGAGGCGAGGGGAATTTGGATAGAGAGGAAGAACAGGGGGAGGAGGAGGGTAGCACTTCTAGCTGAAGGGAAATTGCTATTTTAATTTTATGAATTTCTACAGATGATTTTGTGAGGATATCAATAAATTTTGTTGAATAATTTTGTCTTCAATTAGTAAAATGAATTTAAATATAATTTCATGGAATATCAATGGACTCAACGATAAGAAGAAAAGAAATAAAATAGAGCATATCTTAAAGAAAAGAAAATGGGACGTGATTTGCCTGCAAGAGACGCACATCGCCCAAAAACATGAGCGTGTGCTAATAAATAAGAGATTAGGGAATGAATTCATAGCGTCTGATAAAGTAAAGAAGAGGGGAATAGTAATGTATATCAACCCCAAGTATGAGACCGAAATCAAATTTAGGGATGCAGAGGGAAGAATATTGGGGGTGCAAATAGTTAAGAATAATAAAAAATTATTGTTAGTTGGTATTTATGCCCCAAATAATAATCAAGGATCCTTTTTTAAAAAATTACAAACTATATTATTAGATTATATAAATGAAGATTTGGTGTTAATGGGAGATTGGAACGGAGTGGTATCGGTGCAAAAAGATAGATCAAAAGGAAAGCAAAGGTTAAGATCGGGCAGATTACCAAAAATTTTCTTTGAGTTTATAGAGGAATTTGATTTAGTGGACGCATGGAGGGATAAAAACGATAGCGAGGAACAATTCACGTTCTATTCGGATTCGAATAAATCCTTTAGTAGAATAGATGCCATATGGGTCTCGAGACAATTAATAACAAAAGTAGCGGGAATAGAAATCATGACAAAATCAATAACCGACCACAACCCAGTGAGAATGGAAATCAAAGAAATGAAACAGAAAAATAAAGGTTGGCGAATGAATGAATGGCTGCTAAATGATGAGAAAATAACTGAAGAAGCACAAAAAGTAATGAAAGAATTCTTTGATTTAAATTTGAGAGATGGGATAGACATTAGAACAGTCTGGGATGCGGGCAAAGCATACATAAGAGGTTTCTATATACAGCAGAATGCAACCCAGAGAAAAGTGAGAGAAGCTAAATTAAAGAAAATACAAAAAGAAATAGAAGAAAATGAAAAATTGTTAATAAGATCACCAAAAGATAAGATATTAAGCCAGAAAATCAAATTGCTTCAAGCACAATTATCTACATTATTAGCTGAAGAATTGGAAAACAAATTAAAATGGATGAAGCAAAAAACATTTGAATGGGGAAACAAAACAGGGAGAATGCTAGCGTGGCAAATTAAAAAGCGGCAAAAAGAAAGGTATGTAAATAAAATAAAACATCAAGGGAAAGTATTAGAGACAGAAGAGGATATAAAAGCAGAATTTCTTAGATATTTCAAGAATTTATATTCTAAAGGATTGGAGACGGAAAAGGATGTTGAGAATTATCTCAAGAGGAAAAACATACCCAGGGTAAGTGAAAATCATATCAAAATACTAAATGACCCAATTACAATGATGGAGGTGCATCAAGCAATTAAAAAGATGAAGATTGGCAAAGCACCTGGGCCGGATGGTTTGGCAGCAATTCATTATAAAAAATTAGAGGAATCTTTGGCTATACCATTAAAACGATTAATGAATGAAATCATGAAAGATGGCAAAGTACCAAATTCCTGGCAAGAAGCAACAATAACTTTGATTCATAAACAAGATATGGACAGAGAGCTAGTACAAAATTATAGGCCCATCTCTCTTTTGAATAATGATTATAAAATCTACGCGGGCATTTTGGCCAATAGATTAAAAGGAGTGTTGAAGGATATCCTAAACGAAGATCAAGTAGGGTTCTTACCAGATAGATATATTAAAACAAATATGAGATTAATCATCAATTTGATTGAATATTTAGATCTCCAGCCGGGTAAAAAAGCAGGCTTTATGTTAGTGGACGCCGAAAAGGCTTTCGATAGTATCTCTAGATGTTTCTTAAAGAAAGCCTTAGAGATGGCCAATATGGGGACGGATTTCTGTAGGGCGGTAAATGCCATTTACGAGAGACAAAGGGCCAACATAGTAATCAACGGAGACAGGACGGACTGGTTCCAAGTAGAGAGGGGTACGAGGCAGGGCTGCCCCCTATCTCCGTTGCTATTTATATTTACACTGGAGATACTATTGAATAAATTAAGAGAAGAGGAAGAAATAAAAGGCATAAAGGTGGGGAAGGAAATTTTCAAAACGAGAGCCTTCGCAGACGATGTTATAATAACGGTGGAAGACCCTGAGATAAGTATAAGCAAGGCATTGGAGATAATCAATGAATTTGGGGTAGTATCAGGGTTCAAATTAAATAAAGAAAAAACAAAGTTATTAGTAAAAAACATGCAAGAAAAAGAGCAAAAGGAATTAGAAACCAAAATTGGATTAAAAATTGTGAATAAAGCCAAATATTTAGGTATAAATATAACGATGAAAAATATAAATTTGTATAAGAATAATTATGAGAAAGTGTGGGGCGAAATTAGAAGGGATTTACAAAAGTGGGAAAAATTGCAATTATCAATATTAGGGAGGGTCTCAGTAATTAAAATGAATATTCTGCCAAGGATGTTATACCTATTTCAAACAATCCCCATTATTAGAGAGGAAGGATGTTTCGAAGTCTGGCGAAAGGATATAACGAATTTTATATGGCAAGGAAAGAGACCACGAATTAAATATAAATTATTAACAGAACGAAGGGATAGGGGAGGGTTCTCATTGCCAAATTTGAAATTATATTATGAGGCAGAATGTCTAATTTGGATAAAGGATTGGATTAAATTGGGTGAAAATAGAATTTTAGATTTGGAAAGCTATAATTGCAGATCCGGCTGGCACGCGTATTTACATTATGAAAAAGAGAAAGTAAATAATGAGTTTTTAAACCACATATTAAGAGGGGCGCTATATAAAGTGTGGAGGAGATATAAGAGATTTGCGGAACCGTTGACGCCTTGGTGGATATCACCAATTGAGGCATATGCCATCAAAAGATTATATAATGAAAAGAATTGGCCAAGGTATAGAGATCTAGTAAAAGAAGAACAAGGTAATTATAAATTGAAGGGATATGAAGAATTAAAAAAGTTAGGAATTAGCAATTGGCAATATATACAGTTAATTAGTGTTTTTCAAAAAGATAAAAAATTAGGGTTTATAAAAGAAAGTTCTAAATTTGAATTAGAGGTCATTCAGAATCAAAAGAAAGTATTATCTAAAACATATAGTTTACTCTTAAACTGGGATCTGATGGAGGAGAGTACGAAGGAGGCAATGATAAAATGGTCAAAAGATCTTGGCCATACAATTACTATCGAACAATGGGATAAGTTGTGGGGTCAGGACATCAAATTTACAGCTGCTAACAATTTAAAAGAAAATTTCTTGAAAATCTACTATAGATGGTATTTAACACCTGTGAAACTGGCGAAGATTTATAAAATCAAATCCAATTTGTGCTGGAGATGTGGTAAAAAACCGGGAACCTTTATCGATTTATGGTGGGAATGTGAGGAGATAGTAAAATTTTGGAACAATATACATGAAGAAATGAAAAGAATGATGAAACAATCAATATCAAAAAAACCAGATATGTATTTATTAGGTTTGGTAAATGAGGAAATCCCTAAAGAAAATATAAAAGTATTCCTATATGCAAGTACAGCGGCAAGAATGCTAATAGCAGCAAATTGGAAATCTAATAGGATACCAGCAGTAGAAGAATGGATTAATAAATTGAGTGAGTATTTATTATTGGCAAGATTAACAGCAGCTGTAAGGAATCAGTCGAAGCAGAAATTAAGAAAGGAGTGGGAAAGTTACGATGAGTATATGAAGAAATATTGTTCGAAAAAAGATATGTTAATATGTGTAGGCTAGGGGATATGAAGGGAATAAAAACAAAAATAATTAATTGGAAATTTAAATAGCAGAGTGGAATTATATTGGAAGAAAATGCACGAGTGAGTACAAGAATGGAAAAGGAAGTCGAATTAGTGCGGAGGGAAGTATAGAGGGGAGGGGAGGGGAGGGAGAGGGAGGGTAATGGGGGGTTGCATTTATGTAAATGATGGATTTTATCTCATTTAAGTTTGTTATTTCTTTTGTTGTATATTCTGAAATCTGAAATAAAGTTGTTTTTAAAATTTAAAAAAAAAAAAGAAAAAAAGAAAAAAATCATGAGGCACACCACCATTAAAAAAGTTAAAAAAATTAAATCTGTGCCGCCCTATATTGACTATATAATTATGACTGTAAGAAACACTTGCCAATTGCTGTGTTGGTTGCAATCTCCTGTAATAAGGCTTCACAAGCCGCTGATTTCTCTGCCAGCACAATCCTTTGCTCAGCAAGTTTCAGGTTGAGCTCATCCAGCCAGCTTCTTTAAGTTTGTCTAAAACCACCCTCCCGTGGTGGTGGCTGTTGAGAGCTGCGCTCGCTCCGCGTCATGACCCGGCCGGCTTCCTTTCTGGCGGGTTAGTGCTGTTTATTGGCGGCCGCCAGGCATGTGACAATGCAAATCGCCCTTCTCGTCGCGGCACGTCGCGGCACACCAGCCAGCGTCTCGCGGCACACTAGTGTGCCATGGAACAGCGGTTGAGAAATGCTGTTATAGATCTTGGAAGCAGTGTTTCCCCACACCGCAAAAGTGAGAGAGAGTACATAGTGAGATTTTTTTATTTAAAAAAAACACCACAAAAAACACACATTTAAACTAAAAATATGTGTTCTGCAATTACCTGATTGTTGGTGATGATGGGGAAAACAATGTTTAAAAAAACAAAAAGTTAACTGCTTTAAAGTTGGTGTCTGCTAAATTATGCAACAATCAAACAATGGTCTGAAAAGGGCCTAAAGCAAAATGACGATCCCCCCCCCCCGCTGCCGCCCCAGTTTTTTGCATAAGCACCAAAGAAGATAGCAACAGGGACCTACTTAAAATCGAAAAAGAAAAGAAAAAAAGAAATATCAGTGTGGGCTGAGATCCAAAAGCATTGTGATATGGCATGTGACTCTTCATCTCAGTGAAGTGAAGTACGCAGTCGGGAGTTGTTGCAGGTGAGCTGCGTGTAAGCAAGCTGATTGCTAGCTCCACAGAGGCTCCTTTTATTAGCACAATATGCACACGTTTAGGAACAGTCTGACCTTTAGCACTTTTACATCATGAACTGACACATACGGTATGTTTCCTCTGATATTTGCGAGACCTGCTCCACCATGTCATGTTCCCACCAAGTGGAAAGTGAGCCATGCCTCTCCAAAAGGAGGCAAAGGTCACAGACAGGGCACGACAGGCTACTGAGAAAGCCAAAGGTCAGAGCGAGGGCAAGGTGTTCAGGTCAAGCCTTGGCTTATCTGTGGGCAGTGGTGTGCCTTGCGCCCGGTGACTATTCCTACATACTCAGGGTTGTGGGTTCGAGCCCCACATTGGGCAAAAAGATTCCTGCATTTCAGGACTAGGTGACTTTCATGGTCCCTTCCAACTCCATGATTCTATGAGTCTCTGGATATGCTCATCCTCCCTGCATTTGTTTATGCTATAGCATCCATGACAGAGGGCCATCCTACCTCTGGTTAAAAACCAAGAAGGAGAGTCCACAACCTCAAAAGGGAATCCACTCTACTGTCTAACAACTCTTACTGTCAGAAAGTTTTCCCGATGCTTAGTCGGAATCTCCTTTATTGCAACTTAAATCAATTGGTTTGAGTCCTACCCTCTGGAGCAGGAGAAAACAAGCTTGCTCCATCTTCCATGTGACAGTCCTTCAGATATTCTAAGGTGGCTATCATATCTCCTCTTAGCCTCGTCTTTTCCAGGCTAAACATACTCAGCTCCTTCAACCATTCCTCATAAGGCTTGATTTCCAGACCAGCATTGTGCTAGGAGCCTTTATGAACAGAATTGGCTCCCCACTGCAGAAGTTCAAACCCCAATGTGTGGAGGAGGATGAGGCTGGTGATAATCATGTGACACAGGAGGTGTGACCAGGAGGACCACCCCATCCAGGACCGGTCCACCTATGAGGCAAGGTGAGGCAACTAGTGTGAGGGAGGAACAACTGGAGCAATGGATTCAAACTACAAGAAAGAAGATTCCACCTAAACATTAGGAAGAACTTCCTGACAGTAAGAGCTGTTCGGCAGTGGAATTTGCTGCCAAGGAGTCTGCTGGATCAGATCAATAGCCCATCTAGTTCAGCATTCCTGTTCTCATTGTGGATGATCAGATGCCCTTGGGAAATCCGCAAGGAAGACCAACTATGGAAGCAGAGCAGAGCCACTGTGGCTAGTAGCTATCAATAGCCCTCTCCTCCATGAAGAGTTCTATATTTATCGTCACAACTAGTTTGGGTTATTGCCATTCATAGGACGAATTCACTTAGGACAGGGGAGCTTCTGCTCTGAAAATTCAGGAGCTGTTAAACTGCAGCCACTGGACAGCATTCTTGCAGGAGCAGAAGGTGCCACCACCTCTCTTGGCCATACTTCACAGCTGCAAATAAAGCTGACCATCCTTGATGTTGTTATGTCTGCTCTGCATAGAACTGACTAGGAGAGAACACTCATTTCTGAGTCCTGGAAGAGACGCATATTTCTGCCTGCAGCTTCTGCAGCCTATTTGAGTTTTGGATTGAAACCTTCAGCTCATTTGCCGGGTGCATTCTTGCTAATGGCTTAAACTGTGGTTGGAACTGCCTAATAGAGACAGATGAATCCTTTAAAGAGGAAGTAATCTCTACCACTCTGCTATTCTTGGCCAATGTTTATGCTCAGTGCTCTTTCCCATTCTGGTAGGAGCGTGGATGGTGTTTGAGTTAAGCAATCAGCAAATGCTCTCAATATGGCATTTTAGCTTCACTGGCTTCGAATAAAATCACCGCCAGTGGGATGTTCTGCTTATTTGTTTACTATGGGAGATTGGGGGAGGACTGTAGCTTAGCGGTACAGCATCTGCTTTGCATGCAGAAGATCCGAAGTTCGATCCCTGCTGGGGCTGGGAAAGATTCCCGATCTGAAATGATGGTGAGCTGCTGCCAGCCAGTGTTAACAATATTCAGCTAGATGGACCTATAATCTGATGCAGTATAAGGCAGCTTCCTGCCTTCCTGTGCTGTATTCTGCTCTCTCCAATTTCTAGTCAGATGGGCAGGGTATAAATAATAGATTATTATATTTTTTTATTATAGTTAGTCTTTGCCCCCTGCAAAAGTAGCTGAGTCTCCCCCCCCCCAATTACACCAATGTCTCAGGATGCTTGAGAAAAGATTTTGTATTTTGTATTTTCATTCTAGCAAAGCTTGAACTTACTTATAAGGTGGCTGAGGTATGTGTGGGAATGAGCGTCCTCCTGAATAGCATAACCATCTGCAGCCTTCTCACCTGTCATGATTTCTCAAAACTCCATGATATCCTTGACTGAGTTTCCTGTAAGCAGGAGCTACTGAGAAAGATGCCTAGTGCAGCCCAGCAGAGAGATTTGCATAATCTCAATTCCTCAATTGATGAAATTCCTCAATTACCTCAAAATCAAAGTAAGCACAACAGCAGGAGCCACTCATGAAGCTTTCACACAAATCCCCTATTTGATAATTTTCAAAAACAATTGTGTGTTTTTCTTATTAATTGATGGAGAACAGTTGCAAGGTCATTTTGGGGAACAGCACCAGGAAGATTCTACTACTAGTTTCTTTTATAGCTTTCTTTAGGATTCAGGAACCCCAAATACACAGGAAAGATGCTATAGCACAGCCTCCCCCAACCTTGTGCCCTCCAGAGTTTTTGTACCACAACTCCCACTGACCCCCAGCTAGCTGTTAGGAATGTCCTATTCTAGTGTAGGACCTTGGTAGAGACACATGCCCAAGTGGCATGTTCTCTCCCTCCTGGTCGATCGTTTGGGAGCTTCAAAAGCTTTCTTCAGCCCGAACATCACAGCGACTGATACCAAAAGGCATTAGCACGCTTAGGGATCCTGCAGAGCATTGGCGGTTCAAGTAACAGACTCAATAGCTCAGCATCTTGGGTAATCTACTTTTATTTACATATAATACACTCAGAGCATTCCGATTTAGCTGCTTCCTCTTTCTCATCAGACAGCGAAGAGAGAAAAACATTCCCACATTCTGGGACACAGTAACACAAAACATCCTGTTTCCGTCACTTCCCACACTGTGGAATGAAAACATACACCGTCATATGATAGACAACAATCCCATGACTGCAAACACAGAGCAAGAATCCTAACACTAGCGTGGTCAGCTGTCAGGAATCATGGGAGTTGTAGTTCAAAACATTTGGAGGGCGATGGGTTGGGAAAGGCTGTTATCAGAGACTGGGAGCTTGTACACAAGACAGTTTAATGTGGATCTGAGGAAAACCATGCATGCATCCAAAGGCCAGCCTGCCCTGTTTTCCAATTTAATATGATTTTCCTGTTCGATGGATAATCCAATAAGGGGAAAGCAATCAGTTTTTCATCCACAACCCCAAGTTGTGGGCAGATTTGTGAGAGCTGCTCTGCAAAGATTTAAAGGCATAGGTAAAGGTTTATGGGTTTAAATCCAAGTTGAGTCCATGGGGTATTAGGGTATGTTCACTCTTGATATTTAAAAGTTCTCTCTTATTTATTTCCTTCTATGAATCACTTCCCATAAAACATCTCAAAGAGATATCACAACAAAAAACATCAGAAATATAAATCAATTACAAAGCTTCACACACAAAATATTGTCATATGTAACAATTAAAATATTTTCATATGTAAAAAACTAATTTCAAACAATTTCAAATCCAATACAGATACAGACTCATTTCCTTTTAACACCCCTGGATTGAATCTATTGTCTATTGGAAATATTTCCACGTTTTGTGTTTGTCTTAATCAAAATGACTCACAATTGGCTCAAGCTTTTTTCATTGTGATTGTAGACGTGCGATTTCTGAAATGATTACATTGGTCTGTTGTCATCTTCCCAACCTGCTCTATGTGGTGTTCAGGACATTTGTAGTCTATAAAATGTATTACATTCTCAAACTTAGTGGATGATCCTGATGTTTAATGTAATTGGCCTTCCCAATCTTTCCGCGTTTGAAGGTGACACTTTCCCTAAGATAAGTATAGGTGATACAATGATATGACCCAGGATTGATGGTAAGTGCTTTGAGTTTGGCTCTCACAAGCAATTTGTGTCGGTTTGGAAAGATATGAGAGGAGGCCTGATGTTGAGCTCTTCACAGTGCCATGAATTTGAAATGGGTAGATATGGTGTCTCCCTAGTTGCAAAGTGCTATATGACACTCAAACACAAAAGGACAGTATCTTCCTATGCAGAGTTTCTATGGATAGAAAAGATGGCTTGTTATAAAAAAAGAACCCTAGCCAGCAAGGTACATCTGGAAAGTCCAGAAGCAGGAAATGAAGAAGGAATTGAAGGATCTTTTCCCAGCCAAGAAGCACGTTCCTTTTTGAGGACCAAAGACAAGATGCCAGAGGTGGGCGGGGCCAGAGGCAAAAGTGGGTGGATCTTTGGATGTGACTTTCCCAGTTATAATATGTTTTCCTCTGGTTTTTACCAAAGTGTAACCATCTCTTAGCCTAACCTACCTCACAGGGTTGTTGTGAGTATTAAATGAGGAGGAGAACCATGCACACCACCTTAAGATCATTGGAAGATAAAGGTGGTATATAAATCTATCTATCTATCTATCTATCTATCTATCTATCTATCTATCTATCTATCTATCTAAATGTGAAAGGGGCTTGTGTGTTAGTCTCCACATTTCACCAAAACCGCTTGACCAATGCCAATGAAATTTGGACACAATGTCACATGTGAATAAGCAAGTATCCACATACAATTTGTGTACACCAGGCATCCCGAAACATCAGCCCTCCAGATGTTTTGGACTACAATTCCCATCTTCCCCGACCACTGGTCCTGTTAGCTAGGGATCATGGGAGTTGTAGGCCAAAACATCTGGAGGGCCGCAGTTTGGGAATGCCTGGCGTACACAGATGACACCGCAGCGCAAGGTAAAACCCCATTTTGTGGACCTCAAAACTCAGACAGCAGACACTGCCAGGCATGCTGGGAAATAGAACCCAGAAGCTTCGTCTCCAAGGGCGGGACAGAGTGCATCCTGAGAAATAGAAGGCCGAACCTGCGTCTCAGCAACCAATATGCTATACCTGCCAGAACGGCCATTCCTCCACAAAGGGCCACGCTGGGATACTGCCCCAAGCCACCCACGTCCCAAAACACATCAGCTCAGGTTTGCAGGGAACAGAGCTGGGGATTTGGCTGCATTCTGGGTGGGGGGCAGGGCAGGGACAGTATAGCTCAGGTTTGCAGGGAACGGAACGGGGGACCCACACCAACACGTGTCAGGGCCAGCTAGTGTAATAAATAAAAATGAAATGAAAAACACAATGATTTTCCCTGCTGAGGGCAGCAGAATACCCCTCAGTTCCCAGAGAAGATTGGCTGGATTGTTAAACCACTCTGGAAACTGGAGTTCTGTAAGCAGAATAGGAGTCTCCTAACAACTTTGAGGATTCGTACCAAACTATAGTTCCTAGCCATATCTGTTTCAAGCGATAAGATGCAGCTTTACATATCAGGTAAAAAAAGGTAAAGGACCCTGGACAGTTATATCCACTCAGAGGCGACTATGGGCATTGGCGGAGCTTCATGCTCAGGCACCAGGGGGCGGAGAGCAGGCGGGGGCGGGGCTGGTGCGTGTCCTGGGGGCGTGGTGCACGTCCTGGTGCAGGGAATGCCACCTGCAGGGGCATGGCACCCAGCGCGGGGGGGGGGGTGAGCTGCAATGTCACCCTACCGGGATCGCGCTGCCGAGGGCAGTGCGCTCCCCCCACATTCCTCTTCCTCCGCCAGTGACTATGGAGTTGCGGCGCACATCTCGCTTTCAGGCCAAGGGAGCTGGCATTTCTCCACAGATAGCTTTCTGGGTCATGTGGCCAGCATAACTAAACCGCTTCTGGTGCAAATGAACACCGTGACGGAAACCAGAGCGCACAGAAATGCCATTTACCTTCCTGCCACAGCAGTACCTATTTATCTACTTGCACTGGTGTGCTTTCAAACTGCTAGGTTGGCAGGAGCTGGGACAGAGCAACGGGAGCTCACCCCGCATGGGCATTCGATATATATATATATATATATATATATATATATATATATATATATGTAGAGAGAGAGAGAGAGAGAGAGAGAGAGAGTATTTACATAGCGATGTATGGAAGTGAGAGCTGGACCATAAAGAAGGCTGATCGCCGAAGAATTGATGCTTTTGAATTATGGTGCTGGAGGAGACTCTTGAGAGTCCCATGGACTGCAAGAAGATCAAACCTATCCATTCTTAAGGAAATCAGCCCTGAGTGCTCACTGGAAGGACAGATCCTGAAGCTGAGGCTCCAATACTTTGGCCACCTCATGAGAAGAGAAGACTCCCTGGAAAAGACCCTGATGTTGGGAAAGATTGAGGGGACTAGGAGAAGGGGACGACAGAGGACGGAATGGTTGGACAGTGTTCTCGAAGCTACGAACATGAGTTTGACCAAACTGCGGGAGGCAGTGCAAGACAGGAGTGCCTGGCTTGCTATGGTCCATGGGGTCACGAAGAGTCGGACACGACTAAACGACTAAACAACAACATACGGAATTTACATATATAGTGAAGATGGGCCCTCAGTGTAGACAATGCTGAGTTAGATGGGGAAATGGTCTGATGGACAGATCTGAAAATTGCTGGGGAATGTAAACTGGACCCCTCCAGACACTTAAAATTATTTCCCCCCATCATGTCTGACCATTGACCATGCTAGCTGGGGATAATAGTCCAAAGCATTTGGAGAGCACAAGGTTGGGGAAGGATGGTTCAGGTCTTACATGTGGGACCTAAAGAAGAATGGAGAATGAAGGCTACTGTTAACCTTGCTGACAAAAAGCTTGGGGTTGCTACATGTTTCCATAAATAGGCCCATGGCTCAGAATGAATTATTACAAAACTGCTCTTCGTGCAACCTTTAGACAGTTATGGCTATTTATAATGATGGTGTAATAATGGAGGACGGAAGATATTTATTAAAGACGAGCCATTTGTAAATTCCTTGTAACATTCATTACATATTTTTTTTAAAAAAGAACTGCAGCAGAGGTTATAGAAGCACAAAGTTCTCTTGGAATGTCTTCAAGCAACGTGGTGCAGTGGTTAAAGTGTCAGTTGTGGACCCGTGAGACCAAGATTCAAATCCCCACTCAACCATGAAGCTCACTGGGTGACCTTGGGCCACTGAAAGTCCATCAAGACAGTAGTCATGATAAAATGGAAAGTGGGTGGGAAACACCTGGAGCGCATGACATGTCTTAAGAGGAATAGGTCAGTCAGCAGAGCATTGGACTCTAAATCCCAGGGTCATGGGTTTGAACCCCACATTGAGTGAAATATTGAGGGGTCTTGGACTAGATGATTCTTGTGGTCCCTCCCAACTCTACAATTCTATTTGATTCTATGTCCCTGAGTGCCTTGGAGGAAAGATGGGATATAAATGTAAGTTAGTGACCCTGTGCATGTCAGTGAAAGGGGCCCATTTGAATTAACCATATAAACAGCTCTATTTTTGTCCCATGAATTGCCGAGCATATCTTCGCCTCCGATTTTACATACCGCTAAAGGATCCACTCCACTTGCCAAAGAGTGCCCTTATTCTTTCAGTTACAGATCTATCAAGCAAAACATAATGGGGGGTTCTGCAAACTTCCAGTTACCCACCCCAGTCCCATAACTGCATTCGCTTATAAACTCAATAGACAGAGGAACAAGAATTGTTGTTGTAATTATAGCTTTCCAGTATATGTCCTTGCCCTGCAACAGCAGAAACTCAACACACTCTGCTTGGATAACAGGATTATGACATCACGGTTCAGCTCCACCAGCTACTGCTGATCAATGTGCAGCAATGCTATTAGGTTATCACTTTTGTTTCTGTTTCTTTCTTTTTTAAAAAAATAGCTTAGCTGCGATGTTCTCATTCCCCCAAGGCCTGCTGTGTTAAAGCAAAACGTTTGTGGCCTAGGAAAAAAAATTGCCATCAGGAAAGAGAAAGACTCCCACAGTGAAACTTCAGCTCAGTAAGAGTAGCTGAAGGCTGAATCTTCCTCCCAGCTAAAGGACTTCAACTGGGTCATTTTATTCATTACATTTGTATACCGCCCTCTACCCGCAGGTCTCAGGGCAGTTCGCAGGATAAAATCAGAATATAAAACCACAAAATACATAACCAAAACAAAAGCAAAAACAACCCAATAAGCCCCACCCCCCGTGTTCAGAAAGTGGTGGTGGGGGATGAGTGTTCAGACCCCTGGGCTCTCACTTGTGGGGTGCCTCAGGGTTCTGTCCTCTCCCCCGTGCTTTTTAACATCTATATGCAGCCGCTGGGAGAGATCATCAGGGGGTTTGGGCTGGGTGTTCATCAGTATGCGGATGATACCCAGCTCTACCTCTCTTTCAAATCAGAACCAGTGAAGGCAGTGAAGGTCCTGTGTGAGTGCCTGGAGGCGGTTGGAGACAGAAGTACTGTTTGTGGGGGACAGGAGGCGGGCAGGTGTGGAGGATTCCCTGGTTCTGAATGGGGTAACTGTGCCCCTGAAGGACCAGGTGCACAGCCTGGGAGTCATTTTGGACTCACAGCTGTCCGTGGAGGTGCAGGTCAATTCTGTGTCCAAGGCAGCTGTCTATCAGCTCCATCTGGTACGTAGGCTGAGACCCTACCTGCCTGCAGACTGTCTAGCAAGAGTGGTGCATGCTCTAGTTATCTCCCGCTTGGACTACTGCAATGCGCTCTATGTGGGGCTACCCTTGAAGGTGACTCGGAAACTACAACTAATCCAGAATGCGGCAGCTAGACTGGTGACTGGGAGCGGCCGCCAAGACCACATAACACCATTGGCTCCCAGTACGTTTCCGAGCACAATTCAAAGTGTTGGTGCTGACCTTTAAAGCCCTAAATGGCCTCGGTCCAATCTGGGGTCCTGATAGGTGTCAGCAGAGATTTTAAGAAAGGAACAAAATAATGGTGGCCATTTTTTTACTGATATTAGGAAACAGACCCTTAGCTGGCCAAAAGGAGTAATGTAAAGTTGTCTTCGGGTTCATGGTTATGTTCTATTGGAATTTGATTCAAACATTCAATAAAAGGGTTTGTTTGTTTGTTTGTTTGTTTGTTTGTTTAACAAAAGGAAAAAAGGAAAAATCCAATAGAACCTGTGCAGGTTTTTCAGCGCTAGGGCTGGGTGATATCTGGTTTTCAACATAATGATATATCACCAGCTAAACATTGCACTATACCGATATATCACCATGTCTGAAATAAGGATGGAGACATGCAGAGACATGGGCGGGCTTCATGGTTTTCCCCGCATTGTGTTTTTTGTGTAACACACACACACACACACACTGATTCGTGACATATCACCCAGCCCTACTCAGCACTAGTTGAACAAATTAAACTGCAGTGGCATAATCATTTCAGCAATAAAGGAGTCTTTTCCATCACCAGGAATAACTTTTGAGTGGAAAAGTGTAATTGCTGGACTGATAATTCTTTTTTTTTCTATGTACACATTGATTGTGTTCACACATGTCTAATTCGACTCTAAGGGAAGATTGATTCAAGTGCTGAACTTTAAATAGTGCAAATAAAACTGTACCCCGCAGTGCTGTTTTTGAATGTTTAAAGGAGACCCTGGAAGCCAACTGCATTCTTGTAATTGTCACTAGCATTAATATTCAAACAGAGTATTTTTTAAAATATTTGCCTTGGGGTAGACTTGGCCAGTTGGCTCTAACTTACCCAGGCAGCATACAAAAAAGTGATTACCTTTCTTCCATGGCAATGGCATTGCCAACCCCCAAACATCTAACCTGCCCTGTATATCTATGAATTTGATTTACTGAAGGGAATCCTGCAGTTGTTTACTTGATCACAACCTTGGGGGGGGGGGTGAGTTAGCTATCCCTGATCTTGACAAGTGGCTATTGAATCATGTTTGCCAGACTTAAACCTCTGATTCAGTCTTCGAGAATCTAGCATACCAATCAAATCAATCCTCAAGTGCTAGGATTCTGATCCCAGAACAACCGATTGCGGCCTTTTTAGAACCTTAAAGATGCCTTTTACAATAAATGACACGTGTAGCTTCTATGAAGCTTTCGTTATACATATCAGCATAATGTCCATGTAATTACAACCCCTTATGAATGATCACTGTTGAGAACTGGCTGTACAAATTGGCAGTTTAAACAAGGAGAGAAATAACGAAGCAATTATTTTATATAATAGAATAACTTTCCACCTCGCTTCCATTTAAACATGCAGTCAATTTTAATTAGCAAATCACACTCGTAAGTTAAATTGGGAAAGGGAAAAAAACCCTCCTGGTTGTAATGGTTTCGAAGACTGAAACCTTGCAACTTAGCCCAAAGTGAACTTTTGCAGCTAATTCAATGGAGGTGCTTTAATTGGAAGCACAGAAAGGTCTTTAATTATAGTGAGATGAACAAAGCTTTTTTGTAATTTCACACTAATTGTTCTTATAATGAGATTGTCCTTGTCTTCTGTGTTTGCAGTAACTTCCTTATTGCCTTTGGGAATTTGAAGTCCAGCTTCTATGAATTCTGTTACATCTCCATACAGCAGGGACAGGATGTTGGCTCTGAACAGTGTGGCCTGCAGAAGTGACAATTAATAAACCACTTCCTTGATTTCCCCCATTGCAAACTTTCCAATACAACATTCATTTTAATGCTTGAAATATGCATGCAGTATGAAGTGGAAATCATTTTTCTGTCCTCTAGGCCATAACCTTTACCTTCTTAATTTGTGCAGCATGTGTTATTGACCTCAGTGATACTAGAACTTGTCCTCTAATATATGCACAGAAACCCAGATAGAAAATATGCCCTCTTGTTTCGGCAGCATTCCCAAAGTGCTACCAACGGCAGTGAAATTTGCATAATATGCTGTATTTGCATCCCCATGCACCCCTGCCCCCCCCCACACTCTGGGCAGCCCAGGAATTGGAGTCCAATGACATTTGGAGAGCCACATGTCGTCCCCCCGCTCTACCCAGTGAAGTATAAAACCACAAAAATTGTAGATCTGCTTGGTTTCTGCAGAAACGAATTGGGCCCCGGTTGTCATCAAAGAATGACCTACTCCTACACCAGTGCGAAAAAGCCAACTTTCTATGAAATCGTAATAGCTGGCAAGTCAGAGCTGTCAAACCAGCGCTCGCTAACTTTACTCTGTCATTACATCAACCTACCATTACAGCTCCATTCACAGACCCCAGACTGGATCTGGGAAAGAAAGGAACAGCTATGGATGGACAACCTTGATTTGATGTTTCCACCCTGCAATCAGCATGTCAAAAGTTAAGCGTGTTCCTCAAGCCCCCACCCTTTAAAAAAAAAGTCAGTCCAATGAGATCCATGGCATGCCTCATGTTATCCAGATTGTGTCCAACTTCTTCAAAAGCAGAAACTCATGTCACAGTTTGGCTTTCAATTAAGGCAATCGAAACGCCTCTATCTTCTGAAGGGTACAGAATATTGCGAGGGCCAGCCAAATGGCAGACACCTGCTGTGCCTTTGAATATAGATGAGTTGCAGCATCTTTTCCAATTAGCTTCAACAGACTGTGGAATGAGCTAAGGCATCTTGGCGCTGGAGTGTGTGCATCAGGGGTGGATTTAGGGGGCATTGGGGCTAACGCACGTTATGTTCCATGATCCTGTGCAAGCAAAGCACAAAGGGCATTGGGAGAGATGAAATTTGGCTGCTGTTTCAGGGATCCTGCAGAACTTAAGAGGAGGGGGGGAATCCTCCATTGGGCAGAGAGGTCCTTCTCCTCTGCCATGGGGTCTAGACTTGCAGGGCAAGGTCAGTTCAAGGTCACTGGGTTCTGTATCTTCCACCCTAGGTTCCCAAATAATGAATGCCAAAAAGATGGGTGCAGCAGAATGTATGCATAACCGCACGTGGTTATGCTGGGAGTGCAACAGAGATATAAGTGCCTACTTGCCTCCTTCACAATTGGGAATAGAATAAAAATAAATCCTTCCAGTAGCACCTTAGAGACCAACTAAGTTTGTCATAGGTATGCACACGCACACGCATGCACACGAAAGCTCATACCTATGACAAACTTAGTTGGTCTCTAAGGTGCTACTGGAAGGATTTTTTTATTTTGGTTTGACTGCGTCAGACCAACACGGCTACCTACCTACCTACCTGTAATTGGGAATAGGATAAGCACTCTGGAAAAATGAGGTCTCAAAATGATGCAAGAGGATGATGTGGAGAAAGGGAGAGATCACTGCAATACTGATAGAGTTGTAAATATGAGACCCAGTAAGGGGGAAATTAAAATGCAGGAAAAAGACAGGGTGATAACTTTTCACATGGCCATCGTGGCTACAGCATTGGGTTATGCACTGTCAGAAGTGGCATGTTTATCAATACCAGTTGCTGGAAACGTCAGGAAGGAAGAGGACTGCTGTGCTCATGCCCTGTTTGTGGACTTCCCATAGGTATCTGGGTGGCCACTATGAGAATATGATACTACTGGAATAGGGGTGCTTCAAGGCTGCCATTATTTTGGGTGGGGTTCTGTCACATACTGGCGAATTCAAGTTGGGCAGCTGCAGAAGTAGCTTATTGTACAAAGTTAAAATTTGCATGAGTTCCACTGTCCACTTTTGCCTCTTTTTTGCCACCCACCAGGGCCGGCTCTAGGTAGCCCCCCGGTGGCGCGGTACGCCAGGGTGCCGGGCTGGTAGGCAGGGCGCCGCGCGGCTTTGCCGCGTGGAAACCATGCTGCGCTCTGTGGGGGCGCCGGAGCGATCTCTGTCCCTCAGTGCCAGGGCGGCCGACCTGCTTGAGACTGCCCTGACACCCACCATTGGGATGTGGCCCTTGGAAGCTTGCCCAGAGAGGACCATGGCCCTCAGGCTGAAAAGGGTTCATTCACCACCCTTGCTGTAACAGATTGAATGAAACTGTAGAGAACTTGAGCATCAGAGCAAACTACGCCTTACAGGACTTTGAGAAAGGTCTGAGAGAAGCTTAAAATACATTGGACAAAAATAAACCGTACAGAGGGCAGAGATCTAGGGAATAGGTCAATCCCTAATGCACAGCATACAAAGTGCGGACAATTTTCTTTGAGAAAATAGCTATCCCTCTAAGTGGTCACTCCTAACGTGTGATTACATGGTGGGTAAAGACCTCCGGATGGCTTCACCTGTGCCCCGTTAAGAGCAATAAATGATTTTCTGGTGGTTAAAACATAATCACCAAACGCACTTCCTAAAATGTGGGCGTGTACTGCTGTTTTTCAGCAAACCCACTGGGCTTGTCATTGTATGGGGTAGAGAAAACAAAGCACCAGAACAGATTCCTAACAAAAAATACATAACGTAGTAACAAAAACAATAGCCTCCACCACCACAGTTTTAAAGGCCATAGATTGCTTAAATAGCCAAAGGCTATACGTCCATCTTGTATTTTTATAGTAGTGTCCAAAAAATGTATTTCTTGCATGGATTGGTTCATTGTTAGGTTGATGGTGGGGTGAAAGTCATTGAATGTCTGGTGGAAGGTTTCCAGGGTCTGTTGTCCATGTGTCCAGATAATAAAAATATCGTCAATGTATCGTAGGTACAAGAGAGGTTTGAGTGGGTAGGAGTCTAGGAAACGATGTTCTAAATCTGCCATGAAGATGTTGGCATACTGTGGGGCCATGCGGGTGCCCATGGCTGTGCCGCTGATCTGGAGGAACAGGTCATCACCAAATTTGAAGTGGTTGTGGGTAAGGACAAAGGGGCAGAGTTTGGTAGCAAAGTCCGCTGTGGTTTTATCTGAAATGGTGTTCCTTATGGCTTGTAAACCATCATTGTGTGGGATGTTGGTGTATAGAGATTCCACATCCATAGTGGCTAGTATAGTATTGTTAGGAAGATTGTTCCTATATAAAATACTATAAAAATACAGGATGGACGTATAGACACCACCTTATACAGAAAACCAACTGACCGACAAACATATCTACATGCTTCTAGCTACCATCCCAAACATACCAAACAATCCATCGTATACAGCCAGGCCCTACGTTACAACCGTATCTATTCCAACTCTACAGACAGAGAATCTCACCTAAGAGATCTACAGCAAACCTTTTTAGAACTAAAATATCCACCTGATGAAGTTAAACAACAGATCAACAGAGCCAGACTGATACCTAGGGAGAACCTGCTGCAAGACAGACCCAAAAAAAGAAAATAACAGAACACCACTAGTCATCACATACAGCTCCCAAGTTAAAACAGTACAACACATCATCAGAGATCTACAGCCTCTCCTGGACAATGACAGCTCCCTTTCTCAAGCTCTGGGAGGAAGACATTTCATTGCCTACAGACAGCCACCCAATCTTAAACAACTCCTCACCCACAATAATACAACCACCAGACTTAACATGGACACTGGTACCAGAGCCTGCAATAAACCCAGATGCCAACTTTGCTGCCACATACACCCGGACAACATCATTACTGGCCCCAACAACATCCAACATACCATCTCAGGACTATTTAATTGCTCATCCTCTAACATTGTGTATGCCATCAAATGCCAACGGTGCCCTTCAGCTCTCTATATTGGACAAACAGGCCAAACCCTACGCCAAAGGATAAATGGACATAAATCTGACATCAGGAACCATAAGACTGAAAAACCAGTAGGAGAACACTTCAATCTCCCAGGACATTCTATACAAGATCTCAAAGCAGCTGTTTTATTACAGAGAAATTTCAGGAACAGACTGGAAAGAGAAGTTGCTGAATTGGAAATCATTACCAAGCTTAAAACCATGGAAGCACCTGGGATGAATAGAGATATCGGATTCTTATCTCATTATGCATGATCAAGCTTTCTTTAGCACCTCAGCCCAGGACTAATTGCAGTCATCAGCAGCCATTAACAGCCATCTACAGGTTTACCACTCCCATCAGCCCATCACCCATTCCCACCCACCCCCACCACCCTCTGTATATATATAGGGTCTGACACTTCTGTTTCTAGTGTATCTGAAGAAGTGTGCATGCACACGAAAGCTCATACCAAAATATAAACTTAGTTGGTCTTTAAGGTGCTACTGAAGGAATTTTTTTATTTTGCTTCGACTCAGACCAACACGGCTACCTACCTGTAACTAAATGACTTAGGATTCAGCTACTTGATGGAGTGCCACTCTTGGCCAGGCTGAACCCAGTGGCCTAGTGGCTAACCTCGTGGCCCCTCTTTGCGAGGAGGGCTAACCATATGGGGATGTGGGACAGTGCCTTCTTCGTGATGGCCTCCATTGGTGCAACTCACTCCCTATGGAATGGTTTTTCCCATCCTTGATGGTTAAGACATCAGATGAAGACGTTTCCCTTCCAAGAGAGACTCCATGAAAGAATATTGTATTGGTGCTTCTGCTGCAGCATTGGAATGTTTAGTAGTATTCTATTTCTGTATTCTGGATAGACAGTAGAGATTCCATTGTATTTATTGAGTGGGTGTCCTTGCAATTTAATTTTTTTATTAAGTAAGCCATTGTGGATTATATACATGGAATGGCTGAATGAAGCTGCAGCTTTATATTTTGACCATGAATTCCAAATTGCATAATAAGCTGGCATTTAGCGCACACAGAGAGAAACACACACTGGGGTTAGTATTATTTATGTGATGAAACTTTTCAAAGAGGACTTTGCAGAGACAGCGGGTGAAAATAAGGGATGCACTTCATACGCTTTGAATCTCACAGCCCAGCTGTTCTCATTGTATTTGCATTTTCTTTGAAATGATGCCAAATTAAAG
The DNA here is from genome assembly GCF_963506605.1 of Zootoca vivipara. Lineage (NCBI taxonomy): Eukaryota > Metazoa > Chordata > Lepidosauria > Squamata > Lacertidae > Zootoca > Zootoca vivipara. The sequence goes on along the minus strand of NC_083284.1, from coordinate 7,191,323 downwards.
TAAATTTGAATATTATCTGTAAAGAAGGTCTCTGTGGAATAATCAACTGAACACTTTTCATTATAACACAATTATATCATCAGCGCCTGATGATCAGAATGCAGAGCAGCTGATTTTCATGATGCGATCACACTTCTCTAACCAACATTTCAGAAGACTCAGCTGCAGCTATCCAATCGGTGCCAAATGCCTCGTTTGCCCAATTAATTATCGTGCCGTCATTCTTTTCTTTCTGAACATTCACCTGCACTTACAAAGCAATGATAGTTCTGTGCAGTGCAGAGCTACATGCCTCTTTTCAGAAGTAAATCTTACTGAGCTCAGTCAGACTTACTCCCAGTCTGATAACTGTATATGAAATTGCATCCTTATTCATAGGACAGATGTGGGGAACCTTGGGCTCATTGAAATTCATCACATAGTTGGAAGGGACCACAAGGATCATCTAGTCCAACCCCGTGCAATGCAGTAATCTTTTGCCCAATGTGGGGCTCAAACCCATGACCCTGAGATTAAGAGTCTCCTGCTCTGCCAACGGAGCTAAACAAGATTCCAGATGTTGCTGGACTACAACTCCCATCAGCATAGCCAATGGCCAGGGATGATGGGAGCAACACCTGGAGGTCGACACCTGCTTTGGACCCAACAAAGTTCAAGACTGACTAAGCCAGTTTAACTAGGCCAGGGTTATAGCTCAGTGGCTGTCTTACATGCAGAAAGACCCATATTTCTATTCATTCAATTTGTCAGTCACTTTATGTTGCTCAGGGAAACCCTAAGTGACTTACAACCAAACCCACAGACAAGAACTGTTCAACAATCAGACAAGCAGTTCAGTCCCTGGCATCTCCAGTCGAATAAGTCAGGTAGCAGGTGATGGGGAAGACCTCTTTTGCCTGAGATCCCCTGACAAAGAAGTTAATTCTGGGCTAGATGTAACAGTGCATAAGGCAGTTCCGAAACCAGCATGGCTTTCTAAGCAGGAGTCTAGGCAAAAGTTGTTCCAGGAGGCTGTCAAGGATTGTTGTTTCTCTAGTGTTTCCCCACCATGCCACAGAGGAACCACTTCAGATCTTGAGAGGCTGCTGGATCAGACCAAAGGACCATTTAGTCCAACGCCCAGTTTTCAACAGTAGACAATACATCAGATGCCTACAGGAAGCAGAGAATCTCTTTTTTAGGGCCATTTGACCGGCTCCTCTACACTGAGCGCCAGGTGGAGTGCACCCAGTAAGCACTTGTCCAGCTACAAGTGAGAGCTCTGATAGGGTCCCAGAGTCCTCCCACCTCCTCCCCAAAGCCTAATTAGGGCTTACCCTGCTTTGGGAAGGAAGTGGGAAGGTCCTAGGACCTGCTGGAGCCCTTGTGCCTTCTTCCCAAAGCCCGGCACAGTGCGGAGGCTGGAGGTGGTGCGTGCAAAATTTTAGTCTAGCTCAGGGTGCCATAGTACCAAAGTCTGCCACTGCAGGAAGCTCAAAAACAGGGCATGAACACAGCAACATTCTCCAACTCACAGTTCTTAACAACTAGTATTCAGAGGCCAGGTGGCTCTGATCCTGGAGATAGCTATCCTAAGTAGAAGCAAGACATGAAGACAATGGCCCTCTTCCAGTCTATGCCCCCCCCCCAAATGGTATATTGCCTCTAAACAAGGAGATTGAATATAGCCATCTTGACTCATAGCCATGGATATTTATTTATTATACAACTATGTATCCAGCTATATCAAAAGAAAATATATCAGCGGTGAACAGCATAAAATCTCATGAAAGAACAAACCTCCTTTCTTTGTCTCAGAGTCTTTTTAAAGTCATCTTAGCCTTCGCCACAACAGAATGATGGTTTTGCATGAGGAAAGACTTCCCTTTGTCTGTCCAAGGCCACTAATGCTGGTCAACAAGATAAAAAGGTGGGTGGCTATTAAGAGGCTGGCTTTAAATTAATTGAATCCCACTCCCACAAAAGAGCCAAATGCAAGTGTCCTTGTTCTTACTCACTCAGAACCCAGCTATGACCTATTTTTTGCTTCTCTTTTCTTTCAGGCTTCCCTTAATTAGTGTCCTCATTTGCTCTTCTTCAATTCAATGGGGACTCTCCAAAGGACAAGAGGGAGGAAAAAGACCAAGTGCCCTCTCCATTATTACAATGACACAAAGAGTTACATGGGGTGACAAAGTAAGGCTGTCTTCCCAATGCTCTAGTACTATTGGATTCCAACTCCCACCACCCCTGACCATTGGCCATTCATGGGCTGTTGGGCTGTTGATGGGTCAGGAGAGCAACAGGTTGGGGAAGGCTGAGCTACAATATGGTGTTTGATTGTGTTTGTACAACCACAGTTGGTACGATTTTAGGCGTATTCAGTTTACACATGACTGCCAACATATGGGTCCTTTTGGACCCAGAAGAGGGAGGAATGGGGTGAAGCAGGGTGGGGAAGGCTTATGAACGCTCTGCCAATGCGCATGGGGACCAGGAACAGAACGCCTAGGCAAAATGGTTGCCACCTGTAGTGGGGTCAGTTCCAGGGTTGAGGGCTCTCAGCAAAGTGTCTTAAGAACACAGGAATTGCCTGCTGGATCATGCTGTTCTTACAGTGGCCAACCAGATGCCCATTATGGTAAACCTCCAAGCAGGACCTGAGCACAGCATTCTCCCCACTTGTGATTTCCAGCACCGGGTATTCAAAGGCTTTTGCTGGAGATGAGAGGTTTGGAAGAGATTCCTTACTCTCTCATAGCAGAGTTAGCACAATGGTGATTGCTCCAAGCACATTAAACTTGGTTAGAATTACATCTGCCCTCATCTACTTTTAAACAAATGTTCCCCATGAAAGTACCTAGGTTAGAATAAATCACAGACATTTAGCTTTGTAAGTAATTGAAGATTTTACTCAGCGTTTCAGGAGTTACAGCAAGCAAGTATCCATCTGTTGGCAGTAAAAAGAAGAAGAAAAAGGTTCCTAAAAACTTTTTTAAAAAGAACTTGGTTTCCTTACAAAAGGAATCATGCAGTATTTGGATTCGCAAAGATGCAGGCTGTAAAAACCCCTTTAGAGAGATTGCATTTATGTGGGAGCCATTCTGACTGACTTCTTTCTTCCTTGAGGAAGCAGGCAGAGACAGAAAGAAGGGAGAGCAAAGGCTGCTGGGAGCCAGCTAAGCTCCACCCACTGGCAAATTGAGCTCAGGGCTCAGGTTAACCCTTTCATGCACACAAGTGTGAGTCAGTAACTTTGCAGTACAGTCGTACCTCGGGTTATGAACATCTCGGGTAACAAACACCTCGGGTTACAAACTGCATGCGCATTCTGTGCATGTGCAAAATGTGAAAATCACAGAAATTGTGGTTTGCGTATGCGCAAAATGGCGCTTCGGGTTACGACCATTTCGGGTTACGAACTGCGTCCCGGAATAGATCGTGTTCATAACCCGAGGTACCACTCAAATCAAATCAAATCAAATCAAATTTTATTAAATGGCCACAGACCAAAACGTGAGGTACCACTGTACAGTGGTACCTAGAGTTACAAACGCCTCAGGTTACAAACGCTTCAGATTACAAACTCCGCTAATTTGGAAGAGTTGCCTCAAGTTGAGAACTTTTCCCCAGGATGAGAACGGAAATCATATGCTGGTGGTGCAGCGGCAGCAAGAGGCCCCATTAGCATAAGCACACCTCTAGTTTAGAACAGTTTCAGGTTAAGAACGGACCTCCAGAACGAATTAAGTTTGTAACTAGAGGTACCACTGTATATAATAACAGCCTCTGTGTCAGTGGAGCTAGAACGCAGCCATCATCACCTCGCTGTGTAAACAGGCTTGGGAGTAGAAGGGCTGAATAAGACCCCCTGGCTACCCAAAACTGGAGAGAGAGCTGTTGTCAATACTGTAGGTTGGGATAGACCACATATGAAGCAGTTTCATGAATCACATATGAAACAGTTCCATGTGTTCAAAAGCTTTCCTTGCCATGCAGCACTTGGTCTTTACAGCCCCATTGATAGGTCTTGCAAGGAGCCAAGGCTTCAGCTGGCAACTTTTCAACTATCCATTTAGCTGTGGCCATTTATTCCCCCCAAATCCACTTTTCTATTTGTTCCCCCTTATGCCAGTTCTTCTTGCCAATGCTGCATCCTTAAAAAATGCATCTCCAGAAAATTGAAAAATTGCACATAATTGTCATCAAACATTATGCAACCACAATAGCATATGGAAATAATGATAGACCTTTCAAAGTATTCCACTTTACTGGAAGCTGTAGTCAACTTTCTCAAAGCACTATGCTTTTCATAAGCCCCCTGGATCTACCTGTCCCTTTAAAACCGGAGAGGCTTCCTTGTATATGTTCCTAAAATACAATTGTCATATGTTTGGAAGCAGATTCCTCAGTTCTGTAGTGAAATTAATTGGGATAAAAACAGCAGGTGAAATCTGCTGCTTGTTTCCCTGTTAGGTCCCTAACAGAGCTACCACAGCTTTTCTTGCCTCACAAGGGTATCTTCAAAAATACAGAGAAAGCAAGATGTGATGTAGAAAGTTAGACTAATAATTGTCATATTAGAACAGTCTTGATCCATGAACAACATCGGTCAATCTTTTGAAGTTTCAGCCAGAGCCAAAATATGCCTCATAACCCATGGACATTCCTTGACTGCTCAGTCTTCAACCAAGGTTTCCTTCACATTTTTGGTTTCCTTCACATGTTCTTGGTAGAACATCTGCTTTGGATGCAGAAGGTCCAAGGAGACTGCTGCCAGTCAATGTAGAAATTTCTAAGCTAAAAGAACCAATGGTCTGTCTCACTAAAAGGTAGATTCCTATGTTCTCATGTCTTTGCAACAGAACAGGCTCCTCTTCATACATATTCATTGCATTGATTCCGATTTGTTTGTACAAAGCTTATGTGGAGATTAAACATTTGTTCCGATTGGTTTGCACGGAGGTTATATGACAATAAGCAGTCATCCTGCAGTTATCCTGAATTGCTTGTAAGGTGTTTAATACATCTTCCCATTAATCACCTGTTCATTCCATATTGGTCAATGAATTTCCCCATCACTTTCTTATCTGCAAATAGTCCATTTCTTTTCAAAAGCTGATTTACTGCAATAGGGTGACAGAGGACTTTAACCCACTTTAATGGTGCAAGCCCAAATCTCCCAGTGCTCCCACAAAATACAGGCAGTCTGGAGGTCCCCAGTGTTTTTGTTATATGAGTGATGCGAGTTGTTATCCAAAACAGCTGTGGTGACTGTGATTGATGCGAGTTGCAGTCTAAAGCAGCCATAGGGTTTGTGACTGATGGCTGTACTGGTTCCAGCTGATGGGAGTTGTAGTTCAAAGCATCTAGAGCAGGCATCCCCAAACTTCGGCCCTCCAGATGTTTTGGACTACAATTCCCATCATCCCTGACCACTGGTCCTGTTAGCGAGGGATCATGGGAGTTGTAGGCCAAAACATCTGGAGGGCCGCAGTTTGGGGATGCCTGATCTAGAGGGTGCTAGGTTGTCAAAAAACTGCCATGTATCAATTTAGACAAGCTGATGCTCAGATTCTCATCTAACAATCTGATCTACGTGGTGGAATCCCAGCTCTGTTTGACAACGGTGCTCTAAGCCTCCTTTTCAGCCCATCTTTGTTCAAATAACATGTAATTAGTTTACAAAGGCAATTAAATGCACCCAAGAAGCAAAGAAGAATTGATTTGCTGTAATGGATTGTTTAGATATACTCCTCCCACCGCTGTGCCAAAGAATATGGAGGAGATGGCTTTGGCCGGCTGAGCCCAAAGTAAACAAGGAAATGGATCGCTACTCACCATGCAGCTACTGTAAATTCAATAATCACGTGAGACACTGTGAAACTGGAGGCAAGAGGAAACCTACAGCTACTGCAAGATTGGAAAATGTGACCCTGCTATGCTTGAATGAGTGGAGATGGCCTCATGAATACCGTTATCCCTTTGAAAGCAGAGCCCTGTGGCTCTACAGGAAGGATTGGAAAAGACTGATGAAGACACCTGGGATTTGCAAGGCTTTGCTACCAACTCGTTAGAAATAGGCCCTTGACAAATTCAGAGCAGGACTCAATGTGTCGGCAGTAAGCCCCCTCCTTTTTCCTGGCATGCAGTTCAGGTGGCGAATGGAGGATGTGCTGTTGCTGAACCAAATACTCCCCTCTCCTCAGAATTCAGGTTGACTGAGGCATTGGGTTTCTTTTTTAATTCCAATATGGGCAGACTCGTTTCACACCTTGTGGGGCAACATATGGATTGGACATTAATAGCTACCCACCAGATTTCAAATTTCCCCATGATGTAGTCAAAACGCGTATCAATGTGTGTTTAGAGAAGTGTACTTTGAGAGAACGCGCCTGGAAACACTATTTAAATACAATTTTTAAAGGCAGATTAATGAAGAAATGGGATGCACACACTGGCTGAAAAGACTCATTTGCCCATCTCTGATTAGAATACAAACTTGACTAGCCCATAATAGTCAGATCCACTGCCAGCTGAATGTTACTTCTCTCAAATAATCATAGAATTGTACTCAACTTCCTCAACAGTTCCTCCTAAGGCTTGGTTTCCAGAACTTTGATCGTTTTGATCACCCTCCTTGGCACACCTTCCAGCTTGCCAATATCTTCCTTCAAGAGTGCCAGCTTGGCCCCATGACCATGGGTGCCAAACAACGGGCATGGCCCTGCACCATAATTTGTGGGTTCTTGGGCCCTTCATGGGGAATTTTGTGGGAGCTGGCACCTATATATCCTCCTTAAACTGCGGTGCCAGAACTGGAAGATTCTTCTACTTCTCAGTGTGGGGAGTGGACCTGACGTATATGAGGTTGCAGGGAAGGATTTGAATCAGACATACAGTAGGGTTTCAGACTCGGAAGCAGCATACCAAATGCTGTTCAGAAATAGTGTTTCAGCAGCATGCCATTGTGGCAGAAGGCATGGAGGTAAGGAAGATCGGAGCTGTCAGGACCGTTGGTAAGCATTGCAGGTTTTTCAGTGTGGCAGAAGGCTCACTTGGGATGAGAGCTGGAACAGGGATCTCGAGACAGGAGAAATGAGAGAACAAATCTCTGCTCTTTTGGAACTCAGAGAAGCCCTTGCGGAGCCCAGCAACAACACCAGTGGAGGGATGAAAGGCAAGAAAGTGAAATAAACAACTTGAGGATCTTCAAGGAGCAAAGTCAGCATGAACTCTGTCAGATCTTTGGACAAAATCATGCCTCTTGGTTTGGCTTTGATTGTCACTGTGGGAGACGAAGGAGCCTTTGCAAAATTATGATTACTATTTTGGGTATTTTGTTCTATTTATTATTGTTGCATCAAATGTGAGTGAGCTGCACCCGGTGGATTTATGGGAAAATATGCAAATTTGCTATGTCCTTGGTGACAATAAAACTTTGTTCTGCTGAGGGCTAAAATTAGGGGACAGAGTTTAATGAAAAGAGCAACTAACTTTTTCTGTCTGTGCAACGATTTCTTCTTATGCAATTGAACTTCCCTCCATCTGTGCACCCCCTAAATTTGTTCTGGGGTTCCCCTTAACTTTCTGGAGCGGGTTGGTGGTGGCCATGGGGCAAGCACAGAGAAAGGAGGGAGGAAGCTCCATTGTGCAATTATAAATACTTGTGCTGACAGAACCTGTGCTGATAGCACACAGTATTAGTACCAGGCATCAATCAATCAATCAATCAATCAATCAATCAATTAAATTAATTTATCATTATATTTATATCCCGTCTTTCCTCCAGTAAACTCAAAGTGGCATGCATGATTCTCCCCTACACTTTTTATCCTCACAATAATCGTGTGAGGTAGGTTAGCAATGATTGATCAGAAAGCTGGCTAATGATGATGATGATGATGATATCCTGCATTTTCCTCAGACTGGGACTCAAGGCAGGCTACACAGCTTAAAACAATGTAGCTAAAATACAAAAAGCTAAAAACATACAAAAGATAATCATGAAAAAGTAATTAATATAATTAAAACAATATATAAAACAAACCAATTAAAATACAGATAACAAAAACAGTATTGCACGATTAAAGCCCTTTCCTTTTTTCAAAAAACCTAGTCAGTTCCCAAATGCCTGTTGGCATAAGACAGTCTTCACCTACCAGCAGAAGGGCATCAAGGAGGGAGCCTGCCTATCTTCTCTAGGGAGGGAGTTCCAAGGTCTGGGAGGAGCCACTGAGAAGCCTATTTGAAGGTTGAAGAAGGTTGAAGTGATTCAGCTAGAAGTTGTAACGGATTGACACAGTTTTGAAATATTTATTCCTACCTGGCTGGAAAAGAGTTAATCCACCTCCAGCCTGACTGACATAACATTCTGATGGGGGCGGGACTGTTCCCAGTTTAAAAGGAGAGAGGAGCGGTTTGGTCAGTTAGGTGGTTGGCAGTTGACAGTTGGGAGTTGGTAGAGAGAAGAGTGTTAAAGAGGGATGCAGGAGCTGTATGAAGAAAACTGTGTTAAATAAAAAAGAAGATATGTGCTTTTAAGAACCAAAGAAACTCATGTTTATAAGTTAAATAATAAAGTTAAATGTGCTTAAACGTTCACTGACTCGGCAGTGTCTCAGTACCTTCAGAGGTGTGACAAAGAGGGGAGAACAAAACTTTCCTGGGGAAGAGGAAACTGTTTGCTGTTTCTCCTGTCATACAAAGGGCTGGTTAGCGAAGCCGAAGGAGCCACATAGTTGCCTAAGGGAGAGGCACACTGTAGCAGTAGGGATCCCAGGGAGGGAGACCCCACTGGTGGCAATAAGTTTCGAACGCAGAGCCTGAGGTACTCTGGAGACAAGTCCAATTTGGACTCTGGAGGTTTTTTTCTCCTGTTTGTGGAGAAGCACAGGGAGAGCCTCTGAGGTTAAAGCAGTGAGGTGGGGGATCCATCACAGAAGTCACCTACAACACCTTCAGTTTATGCATTAAAATAAGTGTGACCTATTTTTTCCTCCATGCCTTTAAAATAGAATTTATGGCATAAACACATTGAAAATGCTTGTGTGGAACTTGCACCTTTAAACAAGCTCAGGCCTATTCTCTGCCTCAACTGCACATGCACTGTGTGTGGAATCATGGGCCTTTAGCCCGTTAAACCTCTAATGTTTAATGATGGGCCCAGCTGTCAACTCTTCCCTCTGTTTTCCAGAAGAGCTACTTCTCAGAATATAAGTGTGCTTCAGCTTTGGAATCATTAAATGGTGGTTTAATTGGGTGCTGCGAATTTATTTGCCCTTTTAATTCCAACACTCTTGATCTTGGAGAGCGATAAATTTGCAAGGAACTAAGGATAGAACTCAACACAGGCAGTGGTGGGAAAGACTTCATGTGGAGGTGTCTTGAGGTGGTCTTCTAACAGGAAGCAGAAGTTGAAATATGAATGGTGCCTTGTATCCAGTTCTCCCTGGACAACCAATGTGATGTAATGGTTAGAGTGTTGGACTATGACCTGGGAGACCAGGGTTTGAATCCCCACCCTTGCCTTCTGTCTCCTGGGAGGCAGCAGTGACTTTGCTGCCAAGAGGGCATGTGTGGGGTGGACCATTCTTCCCAATGGTCACTCTTGCCAGTTATCATTCTTCATTGGGGGCATATTTCTCTGCATGCTGGGCCCCCACAGTTCCTGAATTTTGGAGGCAATAACACTTCCATAAACCAGTTGCTAGGGACCCAAGTGGCACTGTGGGTTAAACCACAGAGTCTAGGGCTTGCTGATCAGAAGGTCAGCGGTTCGAATCCCTGCAACGGGGTGAGCTCCCGTTGCTCGGTCCCAGCTCCTGCCCACCTAGCAGTTTGAAAGCACATCAAAGTGCAAGTAGATAAATAGGGACCGCTCCAGCGGGAAGGTAAACGGTGTTTCCGTGTGCTGCTCTGGTTCGCCAGAAGCAGCTTGTCATGCTGGCCACATGACCCGGAAGCTGTCTGGGGACAAACACTGGCTCCCTCGGCCTATAGAGCGAGATGAGCGCCGCAACCCCAGAGTCGAACACAACTGGACCTGATGGTCAGGGGCCCTTTACCTTTACCCTTTAAACCAGTTGCTAGCAGGAAGCGACAGTGCTCTTGTGCTCTGGTCCTGGGTAGCTGACCACTATAAGAACAGGATGCTGGAATAGTTGAGCCATTAGCCTGGTCCTGCAGGCTCTTCTTATCATCTTATGAATCCTACTCCTAATCCCCGAGATCCTGCAGGCTCTCGTCTATAAACCCAGAACCCCTGTTCACCACCAGCCCAAGACGTTTTGCTGCCTGAGGCAAAGACGGTGCCTTCTCCCCATTCCTAGCACAACCGGACTGGCACATGAATTTCATTTCAGCACTGGCAATGGGGACAGCATCCTCACCTGCACCTGAGGGCAGTAGCCTAGTTTAGGGGGTGCAGGGCAAATTGCATAGTATACACAGCTGTGTCCACTCCAATGCCCTCAGGTTCTGCAACCTGAGGTGCCTCTCGCACACTGCCTAACAGTAGAGCCGGCCTTGTCATTAACCTCTTCCAGTTAGCCTGAGTTCTCACCTACCTATTTATTGCGTGGCAACTTGTATGTGTGTAATGGACAGTGTGGGGCAAACACCACAGGCAGAGTTTTCATGGCACCTGACATTGTCTCAAACATTTTTCAGTGGGGGCAAGCCATGCATTTAGCTGAGTAACTACGGGTGATCAATGAGATTCTGAGCAATGATATGCATGTGTGAAGCGGCACAGTTCCTTTTGCCTTTTTGTTGCTACAGACTAGCTGGGCTCCTTTTCTGGAATCTGTCCTTTCGGATTAGATGACGGCTACCCTCCCTGGAGTTGGCAGATGTTTCTGTTGTTTACTTTGAAGCCCAAAGAGCTTCCATGCGAATTTATTACAGTGCTTCCTGGGCTGCTACTAAATGTGCCTGTTTACTCCAGTGCTTTAAATAGAAGCCTTCTCGCTACATCCTTGGCTTTGCTGGTGGAATTAATAAGCCTAGACATGGCCACATTAAGCGGCTGTTTCCAGAGCTACCACTGAAATTAGTCCAAAGCAAAATTCAAGCTGAATCCCATGGCTCCAAAGATTTTGAAATATTGTTCTGAATATTATGGCGGCTGCAACTAACATCTGCCATGCTTTTGTTGAACTGGCGGCTCCTCCATCCAAGAATAAACTACGAAGATTTAAGTGTTTTCACAGCTTGACACAGATGAACGTTATAGATTGAATTCATGCAATGTATGGGCAACCCATACATTATTAAGAGCAGGAGAGCACTTTGTAAAACCAGCAGAGGTTCTATCAATTGTCACATGCATTTTTAGGGGCACCATGAGAGCATGGCCCCGAAAAGAGTACATCTTTTGGGCTCCATTATCTTGCATGGGTCACATGACTCACACAGGAGCACAGACAGGAAGACAGCATTCCTGTTTTGGGACTCAACATTTTGGAGAGTATATCTAAATACAGAGACCTTTATGTGAAATTACACTCTAAATAAAGTATTAAGTCTAGGAGGTGACAATATCCAGTAATGCTCTTTCATCATCTCCTCCCTGCCCTGATGCAACTATGGACACAATATGACTTGTATCTTTTTAGCTTTTTGTTCACTTAAAAAAGAAGAAGCAATATGTTTTCAACAGTGCTCGAGGAATCATTTTCAGTTGTGGAAAAAAAATCTGCATATTGTTTTCATCTTCTATCCCCACAATAGAGAATGTTTCCTAATATTTCACATACTATTGATACCAAGCATTATCCTTTCATAATTACCATTGGCACATGCAATTAATTAGTCGCTAACGCTGGTAGTTTTTCTGCTTTGCTGCTTTGTCTGCTTAGAAAACAGCTCAGTGCCTAACATATGTATGGAACCTTTGATTAATTCCAGCAGAAAGCCATTGTTTCCACACAAAACACACAGGATGATCTGAACTGCCTGCTCTCCTTGGCGTGAGAATGCCTAATTTCCTCAAATGCAAATAATATGACCAGGGTGTACTCCTTCAGTCAGAGCAGTTTTGATCTGTGGCACTGCGGTGGAATGTTCTAGCTCAGGGGTGGGAAGCCTCAAGACTACTTTCTGAATGTGGCCCTCCAGATGCTTCTGTCAGGCCCTTGAGAGTCTTCACAGGCCACACCCCACTCTGCAAATATGTGTGGGTGGGTGGGGTGTTAAGCAGATGTTAGGAGACTCCTATATTCCTCCTACCCCAGAGCTACAATTCTCAGAGTGGTTTAACACCCAATCCTTCACATGGAACTCTGAGAATTGTAGCACTGGGAAAGGAATGGGTGTGTGCCCCCTAACAACTCTAAGCACCCTTAACAAACTACAGATCCCAGATGATACTGCTTATGTTTGGACAATATAGGTGCATGTGTTTGTAAACCCAGAATGGTATGGTTTAGTGTTTACAATTTGTAGCTAGACCTAGAGAGACCCAGTCCCCATCTACACTATACATTTAAAGCACTATGACACCACTTTAAACAGTCAAAGATTCACCCAAAGAATCCTGGGAACTGTACGTTGTTAACAGTGTAGAGCAGGCATGGCCAAACTTGGCCCTCCAGATGTTTTGGAACTACAATTCCTATAATCCCTGACCACTGGTCCTGTTAGCTAGGGATGATGGGAGCTGTAGTCCCAAAACATCTGGAAGGCCAAGTCTGGCCTTGCCTGGTATAGAGAATTGCCAGGGGGCCCCTATTCTCCACAAAGAACAACAATTCCCAGAGTTCTCTGGGAAGAGTAGTTGAATGTTAAGCCGCTCTAAAATTGTAGCTCTGTGAGGTCAACAGTAGGGCAGCCATATTTCCAAAAGGGAAAATCTGGACACAAAAGTTGTTGGGGTTTTTTTTTCATTTTTTTCATTTTTGCAAGACCTCTCTCTCTAAAAAAAGTTGATGGGCAAATGGAAAATCCATACCTCCTTGCCATTCATTCCACCTGAGCACTGTTGATGACAGCCAATTCCCCAAAATGTCCAGGAAATTCCGGACATATGGCAACCCTAGTCTCCTAACAATTCTCAGCACCCTGAACAAACTGCAGTTCCAAGGATTGTTTACGGGAAAGCTGTGGTTGTTTGAGGTGGTATGATACTCTTTAACATGTATTCAAAACTCCACTCAGCTCTGTAGCTAATGTACGGTGGTCTTGAGACAGTTACATTCTGCCTTGCCCTAAGGCACCTCTCAGGGTTGTTACAGGGATTAAAAAAAGAGGGAATGAATGCCTCCCTGTGCTCTTCAGAGGAAGGGTGCATTAAAATATAATATACAGATAAATATTCAGCAGATCTGGTCCTCATAGACCACACCAACTCTGAACTTACTAGTAATGGAACTAATCCAATAAGTTATTTTTAAACTAAAGGTTTAAAATTCTGAACTGTTTTGGCTTTGCTAATTAACTTTGTACATTTCTGATGGATTCTGTCTTGGTTTGGCAGGACAATAAGATTTTAAATTCTGTTGCCTGGGAACTAATACATTTTGTTGCACCGTCTATTAAGTATACATTGACAAGTATGGAGCTTCTAAAGGTCAGAATAAGTGGAGGTGGAGGGGCATTGTAATCCTAGAAACCCCTTGGGACCTATGGCAAAAATAGATTTTTGCATTTTGGTTGCTAACGTTTCCCCTTCAATCTAAAGACCTATGCCTTTTGTCATGCTGGTTTCCTCTCTGCCAAGGCAAAAAATTAAAAGGGTTCAAAATGACAAATAGATGCACAATTCAAAGTCAGAACTATTTCAAGTGTTCGCGCACAAGCAGCAAATGGGAGAAATAATTGCTAGGATTGGACTAGACGGCACTCAGCAGCATTTCCAACTTACAGTTCTATGATGCTGTGATTCCATTGAACAAACTGAATGGGCAAATAATGAGGATGACATAAAAGAAAAATTAGACACAAGATGCCCTCTAAGGCTTTTTGGTAACTACTCAGTAAGCATAAAGTGAGTTTGTTTTTTTTTGTTTTTGTTTTTTTGCATGCCTTAGGAAAGAACACGCAGTCAACAAATTGACTGTTAATGGGTCATGAAAATGTGCTGATGGGATATGAGCGGCTGGTTCTCTGAGGGCATGTGTTTACCCCAGCCAATTCCTGAGTTATTTTTGTCCAGAAATAGAGCAAATGGCAGGTGCAAGCTGTGGGATGGAACACTGGGGCAGACAAGTCACAACAGTTCCTAGAGTGTCCACTAACAGGAACTCACCTGAAGGGACACCTGACTACAGGTCAGTTCCTGTCCCCTCCTGATATGCAGATGAGATTAGCTGATTTGAGCCCTAGCCTGCATTCACTCGCTCTCTTAGCTACTTCCTCCTTCGATGAGGACACATCTCCAGAGAATCTCTAGTTAGGATGGTTCTCACTCTAGGCCTGCAGCCAAGAGTGAGACCAATGGAGCCTTACTTTACAAAGTAGTCTCCACATGTATATATCTGTAACTTTTCTAAGCAAGCCTGCCTTTCTGAGACTATGCTGTAACTCAGGATGAAACTGTAAGTAAACTCTATCTTATTTTATAAATACTGTGTTGTGTATTTCTTTTAAGAGGGACAAAGGGGACCTTTGCCAGGAAGTGTAATATTGAAGTATAAAGTATAATATTATTGTTATAGAGGTTCTAGCGAACCTAACGCACATGCTTTGCTGCGCGCAAAAGGGGAATGTCACTCTGCTGATATTGGAAGCTTGCTAACACAAGCTTGGATAGGATCTATCTAATAATATATCCTAATCCACATCCCTAACATTCCCACACAAGCCTCTTCTCTTCCAGTGCCTGATCCTAACTGGTGTTTTTCTTCTGGATTTCTCAGATGTTTGGCTATTTGAGCATCAGTGTGGTGTAGCGGTCTGACTGCCAGACTAGGACCTGGGAGGTGAGGGTTCAAATCCCCACTCAGCCACTTGGTGACCTTGGGTCAGTTACTCTCAGGCCTAGCCTACCTTGCAGGGTTGCTGTGGGGATTAAATTAGAAAGGAGTGAACACCACCTTGAGCTCCTTGGAGAATAAGGTGGGGGTATAAATGCATACCCTCCAACACTTCTCTGGCTGAGATACAGACTCAAAATGACCTGGTTCAACTGTGGATCAGCCATGGCCACGGTGCTGGCTCCTGAGTTGACCCCTGATGCTGATAGGTGGACTGGATCTTCTGAGCTAGAGTCAGGCTAGAGTCAGGCTGATGCACCAGGCAGGTGCACCAAGATATTGCTACACACCACTCCAACCTTCTATTGAGGAGACACTTCATAGGTTCCGGCTCTTCATAAATCATAGAGTTGGAAGGGACTCCAAGGGCCATGTAGTCCAACCTCCTGCAATGCAGGAATCTCACTAAAACACCCATGACAGATGGCCACCCAACCTCTGCTTAAAAACCTCCAGTGAAGGTGAGTCCACAATCTTCCATTTCATTGTCAAGTCAGAAGGTTCTTCCTGATGTTTAGTCAGAATATTGTAACTTGAATCCATTGATGGATCTCTGTATTTTAGAATTTCTGTTTTGTTGGAAGCCGCCCAGAGTGGCTGGGGGAACCCGGCCAGATGGGCGGGGTATAAATAATAAATTATTATTATTATTATTATTGGTTCGAGTCCTACCCAAGTTTGGGTTCCTGGGAATGAAGGTCAGATCAGACTGTGCTGTCTTTAGGATATATGGTCTTATTTATGCACATACACAAGCTGAGCAGACGATGGAGGTGCTTACAGCTTTAAGGCCCCCAAATACCTTGCTTCTCCATTAGTGACAGCTTTGGACCCAGGACAGAGCAAGTGTGTCTCTTTGTCTTCAGCTTCCAGCCTGTTTCCAGCTCAGCTCCTATACACCACTCTGGCTATTGTTCTCATACCTAGCAGCTACTGTAGGTGAGTGGGGTGGAGGGAAGGCCCACACATTGTCCTAAAGGGCAACAACATCCCATAGTTTTAGCTCTTGCTACCTAGCTTATTCTTTAGGGATGCTGAAGAGGACACTTAAGAGGCCAGCTAAGGTCATTGTCTTACAAAGAAACTTGTCTGACTAGTTCAGCAATAGAATCCTCTATTAGGCACTAAGCCTCAGGACCCCAGGAATTGGAAGGGACTTGGGACATCATCTAGACTGACCCAGCCCAACCCACAGCAATATGCTTTTTGTCTCATAAGGCTGATGAATCTGGCCAGCCCCTCGTTTCTTGAGTCAGAGCCCAGACTGCTGCTTCATCCAGGAATTCAGGGAATTAAAAAAACTGAGCTACATCCCCACCCCCAGTACATCCACATCCACATCCACACCCACACACCGTGCACTGCCAAAATGGTGAAGCTCACAGTGTTTTATTGATTATTTATGTAGGTCAAATTTTATCCATTATCTTTTTATATGTCTATGAGTTGAGTTGAGTGTGTGGGCAGCCTTCCAGGTTTCGCTGGTTTAAGACGATCTGACATGAATAAATGATTTGTTGGATGCTACAGGAGGGTCAATTTGGCTCTCTCTCTCTGGAATCTAACGATTGCTCGCTGGCAGGATCCATAGAGAGCCAGGCTTTTAAAGCAAGACAAGGACTGTGACAATGTAAAAGGCATGCCCTTTGGATTATGCCGTGCTCCTGCCAATTCCAAGCATTCCTGGAGAGGACGTTTCATCAAAAGGATCTCTCAGCTTGCTGAGAACAACATCTGGATAGCACCAGTGTGCAGCACAGACCGGGGACATGGAGTGCTGCAATAAAATTAAAATGAACATTTTGTTAGCTAGCCATTAATACCCCAACGTGGTGATCCATTTCCTAAAGAATGTGAGGATTCTCTTGATAACCTGATCAAGATGGGAAATAGTGAAATTACCTGTGGTGGTAGGTTGAGTGGCATGTACAAGGCTGTGTGGGGTAGCTGGCTTTGGGGGTGGGGAGCTTATACATGCATATGGCTGATTGCTATCTGGGGGGGGGGTTATGTAGGGGAGGACTTGGTGGCCAGATATGGAGTCTGTGTTTATGATTGAGGAAGGTTTTCTGGTTGTGCTGGAAGAGACTAGTCTTGGCTGAAGGAGAAGGAATTGTCTTATTCTGGGGTTGGCGAAAGCATAGGTCCACCACCATTAGATTCAATACCCACCTTTATCCCAAATGTATATTTGGGGATCCTCCTCCTCCTCCTTAACTATATGTTTGTTTGGTGGTACCATTGCTCTTGCAGCTAATTTAGATAAGACTGTGACTGAGGTAGAAATGCTGCAAAACCCATGTTGTAGCCTTATCAGCTACTATATAAAAATAAAACTGAGTTTACCTGAAGTCCCTGGAGTCAGCTTCTAAGAAAGGCAGCCCTACTGGGCAATAACAATAAGTCCCAGCCCAAGAAGACTCAAGAGGATTGTGCAGCGAGCCTTTCTTTTCTCTTACTAAACATTTCGTTTATATGGGCCCGTTTGGCGACATCCCCTGTTGCAAGGAACGTATCTCAGTCTGGTTTCCCATTCACATCATACTCCTGCTTTTTCGCCCCATCCTCTCTTTTCTTAGTATGTGCTGTTTCGGATTTTGACGGGATGTTTTCAGAGATGAACGCTCCATTGAGAGTGATGCCGAGCAATTCGGTATTAATTTTAGGCAGTTACCTCGAACTTTCAGGTACAGGAAATGTGCAGGCAAAATGCACTCACGTAGGGAAAATGATTCCCAGCGCTACACAAATGATTGTGAAGGAAACGGCATGCTTCTAATGTCTCGGCGGAAATAAAGCAATTTAATCTGGAAGCGCACAATGTCAAATTATTTGAATTGTCATGAATATGGAAACAAGCACAACAATGGGGCTTAGAAGAACAAGAAAATCCCCTACGCCGTGTCGGTGATCAGTGGGTTTCTGAAGTATGAAGCGAGAATCTGGGGGCAGTTGTTTGAAAGCCAGTTTCCAGTGCTGATGAGGTTTTTAGCAGCAATCAATGTAGTTTATTTTGAAAAAAAAGTATTTGTTCTGGTTTCCTTCATTGGTTTTTGGTAATTTTGGTTTTTAAAAATGTTGAACTAGCTAGCACAAAGCAAACATTCGAACTCCAATGTAACAAGCGACTTAATACTCTAGGAGTATTGGTTTGGATGTGCAATTAGGGGTCACGTGTATGAAATGATACAACTAGCTAGTGCATTACAATTGCACAATCTTTAGTGCAAACTTTGTTGTGATTGTTTACATGTATTTAAACAGGAATTCATGACTGCTATGTGGGGAAAACCTTCAAGCACGGGTTATTACAAAACCTTTCGATTTCATCCCTCCCCCACAAAATACATGGCTGCTGAAATAACGCCCCCCCACTCTATACTTAGTACATTTATGAGCATAATTCAATGTGTTGGTGCTGACCTTTAAAGCCCTAAAAGGCTTCAGCCCTATATACCTGAAGGAGCGTCTCCACCCTGAGGTCCAGCTCTGAGGGCCTTCTGGCAGTTCCCTCACTGCAAGAAGTCAAGTTACAGGGAACCAGGCAGAGGGCCTTCTCAGCAGTGGTGCCCTCCCTGTGGAATGACCTCCCATTAGATGTCAAGGAAATAAACAACTATTTGTCACAAGGTTCTGTCTGCCACAAGGTTCTGTCTTGGGCCCAGTCTTATTCAACATCTTTATCAATGACTTGGATGATGGGCTTGAGGGCATCCTGAGCAAGTTTGCAGATGACACCAAATTGGGAGGGGTGGCTAATACCCCAGAGGACAGGATCACACTTCAAAATGACCTTAACAGATTAGACAATTGGGCCAAAGCAAACAAGATGAATTTTAACAAGGAGAAATGTAAAGTACTACACTTGGGCAAAAAAAAATGAAAGGCACAAATACAGGATGGGTGACACCTGGCTTGAGAGCAGTACATGTGAAAAGGACCTAGGAGTCTTGGTAGACCACAGACTTGACATGAGTCAGCAGTGTGATGCAGCAGCTAAAAAATCCAATGCAATTCTGGGCTGCATCAATAGGAGTATAGCATCTAGATCAAGGGAAGTAATAGTACCACTGTATTCTGCTCTGGTCAGACCTCACCTGGAGTACTGTGTCCAGTTCTGGGCACCACAGTTCAAGAAGGATACTGACAAGCTGGAACGTGTCCAGAAGAGGGCAACCAAAATGGTCAAAGGCCTGGAAACGATGCCTTATGAGGAACGGCTTAGGGAGCTGGGTATGTTCAGCCTGGAGAAGAGAAGGTTAAGGGGTGATATGATAGCCATGTTCAAATATATAAAAGGATGTCATACAGAGGAGGGAGAAAGGTTGTTTTCTGCTGCTCCAGAGAAGCAGACATGGAGCAATGGATTCAAACTACAAGAAAGAAGATTCCACCTAAACATTAGGAAGAACTTCCTGACAGTAAGAGCTGTTTGGCAGTGGATTTTGCTCCCAAGGAGTGTGGTGGAGTCTCCTTCTTTGGAGGTCTTTAAGCAGAGGCTTGACAGGCATATGTCAAGAATGCTTTGATGGTGTTTCCTGCTTGGCAGGAGGTTGGACCTGATGGCCCTTGTGGTCTCTTCCAACTCTATGATTCTATGACTTCTAGAAGACATCTGAAGGCATCCTTGTATAGGGAAGTTTTTAATGTCTGATGTTTTGCTGTATTCTGATATGTTTTATTGGAAGCTGCCCTGCCCCTGAGTGGCTGGGGCAATCCAGTCAGATGCCACCACCATTATTGATTACATAAATTACATAAGTTACATATTGCCACCATGGCAGACAGTAAGATGGATAACGTAGTTTTTTGGTGGATGATGAATTGCAGCAGAATGGAAGTAATGCTGCAACTGTCAAATACAAGGTGGGATAGAAAACTTTGCCTTCTTACTTCCCTACTTGGGTCTCAAACAGCAAAGTATCTTGGGTCAGTCCTGATGATCCTGATTCCAAAGACAACACCCCAAATGCAGCTGCTCAATGTGTGAAAAGGGATTGAATTTTGGAGTTCATTCTTTAGTGTCTGTATGAGAGAGAAAATGTTCTACTTGCCATCTAAATGGTGTCAAAGCAATGTTTTCGTTCTATTTCCCCCTCCAATTTCCCTTCCATTTCATACTGCCATGGCAATCTAAGGAAAAGATTGATGTAGCTTGGAGTTCTCAATTTCTCCCATCACCAAGTTGGCAATGATCGTTGCAATAGAGGAAACCCCGAATGGAGAATAAATCTATAAAGATTTAATTAACCTCTGCTGCGCTTATTGAATCTTAACAAGGTTTAATCACAGTTTTCTTAACTTATGAAATGCCTGGCATAACCGAGAGCCTTGTCGAACAGAATGCGTGTGCTCTTTACATAAATAACTTTTGTATATAAGTTTAATGAAACTATGAGTCACATTAATTGGAGATGCCAGTAA
Source organism: Zootoca vivipara (assembly GCF_963506605.1). NCBI lineage: Eukaryota > Metazoa > Chordata > Lepidosauria > Squamata > Lacertidae > Zootoca > Zootoca vivipara. The sequence continues at coordinate 7,170,945 of NC_083284.1, read as the reverse complement.
GGAATGGGGGGCCTTTGAAAATGGCAATGTCTGATCATTTTAGTTAAATGCATGTAGGGGCAGGGCAGATTGACATGACAGATTTATGTTGGTTTTGTGCTCATTTACACATACCCTGGTTTTCTCCAAAGAACCTTGGGAAGTGTAGTTTTGGAGAAGGTGCATCTGTTAAACCAGACATCCCCAAACTTCGGCCCTCCAGATGTTTTGGACTACAATTCCCATCTTCCCCAACCACTGGTCCTGTTAGCTAGGGATCATGGGAGTTGTAGGCCAAAACATCTGGAGGGCTGCAGTTTGGGGATGCCTGTGTTAAACTATGGAATTTGCTTCCACAGAAGACAGTGATGGCCACCAACTTGGATGGCTTTAAAAGAAGACTAGACAAAGTCATGGAGAGTAAAGTGGGGAATGATGGTTCGTGGGGTGGTAACTGCCTATGTACCTCCACAGTTGGAGGCCGTATGCCTCTGAATGCCAGAGTGGGGAGAGGGCTGCTGCGCTCTGATTCAGTTCTTAGGTTTCACACAGGCATCCAATCTGGTGGGCCACCAGGAGAACAGGATGATAGACTAGATGGGCCTTTGGCCTGATCCAGCAGGACTCTTAAGTTCTTCCCTATGCACCATGACAAGCATCCCCTGTTATATTCTGCAGGCAAAGGTGCTGTTCTGAGCATTTCTGAGTGTTATGTGCCATGGCTGGGAAAATTATTCCTCAACCAGACAAACAATATGTAATTAGAAAAAAACTGGGAACAGCTATATCTGATTAAAAAAACTAACAGTGATATTAAGGAACAGAGAAGATTATAAAGAGAAATTAGTTAAATAGAGTGTGTTTAACAGATTATGCAAAAAGCAGACTGGGAATATCAGGTGTTGGAGTGGGTCATTCATTTTTGTAAAAACAAATGTGTTTATCCTGCAGAAAAAACCGTGTGGGTGTAAATCATCAAGGGTCTTTCTTGTTTAATGTTAAATTGAAGCATGCAGGGACACTAATGATCAAATGGTGTTATAAGCAAACTTATTTATTTGTGTGTGTGTGTGTGTGTGTGTGTGTGTGTGTGTGTGTGCGCACACACAACAACAACAACAACAAGCGTGCGCGCACACACATACACAACCTTGCCTCTGTTTACATCCAAACCTCATTCTCTTTCTTCCTGTTTCTGGTTTCTGCAGGCTCCTATTCAGTTTTCCTCCAAAAATTTGTGCATGTGTTTTCCCCTCTGTATGCTGATTGTGATTGCCATATTGTGAAACAGCGTTTCTCAACCACTGTTCCGCGGCACACTAGTGTGCCGCGAGACACTGGCTGGTGTGCGGCGACGTGCGGCGACGAGAAGGGCGATTTGCATTGTCACGTGCCTGGCGGCCGCCAATAAGCTGCACTAACCGGCCGGAAAGCAATATTTCTCTTCCTCTTTCCCAAAGCTCAGTGCAAACGAGCTTGGCGGCCGCCAATACACAACTGACCCGCCGGAAAGCAATATTTCTCCTCCTCTTTCCCAAAGCTCAGTGCAAACGAGCCTGGCGGCCGCCAATACACAACTGACCCGCCGGAAAGCAATATTTGGCAAGTGTTTCTTACAGTCATAATTATAATATAGGGCGGCACAGAGTTAAATTTTTTAACTTTTTTAATGGAGGTGTGCCTCGTGATTTTTTTCACGGAACAAGTGTGCCGTGGCCCAAAAAAGGTTGAGAAACACTGTTGTAAAAGGACTCCTTTCCCTTTAATTGAGATGTCAAAGATGGCTGGAGCTGGTGAGAATTGTGGCCATCAGGTTGATGAAGATTGTGCTACTGCAAAATGGCCAAGAGTCCAACTGGATGATATGTTAAATGCATGCATGGATTTTGTTATTCAGATTACAAATGTGATAGAAGGCGATGCCTTTGCAATGCCTATTCACACAGTTTGGAGAGATCTTTTTCAGAGCTCCCCACAATCCCCCCCTTAATTTTAGAACCCCAAACAACTTGGTATTGTCAGCAAACCTGGCCACCTCACCACTCAACTCTTAACTCCAGGTAACTGATGAACAAGTTTAAAAGTGCTGAACTCAATACAGATCCTTGGGTGGCCTCACGACCCTTCTCAAGGTGAGAACTGTCCATTTAACTTCCTGCTCTTAAACCAGTTACTGATTCAAAGGATAATCTTTCCTCTCATCCCATGGCTACTAAGATTTTTCAGGAGTCTTTGATGATGAACTTTACCACAAACCTTTTAAGGCCATATAGAAAAAAATTCCTTCAGTAGAATTTTTTTCTATTTTGCTTCGACTCAGACCAACACGGCTACCTACCTGTACTTTTAAGGCCATAGTTATAGGTAGGTAGCCGTGTTGGTCTGAGTCGAAGCAAAATAAAAAAATTCCTTCAGTAGCACCTTAAAGACCAACTAAGTTTATATTTTGGTATGAGCTTTCGTGTGCATGCACACTTCTTCAGATAGAGGTACTGATATTCTTCGTGTATCTGAAGAAGTGTGCATGCACACGAAAGCTCATACCAAAATATAAACTTAATTGGTCTTTAAGGTGCTACTGAAGGAATTTTTTTTATTTTAAGGCCATGTACAAGATGTCTAGTGGGTCACCTCTTTCTATATGCTTATTGACACTCTCAAAGAACTCTCTTGTCCATCTGTGTGTCTGTTTATCTGTCTATCTGTCTGTCTATCTGTCTATCTACACACACACACGCACACACGCACACACACACACACACATTAGGAACCATTTGGTTTCAGACTAGGCATCTTACTTGGCAGAAATCAATATTGGCTTTATAATTGCATCCTGTTGTTAGATTTATTTTCTACATCGTTTTCTGTTGGATTAAAGTCTTCCGGTTTTCAATGCATTTCCTTTCTCCAAAAGCAAGCAAGCAAGCAAGCAAGCAAGCAAACAGAAGCTCCCATTAAGATTCATTTCTCTTGTGTCAGATAATTCAGCCTGATTGATTTAGAAAAAGAAAGAAAGAGAGAATTAGGGCTCTTAATTGTTTACTAATTTCAATTCCTATTTTTGCAACAGAGGTTGCCCCGAGAAAGCAGTAACCAAAGCAGAAAAGTATCTCCACTTCATGAACATATAGCTCCTCACTGGAATTGGGAGGGAGGATAAAAGGCACAGCGGAGTCCAGCTGTTGAAGAGGCATGGGTGTCTCCCTCTCCTGCTGCAGCAAGCTCCCCTCCCCTCTGCTCTCCCAAGAACTGGAAGAGGCATGAAGTGGAAGCAAAGACAGGCACAGAGGCACAGTCTCAGATTGGGAAAAGCCCTGGGTAGGAGGGGACAGACACATGCTGGAAGGCAGTCTCTGCCACTGCTTCATAGGGGCAAGGCCTACCAAAGAAGAGTTGCTGTGCTTGTTAGGTTTGACATGCCTGTGCAGATCCTGTTTTTTTTTCTAAAAAAAGAGTTAACTCCTTTTACTTTGTGGGATTTACTGCCAACTCACTACTGTCACTCCTCCTGTGATTTCCAGCACCAGGAATTCAGAAGCATTGCTGCCTCCAAATGTGATGCCAGAGCTGCTGCTGCTTCTTTGGCAATCACTTGCAGCCAAGTAAGATTGTCTTCCATGAACACGGTCTTAACAGTGAGTCTGTCAGTGACTGTGGAGGCCAATTCTGGATCCACACATCCTTCCACAGTGGGGACATAGGTTGTCGGGTGGGAATTGCTCACGGTGAGGGTTTGCCAATCCTCTTAGCATGTTTCTCCCTTTCATCCTGAGTTCGAGCGTCTTCAAAACCCATGACACCTTTGGTAAAGGCTGTTCTCCAATTGGAGCTCTCTCAGGCCAGTGTTTCCCAGTTGTTGGTGTTTATACTACATTTTAAAAGATTTGCCTTGAGAGAGTTTTAAACCTCTTTGGTGACCACCAGCATTACACTTTCCATTTTAAAGTTTGGAATAGAGTAGTTGCTTTAGAAGATGATAATCAGGCATCCACATAACATGACCAGTCCAACAAAGTTGGTGTTGAAGAATCATTGCTTCGACACTGGTGATTTTTGTTTCTTCCAGTACATTGGCATTGGTTCGCCTGTCTTCCCAAGTGATGTGTAAAATATTTTGGAGACACTGTTGATGGAACCTTTCGAGGAGTTGGAGATGGCGTTTACAAGTGACCATGTTTCACAAGCATACAGTAAGGTTGTTAGTGCAATAGCTTTGTAAACAAGAATTTTTGTTTTCCCTGTGAATGTCCTGGTCCTCAAACACTCTGTACTTCAATTGGGAGAAAGCTGCACTTGCAGAGATCAGGCGATGCTGGATTTCGGCATCAATGTTGGCCCTTGTGGAAAGATAACTGCCCAGGTAGGAGAAGTGATCAACACTTTCCAACATTACACCATTGAGTTGGATTTGTGGCACTTCAAAGGGGTTATTTTGTACTTGTTGGAGCAACACTTTGGTTTTTTGTATGTTGAACGATAGGCCAAGCTTTTTGTAAGCTTCTGTGAAGATATTTAGGATGGTTTGGAGGTCATGCTCTGAGTGTGCACACATTATGTTGTCATCAGCATACTGTAGCTCTATGTCAGGGACTGGGCAGAGGTGGAATGGTAGAACTCCAAAAGCAGATGGTCCTTAAGAGTCGCTTGGAAGCAATCCCGCTTAATAGGATCTTGAAGGGTTTGAGTGTTCATTTTGCTCATGGAATGTATTAATTGGTGATCTGTCTAGTACTTGTCAGCATTCGTCATAGCTCTGGTAAGGAGCACATCATGGCGATCTTGAGCTCGGACAATTACATAGTCTAAGAGGTGCCAGTGGTTCAACCAAAGAGCATAGTCATCCTGGTTAGTAGCCATTCATAGCCCTCTCCTCCATGAATTTGTCTAATCCTCTTTTAAAGCCATCTAGGTTGGTGGCCATCATTACCTCCTGGGGGAGCAAGTTCCCTAGTTTTCAATGCACTGCATGAAGCCTTAGACAAGGCTCACAATATATCACCATGTTATTAGGGACCACAGTGAGGGTCCTCCCCCTATTTCCATTTAAAGATGATGGCTCACTTTGTCCGTGTATTCTTCCTTTCCCTGTGTTTGCTTTAATGTTTTGCAAATCGCTGTTGGAACAGCTGCCCAGTTGGATGCCAAGCAAGCTAGTGAGGGAGTGAGAAAACAGCTCAATAGCTAATCAGCCTGCTCACGAAGGATGAGAAGGAAGGTGAGAGCAAAGGGGGGGGAGGCAGGAACTTAGCTAGGAACAACACACACAAATTGGGGAGTGGAGTGGAGGGGTGGCTGGATCTGTGAGCTGAGTCTCATACAATAGGGAAGAGAGAAGCGGGTCTCTCTCTCTCTCTCTCTCTCTCTCTCTCTCTCTCTCTCTCTCTCGTGCACACCAGTGTCAGAGGTGTGTGTGGCTGTATTAAGTGCAACAATGTGATGTGCACCTGTGAGAGAAGTTGTTCCTATGACAGGTCCTGTCTCCACCCCACCAGTTTAAATGGATACCACTGCCACATATTTAGAAGGGCCAGAACTCACCACGAATGCCTCCTTGTTCTCTTACAATGACAATGGCACCCACCTGAAAGGTGCCAGAACTCAGTTCCGGCAAGTTCCAGCTTGGTTCCGGCACACTTCCTGGTCCATTGCCTTTATGTTTCCTACTATGAAACTTGGCCCTCTCTATGCAGTTCCATTCCCTATCCCTCCCTTCCCTTTCTTCCGAATTTCTGCATCCATTTGGCTCTAGGCAAGGTTCTTGGTTGTCTGTTTAAAATGTACACAGAAAAGCAAGCTTTCCCTTCAGCACCAAGTGGAAATGACTAAGGATCGTGGCTGCTTACTCTCCGCCCCGAGGTCTTCAGCACTTTTGATTATTTCCATCATGATCTCCCAGATCCCCTGAAAGCACGTCAGAGGCTCCAGGTGCTCCCCTGGCCACATTTTAAGAGCTGCTGTGTTGGAGTAATTGCTGTGGAAGACTGAAGTTAAGAATTGCCCTCAGGATAAATGGTTAGACTGAAGTGATCACTTGGGGCTAAGATGGAAGGATTTCTTGTGTTTCAGAGGCAAGGATCCCCCCCCCCCCGCCTCCTGCTGCAAAGGGAAATATTTGAATCAGGAATAACTCAGTTGTAGCAGAATTCCAGAATGTGTGTCTGCAATTATGGTGGTGCCGATTCCAGCTTGCAAAAGAGAAAATTTCTGCCCCGGCCTCTCCAATCTGCACAGGGCTGGTGGCAGCAGTGAGTTCTGGGCTGATGTGGCTACAGCGGACTCCCTCCGAGTCCTGCCCTGGGTGGAAATAGCAAACTCTCTGCTGCTGGTCTTGAACCATTAGTGGCCTTGGTAGAGAATGTGGCTATCAATGCCGCTGTTTGGGACTGAACATCTGGAGTCCCACTTCGAAATTCCCCCAGCATTGCTGCAAGTGGATCAGAAAGATCCCCTCTTTTCCACACCAAGCGAGTTCCTGGCCTTCCCTGGCAGTGACTGCAGCATGAAGGAAAGCATCTGAGCTTTTTTGTGTGTTAGACTGTTAGAGATCTGCCAAAGAAGCGGAGGCAATTCATGGAAATATAAATGCTGGCGACGGAGGGTTTCTTTTTCTCTTTCCTCTCCTTTATGTTAAAAAGCAAGGAAATTAAATGCAAATGTTGCCTGTCCCCCTGCAGACGCATGTATTCTATCCCTGGATGTCACAGACGGTACTATTCAGTAGATGAGTTTTCTTCCATTCGCACAGAGATTGACATTCCAAAAGTGGGGGCGGGGCGGGCTGGGAGAATTGAGGAGTGGAGCAAAGTGCCCAGCATTGCCGGGAAAAGACCATTCCCCTGGGAACAGAACAAAAAAGGGTTGCTGGGCAATAGAGAGGCAGGCCAACAGCAGTTTCCCCTTCTCCTCCATTTGCTGCATGCCTGGGGAGGTCTTCTATCTTCTGCTGCATCCCTCCTGCTTCAATGCTTGGGCTTGAACTGGGCGGCTTTAAATAAGATTTGGAAAAATCTGTGGAGGAGGAGGCTTTCAGCGGCTGCTAGCCTTGATGACTATCCTCTGCCTCCACAGGCTGGCAGCAATGCTTCTGAATACCAGAAGCCATAGAAGGGGTTTCTCACAGCGTCTGATGGGCCACTGTGGGAACAGGATGCTGGACTAGGTGGGCCCCTGGCCTGATTCAGAAGGGCTCTTCTTAACTAGGCGGGAGATCTGGCATTGAATCATCTGATATATATATATATATATATATATATATATATATATATATATATATATATAATTTCAATAATTTTTATTAAGTTTTCCATTTCTATGTTCATTACATTATATTCATTACATTTATCATGACTTTAAATTCTTATATTTCCAATCAAATAGAAAGAAAAGAAAAGGAGAAAGGAAAAGGAGGGGAAAACATAAAGCTAGAAACTAAAACAAAAACATTATTAAGTCCAATTTCTATTCAACTTTATATGTTGGACTTCCATTCTTCTTTCTTCTGTCTTCCTTCTGTCATCTTTCCCTTTTTCGCAGATATTTTCACAGTTCATTTTAATTTTCTTCTTTCTTTCACAAATTATAAACATAACATTGAATATACATACAGTATATAACCTGACTTTTAATATATCATGTATTTACTATACCAAATTAATGAACTTCTTTTGTATCGTATGTTATGTTTTAATATTCATACCCTGTTATTTTATTGTAATAAAGTATTTTATAACATCTAGTTATGAGGTTGAATTCATTTTGCTAGTATTAATGCATTCAACACATCTTACTGATATATTTTTACATATTTCTTTTCATAGTGTTTCTTCGCCCTACTGTCAAGTTTTTGCTATTGATTTAGTTTTTTCCTTGTATCCAATTTTTCCTATCACCATTCATCCACTAATAAAATTTGCTACAATTTCCAAACCTAAAAACAACAAAAAAACAACCAACAACAAAACTAACCATTTCAATAGAAGGGACCCCCTTGGTATTTATTGTCCATATAATCTATCAAAATTTCTTCTAATTTTCGAGAAGTTTCCACTTTCTTCTCAATCTTGGCATTTGATATTTTCCTGCATTGCAGATTCCCCCCCCCCCTGCATTGTAGGGGGCAAGATTTTGGTTGGGAAAACCGCATGGGGAAAATAGTAAAACCTCTTATCCAACGCCACCGTCCTGCAACAGAGTGCCCCACCCCCAGCAAGCTTTGAATAAGACACTGTGAAGTCAATCAGGAATTTCCCACATCCCATCTCATTCAGCCCTGAGCTACCGGTAATATGTTCCTGTACGCGAACTTCAGGCTTGCCACCAGTTGCACTCTTGGCAGGGGAGTCAGACCCAATCCTGTTTCTCTTTTGAATCTCTAGTTCCCCACATTCACCTGCTTTTTTAGCAGTGCCCTTAGAATAACACATGTGGCCCTCCAGTCCTCTCTAGTCCTCGTGACTTTCACAAGGCCACACCCCTGCCCTAGGCCTGCTTTGCATCCACCTTGAGTGTCCTTGCCTGCCTGAAAAATCTTGCTTGTCTGCATGGAGGATATCCTACTGTGCAAAAGGTAAAATTCACATCTGTTGCTTTCCCTACTTTTGCCTCTTGTCCCATTCACCACAGGTATGTGATTGCCCAGAAGGGAATGTGGTCTTTGGTCCAAAAAGCTTCCCTGCCCCAAAGCCTGAATCACACGGCCGAGATCTGAGACCCGGGAATCATATTCTAGCCTGATCAGAAATGACCGCAGGGAGAAATGGTTCACTGGCAGGTAGTGCTAAGTTGCTATTTCTGCAGCAGGTGGGGGTGGCAGGAGAGGCGAGACCCTTGCATTTACCCCCAGGGGGTGCTAAAGCCTGAGACCTGAGCATGGGAGGACCAAAACCTTCTGCAGAATCCCACCACCCTGTTTTTGCGGCTGTTTGAAATGGCTGAAGAGGTAATGTTACTATTAAGAGCTGGCGCAAAGCGGTCCCAAATGTGTACTCTGTGCATTGCTTTTGCCTGAATGTGATTGTGTGCAAAACCACTTCCCATTGCGGCTGAAGCCAGAAAGGGAAGAATCAAAGTGAAATGGAAATGAAAGATTTATTACTTGTGAAGTGGCTAATGTGATTAGCTTTATTGTCAGGGAGAGCTCGTGAAGCTCCCGTTTTTGATCTCGGTCTAGCTTGGGAATTGTAACCATGTTCAGCAGCAGGACTCTCAGATCTTAATGCTTTGGGCAAAGGGGCTCACTCTTTGAAGTGCTTCTTCCTCTCCCCTCTCCCCTGCCCTCCCCCCCCCTCAGTGCCAGTCCATGAACAGAGAAACTGAAGATATTTTAACAGCCCAGCTGTTTTAGGCAGCGATCATCTCAGGTCACAGAGGCTCCAGCTGTTCCTGGCTACTGGACTCTCTTGCAACTCTCTAAAGGACTTTGAAGGACTTTAAGCATTTCAGGTCACCTTATGCTGGGAGATATTCTTTTATTCTCTTTTTCATATAAAAAAGGTTTTACTTGCAAGATTTCTTACTCCTGGTGGGTGTAAATTGCCCATGACTCACTTCTATATTCATACAACTAAAAGCTCACAGCTGTCCATGGAGGCACAGGTCAATTCTGTGTCCAGGGCAGCTGTCTACCAGCTCCATCTGGTACGCGGCTGAGACCCTACCTGCCCACAGACTGTCTCTCCAGAGTGGTACATGCTCTGGTTATCTCCTGCTTGGACTACTGCAATGCGCTGTACGTGGGGCTACCTTTGAAGGTAACCCGGAAACTACAACTAATCCAGAATGTGGCAGCTAGGCTAGTGACTGAGAGTGGCTGCCGAGACCATATAACACTGGTCCTGAAAGACCTACATTAGCTCTCAGTATGTTTCTGAGCACAATTCAAAGTGTTGGTGCTGACCTTGAAAGCCTTAAACAGCCTCTGCCCAGTATACCTGAAGGAGCATCTCCACCCCCATTGTTCTGCCCGGACACTGAGGTCCAACGCTGAGGGCCTTCTGGCAGTTTCCTCACTGCGAGAAGTGAGGTTCCAGGGAACCAGGCAGAGGGCCTTCTTGGTAGTGGCGCCACCCTGTGGAACGCCCTCCCATCAGATGTCAATGAAATAAACAACCACAGTATCTGGCTTTTAGAAGACATCTGAAGGCAGGGAAGATGGGAATTGTAGTCCAAAACATCTGGAGGGCCAAAGTTTGGGGATGCCTGTTCTAAGTAAAGTGATTGGCTTTATCAAAGTAACTATTAAGCACTAACCCTCATCGAGAACGTTTACATAAAATTCCAGTTTTGTTTTCAAAGTGCCTCATCCTTACCTTGATCCTCCAGCTGAGGGATAAGTGGTCACAGGTTTTCCTTTCACACTGTATGTTTCCGAGCACAATTCAAAGTCTTGGCACTGACCTTTAAAGCCCTATATGGCCTCGGTCCAGTATACCTGAAGGAGCACCTCCACCCCCATCGTTCAGCCCAGACACTGAGGTCCAGCTCTGAGGGCCTTCTGGCAGTTCCCTCCCTGCGACAAGTGGGGTTACAGGGAACCAGGCAGAGGGCCTTCTCAGTGGTGGCGCCCGTGGAATGCCCTCCCATCAGCTGTCAAGGAAATAAACAACTACCTGACTTTTAGGAGACATCTGAAGGCAGCCCTGTTTAGGGAAGTTTTTAATGTTTGATGTTTTATGGTGTTTTTAATATTCTTTTGGGAGTCACCCAGAGTAGCTGGGGAAAACCAGCCACATTGGTGGGGTATTATTATTAATAATAATAATAATTGCTTAGGTTCCTTGCTGCTGGATATCAGTAACTGCTACTACATCAAGAGAATCTCAGGCTGGGAGTGTTTAACCCAGTCACATTACCCCGCTCCCATCTTAACTGAGGGATTTTGCTGCAGTAGGTACTGATAATACAAATGGATTTGAGGTGTGTGCACTCAATTTCTGCAGTAGATGTCCCTGGCCCCAGAGTTGGAGTTAGCTGCTCTGGCACCCAGAGCGGCGCATATGCTGTGCACCTGGGGGCGGGGCTAGCCACCTGTGGGGGTGGGGCGAGCATTCAGGAGACTGCCCGCAGCAAGCGGTAAACGTCCCCAAGGCGGACCGCACCCACCGCACCCCCTTCCTCTGCCAGTGCCTGGCCCAAATGTGGCCCCAGGTGAAATGATATTTGGCATGCCAATTGCTGTGGTGAGCCCTAACATTTTGAAGTCCAGAAAATCATAATAGCATCCTTGTTATTACAACATATATATGGAAAGGAAGATTTACCAAACTTATTTTGATCACTGGCACACACAACTAGAAAGCAAACAGCAAACTTCCCCTGGAACCTATAGCTCATTTACTCATGCTAATTACTTTCATTTGCATACATGTATTAGAGCCGATCACATTCCTCATTAACTTAAGTAAATACCCCTGTCTCCAATATGCAAACACAGCGGTGGCTAAATTTAACATTGTTCTGTGTGTGCAGCCATCTCAGGATCTCTGTGGGGGTTTTCTTTGCTGGAGTTGGTAGCAACCCTAAAAATAATAATGAGGGGAGTGGTGAGGAGAAATCATTTATTAACAATGAACTAAAAGTAAAAGATTTACAAGTCTTACTTCTTGGGGCTGCTTTGGGATTTCATTCCTCAAAAGCTGAAAAAAAAGCTGCACAGCTGTTGGCTAAAGTCTGTCGTTTGTGTGTAGCAAAACAGCAGTTCCTTGGGGTAGCTGAGCAATGCTCAATATACAGTTTTACTCAGATCTTTCTGTTATCTTTCTGCATCAACACAGGCCAGGGGTTAATTTCTAAAATTAAAAGAGTCAGGGTTCTATGGCTGCATTTATATGAAAATGTTTTCCGTCCTCATATCAGGTTTTGAGAGTGTTCCTGCATGAGCCTAATTGAAAGTGGCTTTTTCTAACACCAGTTGCTGGGCAACACAAGTGGAGAGAGTGCTCTTGTGCCCAGGCCCTGCTTGTGGACTTCACAGATGCATCTTGTTGGCCACTGTGAGAACAGGATGCTGGTTTATCTAATTCTTTGACGATCACTCATGGCCGAGTAGGATTGTCCTCCATAAACACGGTTTTAACAATGAGTCTGTAAGTGACTGTGGAGTCCAATTCTGGATCCACACGTCCTTCCACAGTGGGGACATAGGTTTCCGGGCGGGAGTTGATCACGGTAAGGGTTTGCCAGGTGTGCCTTCCTCTTAGCACATTTCTCCCTTTCATCCTGAGTTTGAGTGTCTTCAAAGTCCATGACACCTTTGGTAAAGGCTGTACCCCAATTGGAGTGCTTACAGGCCAGTGTTTCCCAATTGTTGGTGTTTATGCTACATTTTTAAATATTTGCCTTAAGACAGTCTTTAAACCTCTTTTGTTGACCACCAGCATTACACTTTCCATTTTTAAGTTCGGAATAGAGTAATTGCTTTGGAAGTCGATAATCAGGCACCTGCACAACATGACCAGTCCAACGAAGGTGATGTTGAAGAATCATTGCTCCAACACTGGTGATCTTTGCTTCTCCCAGTACACTGGTATTAGTCTGCCTGTCTTCCCAAGTGATGTGTATAAATTTTGGAGACACTGTTGATGGAATCTTGCGAGGAGTTGGAGATGGCGTTTATAAGTGATCCATGTTTCACAAGCATACAGTAAGGTTGGTAGTACAATAGCTTTGTAAACAAGCATTTTGGTTTCCCTTTGAATGTCCTGGTCCTCAAACACTCTGCACTTCAATCAGGAGAAAGCCACATTCTCAGAGCTCAGGCGATGCTGAATTTCAGCATGATGGACCATTGACCTGATCCACGAGGCTCTTCTTAACATTCTTATGCATCTACATGAACATACGATGCTCCATACATTCTTTTACAGACATCCAGCTTCCTGTTCCCACAATGGCCACCTAGATGCCTGCAGTTGAGACCCGCAGGCAGGACCTGAGCAAGAGAGCACTCTCCCTTTCTGCAGTTTCCAGTAACTGGTATTCAGAAGCAAAACTACCTCCAACAGTGAAAGGAAGGAGGAGACGGGAAGGGAAACGAGTGTGTGTGTGCAAAGAACGGTTTGAAAAAAGGAGGGAGTCGGATGCCTTGGAATGTGAGTGAAGATGAAAGGAGGGGTACAAAAGTGGCTGTAGAACAGGTGATGATGGTGACATCATAATTGGGTGGAAAGGGGCTTTGTAGTTATGTATGGAAGGAAGAAGGCGTCGTAGCATGCACTGGCAGCACCCAGGTCAAGCAATGCCACTGCGTCACTGCAGCCACCGCTCCTGAATGCCCACCCTGGATGCGGCTCGCCTCCCTGCGGCTCTGGAATGTGGCAGCCACGTGACTAAGGCGAGGGAGCCTGCCATGGCGGTGCCGGGTTGCGTCCTCTCAAAATTCTGTGTCTGGGGCCATGCCCCCCCGCCCCCTGCTATACCACTGGCAGGACCCTCCCTCCCTTCCTTCCTTCCTTCCTTCCTTCCTTCCTTCCTTCCTTCCTTCCTTCCTTCCTTCCTTCCTTCCCTGATGCCAGTGGTTAAACCAGGAGTTCCTAGGCTTCAAAGTCAGGGTTTACTGCAGGTCCTCTCCCATTCCAAGAAGGAACCGCATCCTCCAGGCTGACAAGCCATATTCTAGTAAAGGTAAAGGGACCCCTGACCATTAGGTCCAGTTGCGGACGACTCTGGGGTTGCGGCACTCATCTCACTTTCCTGGCCGAAGGAGCCGGCGTACAGCTTCCGGGTCATGTGGCCAGCATGACTAAGCCATTTCTGGCGAACCAGAGCAGCACACAGAAACGCCATTTACCTTCCCGCTGTAGCAGTACCTATTTATCTACTTGCACTTTGACGTGCTTTCGAACTGCTAGGTTGGCAGGAGCAGGGACCGAGCAACGGGAGCTCATCCCGTCATGGGGATTCGCACCACCGACCTTCTGATCAGCAAGCCCTAGGCTCTGTGGTTTAACCCACAGTGCCACTTGATACTAAGGGGGTCAACACAATCACCCTTCTGACTGACCTTCCCTTTTGTGTTGCTGTTGTTCGATTGCAAGCCTTCAGGCAGGGCCTCATCGCTTTGCCTTTGTCTTTGCATAGCACATTGTAGACACTTCTCTAAATAATGAATGGGGATGAGCAGTGAGAGCAGTTTGATATTGTCATCACTGTCAGCAGCACAGATGTCTGTTTCCTGTGTCATTCTCTCTTCAATGATTTTGCAGGGGGTCGGTTCATTTCAGGTTGAACAAGGGGAAAGCCAACCTCTCCTCTTCATGAAGGCAGATAAGGCTACCCAACTGGGGAAGAGGGGCGTTATTGGTGTGTGTGTGTGTGTGTGTGTGTGTGTGTGTTTTCTCTTCGTTTTTATCTTGTGCTTTCTGATTTTATGTTGTATTTTTATATTGTGAGCCACCTTGAGATCTGTAGATGAAGAGCAGTACAGTGGAACCTCGGTTTATGACTATCTCTGTTTACGAACGCTTCAGCGAGCGAACGCCACGGACCCGGAAGGGTTTACTTCCGGGTTCTGCGGCGTCGGATGCGCAGGAGCGATCTGCGCAGCGCGTGCAGAAGCACTCTATCGGCACTTTGCGCACGCGCAGAAGTGTGCCTTCGAAGAGCAGACGCCCCCGCGGAACGGATTGCAGTCACAAACCGAGGTACCACTATATACCAATTTAATAATAATTTTAAAAATAAATAAGCGAAGCTACTGTGTGTAGCTTTATTTTTCCATCTTTTCTTTTTTAAAAGCACCAGTTGTGCTTCTACCTTAAAGTGTACAAATCAAATAGAAAATTCATGTGATCGGCTGTTGCATGTGTCTATTGGCTAGCACTTATGGCATCAATCTCCCCCTTGTTTTTGAACTATTCTCCCTAGTAAAGTAAATGATGAACATGTGTGCACAAAACACAGATGTGCCTAATAATAATGATAATGACAATGACAAGGTAGTGCTGCTCTAGCTCTGTTAAAGATGAATTTGTAACTACTTAAAAAACCCCTGATTTCTCTCATTGCATTCCACATGCTTTGTGCTGCAGTTAATGTTTCCTGTTTATTATGGAATGTCTGAAGCTAGACTGATTGAGTAGCTGGAACCTTTTCTCTGGTACATGAACGTGTCTGTTCTGTCCCTACCGGGGTTGGTACTTGATGGAATGACAGTCTTTGTCAAAACAGAAATTTCTGAGAATGCACGCAGCCACCTTGAATTTTGCTTTTTTATTTATGAGTATTTCTAAACCCCTCACTCGTTGAAAATAAATCATGGCGGTACACAATAAAACAATGCAAACATCATAAAATTATAAAATCCTAAAAAAACCCAACAGAATAAAAAGTACCAGCACTGAATCAAATTAATTCTCTTACTTATCTGTGAAAGGGTATGATAGGCGTTGATGTAATTTAACTTGCATGCTCCTTGGAACAGGGAACTGTTGTTGTTGTTGTTTATGCTACTTTATAAAGAACCACATGTAACTGTGCTGCTACTTCCATGCTTGATCCAG
This sequence comes from Zootoca vivipara, assembly GCF_963506605.1. NCBI lineage: Eukaryota > Metazoa > Chordata > Lepidosauria > Squamata > Lacertidae > Zootoca > Zootoca vivipara. Next base: position 7,155,469 of record NC_083284.1, on the reverse strand, counting down.
ACCGCAATACAGACAAATGCATATATGGGGCAATGGATGTTGCACTGCAGATTCTACAAGTTGAAAGGACATTCAAAATGCATTCACATTTATACTTTTATAAGCATTCAAAGCAGCTCTGCTCTCTCCCCATTCTCAAAATTTATGCTGTGGGGTAGGGGCTAACTTTTTTTTGCTTAAGCGCACAAATGCCACAATATTAATACTGTTATAGGTTGAGGGGGGCCACCCCCATCCCTAAAATTTAAAATGGTATTATTTTGATTTGTGAAGGAAGAAATGCAAGCTGCAGAGGAATTCCTGAGATAGTCCATGGAACATGACTTGGCCAAGCGATGGCCATGAGGAAACAATACGGGGCCACGGGCAATGCAAGACCACTGCCCTCCCTCCATGCCCTGAACAGAGACTGCGGATTTCGAAGGTTGCCAGCCAGGGTAGCTGGGTGTCTGAGGTGACAGGAAGAGTCTTTAGCAAGGTGTGGTGGGAAGAAGAAAGACTAGGATCCATCTTGGGCAGGCTGGCTGAAGCAGGGGCGTAGCAAGGGGGCAATGGGGGCGGGGCGCCCCAGGTTCCACTCTGGGGAGGATGATACTCAGGCCTTCCCCGCGAACGAGCAGCCAGCCGCCACCTGGTAAAAGCCTCGCTCGCTCGGCGGCTGGCTGCTTGCTCATTTGCTCAGTGTGGCAGCCGCTGATGCCCCTCCCTGGCCCGCCCCTCGCCCAGGAACAAGCAAAGTTTGTGCTGAGCCGGTGAGCGAGCAAGCTGCAGAGCAAGGCTTTCTAAAAAACCTCGCTCCATGGCTTGCTCGCGGCTTGCCGGTAGTGCCGCTCTAGCGCTCTATTGCCGGAATCCTCTGCTCGCGGCTCCGTGAGCAGAGGATCCCAGGCGGCAGCATCCCTGTACAGCGCTTGGGTGGTTTGCCGGCGACTCCACTGCGTAGCCCGCATGTGCGGAGCTGCTGCGTACGGCACATGTGTTGTGCCTGGGCTGAAGACTTTTATTCCAATGCTGCACTGCTGTTAGGAACAAGCCCTTCCTGCGAAGACCATGCCATAAGATCTGGACTCCCTCCATGCAGACGGAAGGTGTAAATATGTGAATAAATTATATTTCTCAATGCTAAGTCTTTGCTGCCTCTTGAATCTCAAAGGAACCCAGACCCTGGGTATGTGTCTGGAACCCCCTGGAATCTTCCTACCGCTTGGTAGGAAGAGTGGAGAGTGGAGAAGGAGGTGCCCAACTTTTGTAAGACTGCGTATTATTCCTATGTGTAATCTTGAAAAATGTGACTACTTGTTAAATCACTGCTTTGGCTGCTGAGAAAATCACCTGCAAAGTTGAGGTTCAAGGTCAGTTTTTTAAAAAAATTTTTTAAAGGTGGATAGGTAAAAAAAAAATTGGCACGGCTTCAGGTTTTTCTTTCAGGTTTTTAAAGAAACAGCTTACATTTGGTATCATTGTAATGCAGAGGCTTTGAAGAGTTCAGAGGTACATTATCCATATTCTTATCAGGTCAATGCTTCTCTAAGAAGTACATCTATAAACCCCAGGAGGAGGAAAATGATTGACAAAGAGATGCACAGAGATTTTTGCTCCTTATTCAAGATAGATTAAGCAACTGGTCTTTGAAGCGGGAGGGTAGAAACAGCGTCCATGGAAATCTTCATTTTTCCATATGTGTGTGTGTGTGTGTGTGTGTGTGTGTAGTGTATCTGTGTGCAATGTTGATACCACATTGTTCTGATATCCTTATCAGATCCCTGCAGAAAACCGCCATCTCCCACAGAGAAATGCACATTTATATCTGCTTCCAGTATAAGCCTTAAGCAAATACACATGCAATATGCTTATTCCTGGGATATTTGCAAAAGCCTTCAGAGGTAAATATGATTTTAAGCTCAGGCAGTTAGTGGAAATGGTTCCTCAGAGGCATGTGGGTAGGGAATGTGTTGTGTCTATCTGATTGTATGTGTATAAAAAGCACACATCCAATGGATGGAAAAATCAGCTTGAAAAGTGTCAATATCAAGGCAGCAAAAGACACTTTAAAACACATTTAAAGTTCAGAGGAACAGTGAAAACAATGACAGACACTTAACTCATTCAGAATACAGTCATACCTCAGTTTAAGAACGCTTTGGTTTGAGTACTTTCGGTTTAAGTACAGTACTCCGCGGACCCGTCTGGAACGAATTAATCCACTTTCCATTACTTTCAATGGGAAAGTTCACTTCAGGTTAAGTACGCTTCAGGTTAAGTACAGACTTCCAGAACCAATTACACTCATACTTCAGGTTAAGTACGCTTCAGGTTGAGTACTCCGCGGACCCATCTGGAACAGATTAATCCACTTTCCATTACTTTCAATGGGAAAGTTCGCTTCAGGTTAAGTACAGACATCCAGAACCAATTGTGTACTTAAACCGAGGTACCACTGTACAAATGTTTTTACATGCCTCCAGGAAGAGACCAAAGAGGAAAATAAGCACATTTCCAAAGGAAGAGCACAGAGCACTTCTGGAACCACCACCAAACTGGTTTTCTCTAGTTGATGGCACCTATCAGCTGAAGACATTCAGTGGAGGTACTCAGGGCCCTGTCCACGGGGAGCTTTAAGGGTTAAAGCCAGTATTTGGAATTGTGCCCACTAGCAAACCATCAACTAATGGAGATGTCATACCAGTAGTTGTTTGCATCTGTCTGTCTCTGGAGACAACAGAGAAGTGTGCGTTTGCAGGTGAGGTCAAGCTGTTGGAAGGCTGCAGAGCCTGCTGTGGCTGTAGAGACCGACAAGGAAGAGGCATGTTTTGTTACAGCTGGGACAGATGAAGGCATCTGGTTGTGCTGCTGCAGATTCACCATGGCATTTATTCTCTCTAAGCTCCTCCCAGCAGTCATTCCTCCTCTGGTCACTGCTGTGGGTGCACAATCTGGCTGTCTCCAGGCACTGTAGTCGTCTGCAAGGGATTCCCACATGGCAGGGCTTATGTTGCCAGCCTTCGTGTCATGTTTGCTGACATCTTTGTGGTGCAGAGTTGGTCTACCAATTGGCCTGGTGCCAGAGTGTGTCCTTGGGGATCCTGCCATCTTCCATTCTCTAGGGTTGCCAGATGTCCAGATTTTTTGGACATAGCCAGCAATCGGCCTCCGGAAACAGTGTCCAGGCGAAAATCACTGAAATGTCTAGGAAAATCTGGATGTATGGCAACCCCTGTTGGCAGTGCCATTTTGGGCAATTTCCCTTAAAAATAGTTCAAAAACTTCATTTTTTCTAGTTACAGGTAGGTAGCCGGGTTGGTCTGACGTAGTCGAAACAAAATTTAAAAATTCCTTCCAGCAGCACCTTAGAGACCAACTAAGTTTGTCATAGGTATGAGCTTTCGTGTGCATGCACACTTCTTCAGATACACTGAAGCAGAAGTCCCCAGATACTTATGTATAGTCAGATGGTGGGAGGGAGGTATTACTCAGAAGGGTGGATGGATTTTTCAAGAAAAGCTCAACCACCTTTTGAAACTTGGCAATCCTACATTCTGTGGTCATAATATAGGTGTCATATGTTCACGCTGACCCACAGTTGCCAGCACATGAATGCTCACTGTGCGAAGCCCACAGCATTTCCCCCACCTGTGATTCCCAGCAACTGGTACCCAGATGCATATATCCCTCTGAAGCTGCAGTAATATAGCCATCATGACTAGCAGCTATTGATATCCTCCAATAATCTGTCTAATCTTTTAAAGCCACACACATTGGTGGCCAACGCCAATTAACTCACTACAGTGAATAGTTTAACTCTGTGATGTGTGCAGAAGTACTTCATTTCGTCTGCCTTGAAGAGAGGAATTAGGCTCTGGATTTAAATACACAGCTAATTAGACAGATAGGGCTTTCATATTCTTTAGTAAGTATACCGAGTTTAAATAAGGCACAACATATTGGCCACTGCGAGTAAAAAGAAGGCTGGGTTAGAGGGCTCTTCTTATCGGAAGCTGTGATGGTAACTGTCCTGGCTCCCAGTTTCTGAAGAAGAAAGACTCAAAGAATGATTCCCCCCCCCCAAAGGCTTTCATGCTCAGCTTACTGTGGTGGAACATCCCTCTCTCAGTAGGCAAGCTACTCCCAGTACCTGATAGTGTCGTGGTAGGCAGTGCAAGGAGCAACATGGGAATGTCAGATGGAGATGGAGGCAGGGCTCATGACTGTTGTAGCAGGGATGGATGAGACAAGACAGCATGTTGAGGGAACCCCACAACCCCGGATCCTCACTAGCAGACTGCCCCACTTCTGGTTACAGGTAGGTAGCCGTGTTGGTCTGGATCGAAGTAAAATAAAAAAAATTCCTTCAGTAGCACCTTAAAGACCAACTAAGTTTTTATTTTGGTATGAGCTTTCGTGTGCATGCACACTTCTTCAGATACAGTGAAATGGAAGTTTCCAGGTACTTATGTAGAGAAGGGGTGGGGAGGGGTGGGGATGGGGAGGGGGGATCACTCAGAAGGGTGGTGGAAATGGGTGATTGACTGACTGATAGCTGTTGATGACCGCAAACGACTGCAAATGGTTTTGCATGAAAAAGCAAGGGTTGAGATGGCTGAAGATCGCTTATCATGTATAATGAGATAAGAATCCGATATCTCTGTTCAAACCAGGTCCCTCCATGGTTTTGAGCTTGGTGATAAGTTGCAATTCAGCAACTTCTCTTTCCAGTCTATTTCTGAAATTCTTTTGTAGTAAGACAGCTACTTTGAGATCTTGTATAGAATGTCCTGGGAGATTGAAGTGTTCTCCTACTGGTTTTTCTGTCTTCTGGTTCCTGATGTCAGATTTATGTCCATTTATCCTTTGGCGTAGGGTTTGGCCTGTTTGTCCAATATAGAGAGCTGAAGGGCACTGTTGGCATTTGATGGCATACACAATGTTAGAGGATGAGCAATTAAATAGTCCTGAGATGGTATGTTGGATGTTGTTGGGGCCAGTAATGGTGTTGTCTGGGTGTATGTGGCAGCAAAGTTGGCATCTGGGTTTATTGCAGGCTCTGGTACCAGTGTCCATGTTAAGTCTGGTGGTTGTATTATTGTGGGTGAGGAGTTGTTTAAGATTGGGTGGCTGTCTGTAGGCAATGAAAGGTCTTCCTCCCAGAGCTTGAGAAAGGGAGCTGTCATTGTCCAGGAGAGGCTGTAGATCTCTGATGATGCGTTGTACTGTTTTAGCTTGGGAGCTGTATGTGATGACTAGTGGTGTTCTGTGATGACTAGTGGTGCATCTGTTCCAACTCTACAGACAGAGAATCTCACCTAAGAGATCTACAGCAAACCTTTTTAGAACTAAAATATCCACCTGATGAAGTTAAACAACAGATCAACAGAGCCAGACAGATACCTAGAGAGAACCTGCTGCAAGACAGACCCAAAAAAGAAAATAACAGAACACCACTAGTCATCACATACAGATTCTTATCTCATTATACATGATAAGCGATCTTCAGCCATCTCAACCCTTGCTTTTTCATGCAAAACCATTTGCAGTCGTTTGCGGTCATCAACAGCTATCAGTCAGTGAATCACCCATTTCCACCACCCTTCTGAGTGATCCCCCCTCCCCACCCCCACCCCTCCCCACCCCTTCTCTACATAAGTACCTGGAAACTTCCATTTCACTGTATCTGAAGAAGTGTGCATGCACACGAAAGCTCATACCAAAATAAAAACTTAGTTGGTCTTTAAGGTGCTACTGAAGGAATTTTTTTTATTTTGCCCCACTTCTGGAAGAGGCTTTCACGTTGTCAGGCTTCAGGGAATCAACTTCCTCCCCCATGACAGTATATAAGAAGAGATAAAATGAAAGGAACGCCTTACTAGTTAGATTCTTTAATAATCACAGTGAGAGAGAAAAGAACACGTCTACTAGAAATGGTGGTGCTCCCAATTAAGGTTTACTCCCCCCATCCTGTTAATTTACGTCACTCCTACGTCTTGTAATCTGAGCTTCTAGTCTCTGTGCTTTCTGTTCTAACACTTTCTGAGCTCTCCATCTTTTGGAGAAAGGTGTGTGTGTGAATGCTGTCCAGACACTGTGAATCTGTTCTAGGGTTTCTTCTGTTAGCTGTTCCCCATCCAGTATTTCATAGCTTCTCCTTCTGAACTATGCCCCTCTGGCAAGCCACTGTTCCAAGTCTATATTGTCCTCCTGCTCCTGGAAAGATTCAGGATCAGGGGGAGGGGGTGGCTCCCACCATTCTTCCTCAGTACAGCCCTCCTCAGCACAGTCCCTGACACACGTCCTGCTAGAGACCTCCCCCAGGTCATCAACCAATCCTCCATTCTCACTGTACTAACTTGGCCATTCCATGGCAGCAACTTACAACCTATAGCCCTCTTCAGGCATTCAGCCTGACCACTTGGCAGAAAGGAAAACGAGGGTAACCAGGTACGTATGCACTAGCCCTGCACTCAGCTTCCTCGTGTGCTCTCAGCCAGCCTTCTCCACTCCTAACATTTGCACAAAGATATGATGCGGCTTTAAAGTCTGTTCAACTGAACACGCTGGTTAAAGAGTGTCTCCAGTTACAAGGAGGCTGAACACACAAGAGCCTTGCAACCCATTGCAAGAAGGTCAATTTAAGTTCTCTCCGTTTTTCATCCTCCCCCCCCCCCGATCTTAAATTCAATTCTCTGCATTTGCACACATGGATGTGGCCAGGAATTATGTTGCAGGGGGTGGGGAAGGTAGCTAGGATTTATGTTGGGGGGGGCATCCATCCATCACCATCCTCTGATGGCCTCTGTCTAGCAGATTCGGAACAAAATGTCTTAACAATCATTTTAATTTACTTTCTTTTGACCCCGAGTACTCAGAAAAATCACCTCATGAGAAGAGAAGAATCCTTGGAAAAGACCCTGATGTTGGGAAAGATTGAGGGCACTAGGAGAAGGGGACGACAGAGGACAAGATGGTTGGACAGTGTTCTCGAAGCTACGAACATGAGTTTGACCAAACTGCGGGAGGCAGTGCAAGACAGGAGTGCCTGGTGCACTCTGGTCCATGGGGTCACGAAGAGTCGGACACGACTAAACGACTAAACAACAACAACAACTCAGAAAAATCTGTCAAAAACTTTCCACAATTTCTACTTTTAGTTAAGCATTTTTATTAATCTACTTGATCAGGGGCATCTGCCCCCTGCCTCCTGGCTGTGTCCATGTTCATACATCATTTTGTGTATTTTTTTAAAAAAAGAAGTCTTCGTGATTCCCTCCCCCCAGCATTTTAATACACATTTTTGAAAAATGTTATTTCCCCTAAAAATTATGTTTTACTGCTGACATGTCAGCGGAAATCAGAAAAGATATAAGACCATTGTTTGTGTAGAGAACAACAGCAGCCAGTATATTAGTGGCAAGAAACTGGAAAAATGAAACACTACCCACGATAATAGCATGGCAGACTCTTATGACTGAATACCTCAAACTGGCAAAGATGACGGGGAAAGTAAGAGGGCTCTCAAATCAGAAAGTACAAATCCAACCGCTTTTCACTGCAAATTTCGTCCAATGTACATATTGAGGTATGCAAATTTGCTCAATTTAACGCATGTTTGTGTGTCATTTGCACTGCTAAATAGTCATCTTTGTACACATTGCTTGGCTGGAGAACTGAACTGCAAATTTCGGAGATGAGCGAATTTCGAAGGTTGACTCTCCTTCGGTTCTGAAAAGTAGTGAATTTGGGCAGTGTAAGGTTGTGGCACCTGTCGCTCCTCCCAACCCTCTCTCCTGACTTCGGACAGATTGGTGGGAATAGCCAAACCCCGTCACGTATCTGTGACACTTTGGACAAAACAAACTTCAGTAGAAGCTGCCACCACCCATTCTCACGCTTGCACCTGGGAAGAGAGACCAAAAGGGAAATCTCTCTGCCTTTTACTTGGCTGCAAGGCTCTTCGTCTCTTCTTATGAAGCAGACAGAAATTATCCAGTTTGGTTTTCCTTAACTCAAACCCAGGCCCACTCTCTTGTGCAGCCCACGGAAGGATTAACTTCCAAAAGGTATATTGCAAGACCCTGGCCCACTAATTACTGTGGCACCAGCAGGACTTAAACAAGCGGTAAGCGACCAAATGGCTTAAAGGGACTAGATTGATTCCTCCACCCTCAACAAAGCACATAAGACCCAATGGTATTCCTTTTCTAGGATTTATTTAAAATATAAAACAAGACCGCTTAAAAGAATGGTGCACATTTCTTAGGAAGATTACAAACATAGAAAATAATAACAAAAGCATACAGTTGCTCTAGCTAAAATAGAGATAGAATCATGTTGCAAGGTCTTAGACAGACGAGGTCCCCCAGCCCCCCTTCCTTCTTACAGCCTCATGTTGACACAGGCTCTGGCAGGGTTGGCAAGTTGGCAAAGTGCCAAGTTCTGTTCTTGGAGGTTCCATATTTATCCCAAAATACCCCACAAAGGGCCTGGAAAAGACCCTGATGTGGGGAAAGATTGAGGGCACTAGGAGAAGGGGATGACAGAGGACGAGATGGTTGGACAGTGTTCTCGAAGCTACAAACATGAGTTTGACCAAACTGCGGGAGGCAGTGGAAGACAGGAGTGCCTGGCATGCTATGGTCCATGGGGGTCACGAAGAGTCGGACACGACTAAATGACTAAACAACAAACAACAACACCCCACAAGGGGTTCCGAAATTAAACCAATGAAAATATTACAACAATTAGCTCTCACCAATGATGTTAGGTGTGAGGCATAACTCTCAGCTGTCCACAGTTAGGTACCTTAATTGGGTATTGGAATGTCTAAGGGCGACTCCCCTATTCGTCCCAGCCTAATTGAGGGAAAGCAGACTCTCAGGTGAAAGAGTTTATTGATCTATTGTCCATCCTCCCATCACATGCCACAAGCCCGGCCATTCAGATGTAAATCAGAGAAATGGATAACACTTGGGCCTCTTTCACAACCAGAGGCAATTACCCGTAACACATTCTCTACAGACAGCTATATGGGAGGAAGTAGAGAAAGGCACAGGCTGGTGTTTAAAAGCCCAGTCTGCATTGCTCTCTCCCAACATGCATCACTACAGAACCAAGGTTGTCTACGCTACAAGTCCTATTCTATAATTCCCATACTGTTTATCATGACAGGCAGTCTCACCTTTAAAGTTGAACCGAATTTCTCCTCCACCTGTAGACTCAAGTCAGCGATCGTGGGCAATGGGATGGCTCAGGTAAGGTGGCCCTGCTCATTTGCCTTCCTAACACATTGAGCATTGCTTCTGATTCCCAAGAGAGACAGGGGAGGTGCAAAGAGCTCAGTGTGGTACAAGCACAGCAACGAAGCCTATCTGATGTTCCTTACCACTATGCCTGCACCACTTTGCCCCTCCTCCTCTACATCTCAGCCAATGCTTGTGCTGAGAAGGGAGGTGAGCAATGCCACTCTGTGCCACCCTGGTGCCTGCTTTTGCACTTCAGTCAACAGAGGGTTTTTTTGAACACTCCTCTGAATGATAAAAACCCATCCCCAGCTCCCTCTCCCTGAAACATGGGCGTAGGCAGGGGGCGGGGGGGCAATTGCCCCCCCCAGAAGCAAAAGGCTGAGGGGCGCAGGCGTGGCAGCCCCAGGCTCCCGCTCCGAAGCTCCAGAGGCGCGCGGGGAGCGTAAGCAGAGGAGCGCTAAGCAGGAGCGGGGAGCGTAAGTGGAGGAGGCAGCCACAGGCTCGTGTTCCCTGCACGCCTCTGGAGCTTGGAGCGGGAGCGTGGGGCCGCCTCCTTGGAAGAGCTGGGTGACGCAGGCAATGTAGCCCTGCCCACATTCCCACTGTGGCCCCTCCCCTCCCGCCCCTTGCCCCCGCTCCTTGCCCCCCCTAATTTTGATCCTGGGTACGCCCCTGCCCTGAAACATTTGCAATAATGGCTATATCATGCACACTCATTAGTGAAGGAAGAGGATTAAACAATCCTATGAAAGATCAGCAATGTTTGCGAATTATTATAGGACACTTTATCAAGGAATGTGAATCCTGTCATGCAATTATCTAGCTTTTATTGCGGTGTTAATGACTGCTTGGTGCAAAAGCTTATTATAAGATCTGTCGAACAGCAATGTTTTGCATACATCGGAAGCAGTACTTTTTAGTCGTAAAGGGATCCCTAATTTCTAGAAAGATGCAATTGATGCAAGAATACAACAGAACAAGGAAGATTGACTATTATTTCAAAATGAGCTGAAAGCTGGTAAAATAAGAAAGAGAGCAGCATTGAAATTCTCAGGGGTTGTCAGAGGAGGGAGTGAAAAACAAATGTGTGGAAACTAAGGAAGTTTTTCAAAAGGTGTGATGGAATTATGATTGAAAGAGAACAGAAGCCGGAAACAGGAAACAAGTTGTATTAAGAGGTCTCTCCCCCCCTTTGTGAAATTATTTTAGTGGTGAGATTTTTTATCATAATGGAAATAAACTAAATGGATTAAAGGAGAGTCCAGAGTTTCAAGGAGTAGTTGGAGAATTCAAAGATTTTTGACAGTAGGGTGAAAAGGAGTTTGATTAGTGAAATGTCTCTTCTCCCCTCATGTGTCCACCACAACTGTCTAGGGGGGGGGGAAGTAGGAAGGACAGCACATGAGGGGGGAGAGGGGGAAAATTTCCATTGCTCGGGTGAAAGTCCATATGCTGTCTCCTGCTAGTAGGACTCATCTGTTGAATCCTGCCCTTAAGGACATATCAAGAGCCCTGGTAGATTGGACCAAAACGTATTTCTATCCCAGTGTTCAGTTTCCAACACTGTGAAATCACCCCCATATAAATGTGTGCCATCTGTTTTTCAAAGGGACGCTAGTTAAAAAAAAGGGGGGGAACGGGACTGACATGAAGCAATTCAAGGTGAGGTCACGAATTCAAGGGGAATGTCTTAATAGCATTATGAGCCCATAAGCTGTCACTGTCAATTGAAATCTAAAGCAGTGTGGAGCTGCGTTGCTTCAGCCCGAAACAGAAATGCACTCTGATAATTAGCAGCATAAAAAGGTCAGAAGGAATTGGAATATAAAGAGCAAGCAAATAACCAAAACTCTTAGCAGGATTATTTAGCAGGCCCTTTTTATAAAGCAGCTTTGAAAAAGAAAAAGAAAAAACCCACACCAGATGCTGGGATCGGAGGTCACCACTGCTATTAGTGGGCAATGATGTATTTCTGGGTCCCTGAAAATACTGCTCTAAAGCTAACTAGAAATGAAAGGAGTTCAGCTGGGGCTGAAAGACTGCATGTCATCCTTTCAAATGAGGATCTTTTGTACAGTCCTGTTTGCTGCTGCCTCGTGGCTGACGCTTGATGAAAATATGCTGCACATGGAGGCGCCATGGAATCGATGGTTGCATAAAGCAGTGGGTAACTTTGAGAAAGGGAGGCAAAGCATATATGTGAAACAACGGAGACATGGGCATTGGATTTTATAACCAGGCATTAATGTTGTCATTTCGACCCTCTGATCCAGACACACCATGCAAAAGAGGTTTCTTGAGCAGCTATGACCAGGCAGATTTATTGTAACCTACAGCTGGAGCTACCAAGGCCACATTGGTGCACACCTGAAAGTAAATGTATACCCCACCAGCAGACCAAAGGCTATGCCAGTCTGATCTCAGAGTGGCAGTGTAAGCTAGATAAGTGTGAGAGATAGCATCTTGCGGTTCAAGACCCCCCCCCCCCGGCGAGAAATAAAGACACAGTGACACATGGTATTTGAGTTAATGGGTAAAATAAGGCCACAACTTTATTGGATAGAGCAAGTGAGAGGTATTGGGTTAGGCATTGGACTCCTAGCAAGCATGACTCCACCCCACTCTGTGGGGGGTCATATCAGGTTAACACCCCGAGGAAGGAGCCTGTTGATGCAAATACAACTGAAAGCTCCCCCTGGTGTCACCGCAGCAGAAGGGGAGATAAGGATGCTGCCGCGCTGTTTTAAAGCAGGTAAACCCCGCCCATGAGCTGGCCCTATTGGCCAGCCAGGAGCCTGAGCGCGACAGCAGGTATAGGTGAAGTAGGGGGCCAAACACTGCTTGGCGTGTAGAGTGGGTCCCGCCCTCAAAGTCTCCCCTCCCTAAAGAGAGATCTTCCCAAGACTTTTAGGGCTGTAAAGGTTTTGGAATCAAGTTTCCCCCATCAAATCTCAATGCTCTGGTTACTACACCAGTATTTGGGAATGCAAGTCCGTGCAGTACTTAAAGTTATATCTATCACATTTAGAATGAGAATAGGATGAGGCCTGATTGGTCCACTTAATCCACTTAATTGTTGCTTAAGTGGATTTTAGTTCCCATTGACTTTGGGAATGCTCTGCTGTAGAAAGCAAGCATGGTAGAGAGGAACTTTAGGAACAGAGAAAATGACTTGTTATTGCGTCAGTTGATCATTATAGCTCAGAATTGCCTATGCTGACTTGCAGAGGCCCTCTTGCAGAGATGCCACTGAGCTACAGCCTTGTCCTGTGTGTGAGCCCTCACTGGTGCTCTCAAGTAGTGCAGCCTAGGCACAGAAGGAAGCCCTAGATGTAGCAAGGGAGATAGCACATTCTTGGACTTGTAATTGTAATTTGCCTTTCCCCCCACATTTGGTCAATGTGTTCATCAAGTTATCCATCCACAATATAGCTCTAACATAGCTGCAAGTTATGAAAGCAGCAACAGAATAGCGGCTGTTTACTAGCACTTGAAAATTAGCAAACCAGGACAATTGTCACATCTGCCCAATGGGTGGGAGAACGTTTCCAATGACTGTGAAATTTGTCTAGCACATAGAAGATGTGGGGAGGTGGAAATGTGAAGTAAATATGCAGGTTTAAGAAAGTAAATGCATTTTAGATGGAATATTATTGCTGCTGCTGCTGCTGTTATTTTATATGCCATCCATCTGACTGGGTTGTTCCAGCCATTCTGGGTGGCTTCCAACAAATTAAAATACAATAAGACATCAGAAGGGCTGCCTTCAGGTGTCTTCTAAAATTCAGATAGCTGTTTATTTCCTGGACAACGGACAGGAGGGCGTTCCACAGGGTAGGTGCCACCACCAACAAAGCCCTCTGCCTGGTTCCCTGTAACCTCACTTCTTGCAATGAGGTAATGGCCAGAAGGCCCTCAGAGCTGGATCTTATCTAAGGGAACTTTATAGCTGGTTTGGCACCATTAAAAACATCTGTTCTGTGACTGTGTCCCACGAGAAGAGTTCTCCTGTATTTGAACAAAGGTCCAAATGTGGGGAACAATGTGGGGAACCATTGACCTTTCGAATGTTGCTGGTCATGCTTGCTGAACCTGATGGACCTTGTAGCTCAACAGCTTCTAGAGGTATTACACCCCTGATCTAGACAAAAAACAAATCTTACTTGCCACAGTGGCCGAACAGGTGCCCCATGGAAACTCACAAGCAGGGCATGCAGCAACAGCCCTCTCTCACTGCTGCTCCCTATCAGCTGGTCTTTAGAGGTAGAGCGCCTCTGAACTGGAGGTTCCATGTAACCATGATGACCAAAAGCTACTGATGTATCTCTCCTCCAAGAACTTGTCTAATCTCCTTTTAAAGCCATCTGCGCTGCTGGACATAATGGCACACCACTGCATTTCATAAATTACGTGCCCCTTCCTTTCTATGGCCAGATCTCAAGGATCAGGAAATAAAATAAGCAAGACAAACATAATTCTGACTCATATCTTCCCAGCGAGGGAGCTGGCAATTCGGAAAGGAGTCTTTTTAACTTCCCAGAAACTGGGACAGCATCATGTATAATAGATCGTGAATACCATGTGCTTGAATGCTGTTGTTAAGATTAAACTTCTTTCTTCCAACCAGTGTGTGTGACTGTATTCTTCCTTGCACAGCCACCCTGCTTGAAGCATCAAACAACCTCTTATGCAAAGAAATCACCATTGCCTTTAGAAAGGAACAGCACGTTGGGATCACAGTATGAGCTTCGCGAAACATTTGCTCCGCATTGGTGGGGTAGGTGGAAATTGGGTTCTGCTGGTTCAGTTGGGATGGCCAATTAGAAAAGGCTGTTTCACCCCTTGAAGTCTGATGCTTTTGGGGTGAGAGTTGTGAAGCCGTGACTAGAAGGTGGGGGCATTTGAGGGGAAGCTACCAGGGCCTCAGCATTTGCAAAAGGACAGAGCGAAACGGCTGCAGCAGAAGGACTCGGGTGGAATCAGTTCAGCAGCTAGGGAAGGAGTTTTCCAAAGGTGGAAAACCAGCTCTCGTGTAGTGGTGGTCATTGGAAAGAGAGAGGCAGCACCCTTCTGAAGTGGTGGTAGAGACCTGGGGGTTTCTATATTATCAACATGCAGGTGATCAAATGACTAGTAAGTGCCTAGCACTCGTCGCTGACATCATGACCCATGGACTGCAATGATACAGATTGAAGTAATTATCTCAGGTGGCATAATGGGAGGGACAGCAGTGTCCCCTCTGCCTTTCTTCCAGAGCCTACTGCCCGTTCCCCTCTGCTGGAGATCAGAGCTATGTATGCCTCTCATACACTTCCTGCTGCATTGGAGGATGCTATTCTGTTAGCAGATTCATTTGCCAGCCCAGCTGCAATGGGAAGGGGGCATACCGCTTTGCAGTAGAGAAAGGGATTTGTTCTTCCTCGTTCCCCTCAAAATGCTCTCAGAGCAACATACCTGTACAAGAAAACAGTCTTAAGGCTGTCTCTGTCTTCAAGCTCACAATCTAAAAAGACAGAACACACAGGGAAACCAGAATGGGTGGAAAGAGGGAGAAGCAAGTGCACTGTGGAGACCTATGGTCCTGTCTATGCAGATTATGGATGTCCACAAGAGCAGCAACACCTCGTCAATATCAATGGTGGTTCTGGCTGTCTCCTGGGAGGCAATTTCTTCTCCACCACTGCCACCACCGTGATCAGATCCAGGAGCAGAGCATGTGACAATTTCCTGGCCAAGTGGATGGGGCAGCTGTTGTACACATTAGACAGGGCTATCTACCAGGTGCCCACATAGCACTGGGAGATATCACCCTTCATACCTCTGCCACCTTATGACACATTCTGAGAAGAACACAGGGTTATCTTCTGCTTGACTGCTGTTCATCAACTGCTGCCTTTATGTATCAAGTGAACCAGATCAAGATGAGATGCTACGGTACTTGTGAGAAAAGGATGCTGTACTAGGTGGGCCATTGGCCTGATCCATCCGACTCTTCTTATGCAGCCAATAAGGCTCTATATTGAGCAACCAAAAGGACATGTTGATGCATGGCCTAGTTGCATGGGCCATAACAGGGTATCAGGGAACATGCAAGCTCCATTAATTGTGCAGTCAGAATTTCATGTCATGTGCCTTCCCATTGAGTCATGTATGCTGGTTTTAAATTAACCCAGGCAAACATTTCAGGAGTGGGCTGGAAGAATGTTTATAAGAGAGAAAAACCGAGAATAGCCCACGGTCTTGGTTGTGGGCCAATACGAGCATGAAAATAAATGAGGGTTGTTCTTTTTTTGGGTTGTGCCTGCCCTCCAGCTCTCCATTTGTCTTCACAGGGACTTCAGGTGCAGAAGAGCAAGTGCTTAAGGAGGTAAAATGAAGCAGTGGGGAGATCAAGCTGTCTCAACAAGAAGGAGCCGGTGATAACAGTGAGTGACTAACGCAGCACTGATATAGAGAAGCAATTTAATACTGATGGCATGGTGTGCTGGGCAAGATAATGCAGAACTGCAGTGTGTGTGTGAGAGAGAGAGCAAGAGCAAGAGCGAGAGAGCATTCAGCTGTTATCAAAGGTGCAGTCTTGCACCCACAAAGCAAGCTAGCAAGCCCTATTCACTTCCATGGGGCTTCCTCTGAATTTGAGTCCACACAAGCTCATTCTGCGTTGCCACATGAGATAAATATCTTATGCACTGTACTGTGTCAATTCTCCTTTCCCCAAGTATGTTTAGGACCACCTATCCTCACAGCTGTAATTTTATAATAGTCATTAAAGTGCATAGCATAAAAAGAACCTTCTAATTCAGGCCAATGGCCCATCTAGTTCAGCATCCTGTTCTCACAGTGGCCAACCAGATGGCTGTGATTAACACTCAAGCAAGACCCAAGCACAAGAGCCCTCTTCCCTCCTGCAGTTCTCAGCAATGGGCATTCAGAAATGTCACTGCCTCTGACCATTGAGGCAGAGCATAGCCATCATGGCAGGTAGCCTCTGAGAACCTTTTCCTCCAGGAATTTGTGGTCCTTCAGAAGGGTTGTGCCTCTTCATCTCAGCCAGCCTGGGCCCACCCTGAGGGGGCCCTTCTCATTGTCCCATGCAATGTGTTTCTCACTGTGTGGTCCTGCCCACCACTGGGATGTGGCCCCTGGAAAGATGCTCATGGGGGAATATGGCCCTCAGGGTGGAAAAATTACTCCACAGCCATGTGTTCAGTGGTTATGAGCAGGCTCTTCTTCCACTGAGGGCAGATCCTGGGTCACTCAGGATCTCACCTCACACCTCTATTAGCGAAATCTTACATCCATGTGTTAGTACAGCTATGGGACCACTTCTCACAAGCACCAAATGCATGTCTGGTGGAGAGCAGCTGTTGTGTGCTTTGGTGTGGGAGGGTAGGCAATGCACACATCTTCATCAGCAAAGGCGGGGATGGGAAGTGTGATCACTTCACAATGCTTTTAACATTATTCAGGTGAGGGATGCAATAATGTGAACCCCATATTATGCAAGTTCTCTCTCCCACTCATCAGGGTGGCAGACAGGTAGGCAGCCTATGGGTGAGTCAGTTCCAGCTTTCCATCTCTTGGTCACACTTGTGTGTGACTGAGGAATGGAACCCTTAGTGAGGCTTTACAGGTGGTGGAGCAACTGTGTTTTCTATGGTTTATGTAGAATTAGATGTGTGTGAAGGATGAAAAGACTAGCCTGTGATGTGGTAGTTTTGCTCATGACAAGATACAGCAGAACAGCACTTAAGCAAGGAGTTTCTGCTTCTCATCCTGTTTGGAAAAGCTCCAAATGCATCCGAAACTCAGGCAACTCCTACCATATTCCTATTTATAAGTGAGAAATGCAAAAATCTTGTTTATTTGCTGCATGCTGCATCATGAAAAGAACAAAATAGAAGAAAACAGAATGAAATGCGGGAGAACTCCAGAGGGGCTCTGCTGGATCAAACCAAAGACCTATCAAGTTTAGTATTGTGTTCCTCACAGTGGCCAATCAGATGATTTTTGGAAACCTGCAACAGGTCATGAGCACATTAGCCCCAAGTGTGCCCCAGTGATTGGCAGGTGAGAAGCAAGATGCCAAAGAAGCTGAATATTGGAAGATGCAGTGCATAGATAAACTATGGAACATGCTTCAACAGGAGGCAGTGATGGCCACCAGCTTGGATGGCTTTAAAGGAGGATTGGACAAATTCATGGAGGGCAAGGCTATCAATGGCTACTACTCTCTACTGTCAAAGGCATTATGCCTCTGGTTGGCAGAATGTCATGAGGCTGACAGGGAAATGCAGGTCTCCGCAAGTCAGGGCAAGGCTTTGTGAATTCACAAGGCTGTGAATTTTTATTCACAGAAAGTAACACAGTGGGGTCTCCCTGACTCGACTCCTTCAGCTTGAGATGTTGTTGGAAACCCACCTCTGTCCTATCCTGGAAGGGCCTTCTTCTTCTGACTCCTCTTGCACTCCAACCCCTGGCTGCCAACACCTCCGAGCTTGCTTCTTCCCCAGCCCCTTCCTCCCTCTTGTCTCACCACCAGGACCCGGGCTCTAAGTCCTTGTCTTCCCTGTCCTCCTTGGGGGGGCTTTTGGGTGGGAGGGTCCCACCACTCTGCCTCATCCAGCCAGTCCCTGATACACAAGCAGGCAGAGTGCTGCTGTGCTGTGCTTACCTTTTGCGTGTGTGGTTCCCATTGGTGTCTGATCGTCGCTGTGAGGACAAGATGCTGGATTAGTTGGCGATTGGCCTGATCCAACAGATTTGTCTTCTGTTTTTATGCCTTTGATCTTGGAGGCAGTAAACAGCCATGCAGCTTCCCAGAAAGGAGTTCACAGCCATTTTGCTCTTTTCAGGTTCATTTTTGCTTCCCTGCTGAGCTGTGCTAATGTTTGATTATAGCTTGAGGTTAATCAGGAGAGCGTCTAACCATGAGCCCTGGCTTGGACAACATGTAAAGCCAAACTCAGGCTTAATGCAGCGTGATGTGGCAGGCAGCTATGAGGACTGTGGAGGAACAAAGCAGCTGTAAGCTCCTTTCCAGCAGCCTGTGCATTTGCACATTGATGCCGAGCCAAAGTTTGGCTTAGCATGATGTGCAAACCCAGCCAATGCCTGAGCCATGGGGAAAGTGTTCACTTTAAAAACAACAACAACCAGGGCAGTCTCGAGCAGGTCGGGCGCCCTGGCACTGAGGGGCGGAGATCGCTCCGGCGCCCCCGCCCTTGCAGGGGCAGCATGGTTTCCGCGCTGCTTCGTCGCGCAGCGCCCAGCCTACCGGCCCGGCGCCCTGGTGCACCGCACCACTGGGAGTCTACCTAGAGCCAGCCCTGACAACAACAACAATGTTCGGTTCCATAACAGAGTCTGGCTTCCCTCCAAAAGCTTCACATTTTCTCACCTAGTGAAAGAACACCACTAGAAAATCTTTTTCTGCTGCTGCAGCCTCCTACAGTTTTCGCTTAGATGTGATAGTCTTTCATCTCAGTGGGGTAGGGAACAGGGAGTGTCATGTTTGACTCGTGTCTTTGGTCTCCTTAGTTATCACTCCTCTATGCGCTTGTTGGTTAATGCAAAATTTCTCAGCGCTCATGATGAGATATTTGCTCTGCCTTGCTTCATTTTTATTTAGATCTGGAGCAGCATGTTTTTGACTTTTACTTCTGCTGTGTAGAGAAGCTAACCAGCAGCAACCAGCTGCTGTCAAACTTAGCTCTGTGCAGATCTTGGGAGTTCGCGACCAGGGACAAGGATTGCTGGAGGAGACTGAAGAGAGTGAGCTTGTGTCTCTTGGAGTATGCTTGCTTGCTTGCTTCTCTGAGCTGTTTATAAATTTGATAGATTGATAGCAGGCCTCAGGGAGTGGCTGAGTGCTCTGCTAGAGGCTTGATTACTTTTCCTGATTACTTTTCTTTCATTGCAGGCCTGAGGGTGTGTGTGGCTGATTGCTCTGTGGGAACACAGGATCTGAGGGGGAGGAGTTACAGCTGAGAGGAAGCCAGGCTGGGGGAGGAGTTAGCAACCAGCAGCAGTCAAACTTAGCTCACAAACAGACCAAACAGGAAGGGAGTAGCAGCAGCGTTGTAGATATGTGTACACTTATGAAGAAATCCATGAAAAGCTGATTGAGAGTATATGGGTAAAAATTGTAGGAGAGAGAAACAACAGTGACCTTACTGTGGGTGTCTGGTATAGACTGCCAAGCCAGACTGAAGAAGAAGAAGAGTTTGGATTTGATATCCCGCTTTATCACTACCCGAAGGAGTCTCAAAGCGGCTCACAATCTCCTTTCCCTTCCTCCCCCACAACAAACACTGTGAGGTGAGTGGGGCTGAGAGACTTCAGAGAAGTGTGACTAGCCCAAGGTCACCCAGCAGCAGCATGTGGAGGAGCGGAGACGCAAACGAACTGATCAGTTTCCCAGATTACAAGTCTACCGCTCTTAACCACTACACCACACTGGCTCTCAAAACTGAAGACTTGGATGATACCTTACTAGAGCAGACTGCAAAACATTCAAAAAGGAGAGAAATAGTAACCAAGGGGGACTTCAACTTCCCCAGTATCTGTTGAGATTCAAGCTTTGCCAAAAGTGTAAGGTCTGACAAATTCCTCCATTGCATCGCTGACAATTTCATTTCCCAGAAGGTGGAAGAACCAACAAGGGGATCATCTATCTTGGACCTGGTCCTCACCAATAGGGAGAAACTGATTGAAGTGGAAGTGCTTGGAAGCTTGGGAGGAAGTGATCATGTTCTCCTGAGTTTCAGGATACAGAGGCAAGGGAAAACTGAGTGTAGCTGGACATGCACTCTGGGCTTTAAGGCGGCCAATTTCAAAAAGATGAAGGAGCTACTGGGTGTGATCCCATGGTCAGAAATACTCAGTGACAAGGGAGTCCAAGAAGGATTGGAGTTTCTAAAAGGAGAAATATTGAAGGCCCAAATGCAGACAATACAGAAAAGTGGGAGGCATCTAAGGAAACCGATGTGGCTGCACAAGGAGCTTGCAGATGAGCTGTGAGTAAGAAGGGCATATATAAGAAATGCCAGCAAGCAATGCCAGCAAGTTTGGAAAACTCACCAATGGGCAGAGGATTGGAGAAGATCAGTCTACATCTCAATTCCAAAGAAGGGCAGTGCCAAAGAATGCTCCAACTACCGCACAATTGCGCTCATTTCACACGCTAGCAAGGTTATGCTTAAAATTCTACAAGGCAGGCTTAGGCAGTATGTGGACCGAGAACTCCCAGAAGTGCAAGCTGGATTTCGAAGGGGCAGAGGAACCAGAGACCAAATAGCAAACATGCGCTGGATTATGGAGAAAGCTAGAGAGTTCCAGAAAAACGTCTACTTCTGCTTCATTGACTATGCAAAAGCCTTTGACTGTGTCGACCACAGCAAACTATGGCAAGTTCTTAAAGAAATGGGAGTGCCTGATCACCTCATCTGTCTCCTGAGAAATCTCTATGTGGGACAAGAAGCTACAGTTAGAACTGGATATGGAACAACTGATTGGTTCAAAATTGGGAAAGGAGTACGACAAGGTTGTATATTGTCTCCCTGCTTATTTAACTTATATGCAGAATTCATCATGCGAAAGGCTGGACTAGATGAATCCCAAGGCGGAATTAAGATTGCCGGAAGAAATATCAACAACCTCAGATATGCAGATGACACAACCTTGATGGCAGAAAGCGAGGAGGAATTAAAGAACCTTTTAATGAGGGTGAAAGAGGAGAGCGCAAAATATGGTCTGAAGCTCAACATCAAAAAAACCAAGATAATGGCCACTGGTCCCATCACCTCCTGGCAAATAGAAGGGGAAGAAATGGAGGCAGTGAGATATTTTACTTTCTTGGGCTCCTTGATCACTGCAGATGGTGACAGCAGTCACGAAATTAAAAGACGCCTGCTTCTTGGGAGAAAAGCAATGACAAACCTAGACAGCATCTTAAAAAGCAGAGACATCACCTTGCCGACAAAGCATAGCTGCCAAGTTATCCCTTTTTTAAAGGGATTTTCCATTATGCTGAATAGGCTTCCTCGCGAGAAAAGGGAAAACTTGGCAGCTATGCGACAAAGGTCCGTATAGTTAAAGCTATGGTTTTCCCAGTAGTGATGTATGGAAGTGAGAGCTGGACCATAAAGAAGGCTGATCGCCGTAGAATTGATGCTTTTGAATTATGGTGCTGGAGGAGACTCTTGAGAGTCCCATGGACTGCAAGAAGATCAAACCTATCCATTCTTAAGGAAATCAGCCCTGAGTGCTCACTGGAAGGACAGATCGTGAAGCTGAGGCTCCAATACTTTGGCCACCTCATGAGAAGAGAGGAATCCTTGGAAAAGACCCTGATGTTGGGAAAGATTGAGGGCACTAGGAGAAGGGGACGACAGAGGACAAGATGGTTGGACAGTGTTCTCGAAGCTATGAACATGAGTTTGACCAAACTGCAGGAGGCAGTGCAAGACAGGAGTGCCTGGCGTACTATGGTCCATGGGGTCACGAAGAGTCGGACACGACTAAACGACTAAACAACAACAACATATAAGAAATGGAAGAAAGGGGAAATCACAAAGGAGAAGACACAAGTAGCCAACAGTTGCAAGGGGAAAGTCAGGCTGGCTAAAGTTCAGAATGAGCTCAGGCATGCAAGAGAGGTTAAAAAATAATAATAAAGGTTTCTTTGGCTATGTCCTAATTAAGAGGAAGAACAAGCACATGGTAAATCCTCTGCATGGGGAAGATGGAGAAATGCTATTGGGTGACAGAGAGAAGGCGGAACTACTCATCACCTACTTTGCCTCTGTCTTCACCCAAAAGGAAAGCAATGCCCAACCTGGTGATAACAGAACAAATTATGTAAGGAGGGAGCCGCAGCCCAAGATAGGAAAGGAAGTAGTAAGGGAACACCTAACTACTTTAAATGAATTCAAATATCCAGGGCCTGATGATATTCTAGGGTGCTAAAGGAGCTTGTGGATGTAATTTTGGAGCCTTTGCCCTTTATCTTTGAGAATTCTTGGATAACAGGTGAGGTCCCTACGGACTGAAGGCAGGCAAATGTTGTCCCCATATTCAAGGGGGGGGGGGAGGAAGACCCAGGTAACTACGACTAGTGAGCTTGACATTGATACCCGGACAGATAATTAGAACAGATAATTCAACAGTATCCTGCTCTTACAGTGGCTGACCAGATGCCCACAGGAAGCCTGCAAATAGGACCTGAGCTCAAAAGCACTCTCCTCAATTGTGGTTTCTAGCAACTGGTATTTGGAGGCATGCCATCTCTGACCATAGAGACAGAGTATAGCCATTGTGGCTGGTAGCCATTCATGGATTTGTCCAATCCTCTGTTAAAGCCATCCAAGACAGTGAATTCCATAGCTTAACTATGCACAGTGAGATGAAGGACTTTCATTTGTCTGTCCCGAATCTCCCGACATTCAGCTTTACAGGATGTCCACGAGTTCTAATGTTATCGGGGGGAAATATCTAGAGTAGCTGTTGCATCCTGTTTCTGTATTCAACACTGCAAACACGGATTAGCATCCCAAATTCACCCTTGAACATGAATTGAACAAAGGATGTGAAACATCTTACCCAATGAGCACTTTTTAAGCACCCTGATTATGGGGGCAAACTATTCTACACATAGGCTACCCTGCCCATATTCAGGGCTCTTCTGACATCTTGATATGCAATGATGATGCTATATTATTTGTATTGAACACACAACAGTGGCAGCCTCCTTGTGGTGGTAAATTCAGAGGAGGTCTGGGTTGACAGCTCTGCTGGTCCACACATACCTGTGAGGCTCCTCCTCCTCTGACAGCATAGCAGGTGTGCCAGCTCTATGGGGCAGAGGCCTCTATAGTTTCCCCAATATCTGCTGGGACAGGACTCACCCCCCCTCAGTCTAGAGGCAGAAGAGGAAGCCTGGTGGGATGTCGCCCCGGCCACACAGCATCTCCCGATGCTACTTGGCCTTGCGGGGAGTCAACAGTGAACCAATCCCATGCATGAAATTAATTTGGCCTGCCATGCAAATGTTGCATTGGGAGGAGGTCTGGTTGACCTCTCCTGATGCAATAGGTGTCACACACACATGATGTTCATTGTGCGCATGTCGTCAGCACTCTCAGTGTCTGTGCTCCAGAGCCATCTCACCCCATTGTGATGAATGGCAGAGCCACTGCATTAGGGTGCCACTGCCACTCCGACCCCCATCACATACCACTGCTGATCGAATGTTGGCTTTCTTATTAGACAGGTGGAAGTGAAACTGGGCTTCCTTTGTGCAAGTTAAGAGCTTGAGTGTAGCAGACTTAATAGGATCACAGTGTTCATCTTTTGCATCAAGTCCTGCCTGTGCAAATTAAGGCAATTGTTCCCTACGCTCCAGTGGCCTTGACGCCGGTTGTGCACATGCAACATTGCCCAGGTTCTGCCTGGTGCTTATTAGGAAAAGAATAGAGGTTTGTCATTGCAATCAAACCTGCCTCTCCGAAACGCCTTCTGAGACTGCTGTCAATATGTGGCCTGCAAACACTGTGCCGGATTTCAAAGGCAGCGAAGAAAAAAGATTAGGCAAATGTAATCACAGCTCCATTCATCTGAACATAAGGTCCTTTTTTGAGGGGTGGGGAGAATGGATTCAAACTGTATTTTTTATATAAATAACAAGTGCATCAAGCAATCGAATAACAGCATTATTGACCAGCACAATTGCATTCGTAACTTCATGGCTGGATTAATCCAATGTGCCCAATGTGGGCTACCCTTAGGGTTGTTCTGGAGGCTGCAGCTGGTGCAGAATGTGGTGTTTAGGTTGCTTGTGGGGAGAAACTACCACCAGCACGTAACACCTTTTTTTGTGTGGAATTTGCACTGGTTTCCCACCTGCTACTGAGCCACGTTCAAAACACTGGTACAAACATATAAGGCCCTATAAAGCTCAAGAGCAGGTTACATGCGAGGCTGCCTTATCCCTCAAATACCCAGCAGATTGCTGCAGTCTGCAGGAAGAGCTTCTCTTGCAAGTACCCAGAAGCCTGCTCCGCATTAACTTAGAGCAGAGCTTTCAGTATGGCACCCTTCCTGTCAAGATATGGCAGTCGCCCACCAGGCGCTTCGACTTCCTCCTGCACTTCAGGGGGCCAGTGTCATGCGACATGCTCACGTCACATGCAGGATTTGGAGGGAGCCTGACCCACCTTGAAAATTTCAGGGGTGTCCTGAGGCCCCTCCCCAGCACCTACTACATGCACTTTCTGGAAATAATTGGAAACTCCCCCCCCCCCCCCGGGATGGGCTTCATGAATAGGTCTCTGCCATTAGTGTCTATTTTGTGTCCTTTCTGCTTTGCTTTAAATATATTCTGCCAGGAATGCTTTGATGGTGTTTCCTGCTTGGCAGGGGGTTGGACTGGATGGCCCTTGTGGTCTCTTCCAACTCTATGATTCTATATCTTGTGTTTGTGTTTTTGAGACTATTTGTGCAGAAGGTAAATAATAAGTTAATGGTGATGCTGAGGAGGAGGAGGAGGAGGAACCACCTTTGGGGGCAGGAGGAGGGAATACATTTCAGCCCAAGGGTCACATTTCCTTCCAGACAGAGGTAAGTTTTATTATTTCTCCTTTGTCCACACACATTCTTCTCTGTCCTCTATCCAGGTTCAATCCTCAGCATTTCCAGGCTGGGGAAGGCTCCCTGTCAGTCACTGTAAACAATACTGGTCTTCATGGAGTGTTACTCCAACTCAGTCTAAGGCAGCTTCCTATGTTCCTTGAGGACAGACCAGTGGCGTAGGAAGCCGCTTGGGCACCTGGAGCAGCAAACATGACGAGACATTGGAGTCGTTCTCTTCCTTGGGATCTATGGACTGTGCCCTGTAGCTGGCTACGGGAGGTACTGGGAGACACTAAGGTCACTGCCATTTTGCTGAGTGAGTTCAGAGCAATCTCGGCATTTGTCATGTCAGTATGGAAATATGGGTAGGGCAGCAAGAGGCTAATTGCAGCTGCAGTACAATCGTAGACGATGTGGCTTTAATCATACTAGTATTAAATACAGAAGGAAAATAAATATTGCATTGTATATTGCATTTCGTAGGCAGTGAAAATATCAATGCATTCAATTTATCAGTGTGCCATTTGCCATTAACCTTTAGGAATTTATTTTCTGGAGGGGGGAAAATAACTAATGACAACACAAGATAGACTTGCTCAAGATAGAGCTCCCGCAATATGAATAATCCATAACAATTACGAAGAGGTTGTACCATTATATGCTATAGGGCAAGGGCAGAAGCTCCCAGCATCTCCAGGCAAGGCATGGGAATGTCTCCTGCCTGAAACCTTGGACAGCTGCTGCCAATCAGTGCTGAGCATACTGAGCTAGATAGACAAGTAGCCTGACATTATTTTAAAGGCAGCTTCCTATGTTCTTTTGGGACTCTCCTAGAGGAGCTCCACCACCAGAAAATAAGCATGATGCCTTTTGGCATGTAGCTCAAGATCCTGCTTTTCCACCCCTGATATGTCTTCAAGGGCAACTCCTAAGCAATTTAGACTCCTACAGATGTTGTGTGCCTGACATTAAGGAGGACAAAACACCAACTTCACTCAAGGAAAGGATGCTGGCAATTCTCAGGGTATATCTCAGGAGTGTCTGATTTTGTGCACTCAAAATTAAAGGAGGTATCAAGCGCTTCACTTGCGCCGCCTGATCATTTGGCTTGGGTTTCACACAGAACCATGTTTACTCAAGTGAATCACAGCCACGTTTTTGATTTCTGAGCTGCAGACTTCATTTCCCCACTTTGCTCTTCCAGTTGAAACCCCATCATTATTTTAAATGGGAAACATTTTCTCTGAGAAAGTAGGTTGTTCGCACAGTAGATGGTCTGTAGGGAAACTGTGATGCTTTTATTGCATCCAGTGCATGAACAAATTCGAAGATCTAAGAATGTGAGGGAGACATTGCTGGTTCAGAAGAGGATCCATCCATTTCCCCTTTGTATTCTATAGAAAGACTCTAAAAATGACTTTGAACATTTTTTTTAATTACAAAAGACCAAAACATCAAGCAACATTAAAGACTGGTTTTAAACAAAACTACTAATAATTTTCACTCACATATTCTCTTTTCAGAGTTACTGTAAATTCACTGAAAGTAAAACTCACAATAGGGTATATTGCAAATTTACATTGTCTTCTTAAGCTTTTTTTGTAGGGGAAAACTGGGTTTATTCATCTTTTTAAGAAAGGAAGTTCTGTCCATGTCAGCATGGCAATATAAATATAGAGCTGAGTTTAGCAGATCCTTTATCATCATATTTGCATAATATGACTTTACGGTTGGCCAATACATTTTGATGCTTGAGGAAAACAACTGCCTTGGGCAGAATGCAATCCCACTCTCCTCCTAAGTCAAGTTGCACAGCAACCATGGTTGACTAACAGAGCAACCCAGCCCTCTGATCCATTGTACTGCTCCTGCTGTGTGCCTTCTCCAGAGTGACCTTAGGAGCCAATCCGCAGTGGCTGACTTACGTCCTTCCACTCTGATTGGCTCCAATCAGCGAGATAACTTCTCAATGGCTAAAAAGCTCTCCTTTCATGCTGATTGGGCAGCTATAGGACCCTGCTATGGAAATAGCAGTATGGGTTCAACCCCTACAACCCCAAACCACTTCACTTCTGCTTGGGATCATGTTATTTCAGAAGGTCCACAACCCTGGGAGAATAAAGACAAGCTAGTCTTCCCAAGCTTCTTCTCCCCTTCATGGATCAATGCCTTGTCGTGGCGAAGGGGCTTGAATAACTCAGAGAAGCTATGAGCTATGCCATGCAGGGCCACCCAAGATGGACAGGTCATAGTGGAGAGTTTTGACTAAACGTGATCCACCTGGAGAAGGAACTGGCAAGCCACTCCAGTATCCCTGCCAAGAAAACTCCATGGACAAAGACAACAGGCATATAAAAGTTATGACGCTGGAAGATGAGCCCCTCAGGTCGGAAGGCGTCCAACATGCTACTGAGGAAGAGCGGAGGACAAGTACAAGTAGATTCAGAGCTGATGAAGCGGCTGGGCCAAAGCCGAAAGGACGCTCAGTTGCGGATATGCCTGGAAGCGAAAGGAAAGTCCGATGCTGTAAAGAAAAATATTGCATAGGAACCTGGAATGTAAGAACCATGAGTGGAGGTAAGCTGGATGTGGTCAAAAATGAGATGACAAGAATAAATATCGACATCCTGGGCATCAGTGAACTAAAATGGAAGGGAATGGGCGAATTCAGTTCGGGTGACTATCATATCTACTACTGTGGGCAAGAATCCCGTAGTAGAAATGGAGTGGCCCTCATAGTCAACAAAAGAGTGGCAAAAGCTGTAATGGGATGCAATCTCAAAAATGACAGAATGATCTCGATACGAATCCAAGGCAGACCTTTTAACATCACAGTAATCCAAGTTTATGCACCAACTACCGGTGCTGAAGAAAGTGAAATTGACCAATTCTATGAAGACCTACAACACCTTCTAGAAATGACACCAAAGAAGGATGTTCTTCTCATTACAGGGGATTGGAATGCTAAAGTAGGGAATCAAGAGATAAAAGGAACAACTGGCAAGTTTGGCCTGGGAGTTCAAAATGAAGCAGGGCAAAGGCTAATAGAGTTCTGTCAAGAGAACAAGCTGGTCATCACAAACACTCTCTTCCAACAACACAAGAGAAGATATACACATGGATATCACCAAATGGGCAGCATCGAAATCAGATTGATTATATTCTCTGCAGCCAAAGATGGAGAAGCTCTATACAGTCAGCAAAAACAAGACCTGGAGCTGACTGTAACTCAGATCATCAGCTTCTTATAGCAAAATTCCAGCTTAAACTGAAGAAAGTAGGAAAAACCACTGGGCCAGTAAGATACAATCTGAATCAAATCCCTTATGAATACACAGTGGAAGTGAGGAACAGGTTTAAGGATTTAGATTTGGTGGACAGAGTGCCTGAAGAACTATGGATGGAGGCTCGTAACATTATACAGGAGGCAGCAACGAAAACCATCCCAAGGAAAAGGAAATGCAAGAAAGCAAAATGGCTATCCAACGAGGCCTTACAAATAGCGGAGGAGAGGAGGCAAGCAAAATGCAAGGGAGATAGGGAAAGATACAGGAAACTGAATGCAGATTTCCAAAAAACAGCAAGGAGAGACAAGAGGGTCTTCTTAAATGAGCAATGCCAAGAAATAGAGGAAAACAATAGAATGGGGAAAACCAGAGATCTGTTCAAGAAAATTGGAGATATGAAAGGAACATTTCGTACAAAGATTACCATAATTAAGGACAAAAGTGGTAAGGACCTAACAGAAGCAGAAGACATCAAGAAGAGGTGGCAAGAATACACAGAGGAATTATACAAGAAAGATATGGAGGTCTCGTACACCCCAGGTAGTGTGGTTGCTGACCTTGAGCCAGATATCTTGGAGAGTGAAGTCAAATGTGCCTTAGAAAGCATTGCTAATAACAAGGCCAGTGGAAGTGATGATATTCCAGCTGAACTATTTAAAATTTTAAAAGATGATGCTGTTAAGGTGCTACACCCAATATGCCAGCAAATTTGGAAAACTCAGCAATGGCCAGAGGATTGGAGAAGATCAGTCTACATCCCAATTCCAAAGAAGGGCAGTGCCAAAGAATGCTCCAACTACCGCACAATTGCGCTCATTTCACACGCTAGCAAGGTTATGCTTAAAATTCTACAAGGCAGGCTTAGGCAGTATGTGGACCGAGAACTCCCAGAAGTGCAAGGTGGATTTCGAAAGGGCAGAGGAACCAGAGACCAAATAGCAAACATGCGCTGGATTATGGAGAAAGCTAGAGAGTTCCAGAAAAACGTCTACTTCTGCTTCATTGACTATGCAAAAGCCTTTGACTGTGTCGACCACAGCAAACTATGGTAAGTTCTTAAAGAAATGGGAGTGCCTGATCACCTCATCTGTCTCCTGAGAAATCTCTATGTGGGACAAGAAGCTACAGTTAGAACTGGATATGGAACAACTGATTGGTTCAAAATTGGGAAAGGAGTACGACAAGGTTCTATATTGTCTCCCTGCTTATTTAACTTATATGCAGAATTCATCATGCGAAAGGCTGGACTAGATGAATCCCAAGCCGGAATTAAGATTGCCGGAAGAAATATCAACAACCTCAGATATGCAGATGACACAACCTTGATGGCAGAAAGTGAGGAGGAATTAAAGAACCTTTTAATGAGGGTGAAAGAGGAGAGCGCAAAATATGGTCTGAAGCTCAACATCAAAAAAACCAAGATCATGGCCACTGGTCCCATCACCTCCTGGCAAATAGAAGGGGAAGAAATGGAGGCAGTGAGAGATTTTACTTTCTTGGGCTCCTTGATCACTGCAGATGGTGACAGCAGTCACGAAATTAAAAGACACCTGCTTCTTGGGAGAAAAGCAATGACAAACCTAGACAGCATCTTAAAAAGCAGAGACATCACCTTGCCGACAAAGGTCCGTATAGTTAAAGCTATGGTTTTCCCAGTAGTGATGTATGGAAGTGAGAGCTGGACCATAAAGAAGGCTGATCGCCGAAGAATTGATGCTTTTGAATTCTGGTGCTGGAGGAGACTCTTGAGAGTCCCATGGACTGCAAGAAGATCAAACCTATCCATTCTTAAGGAAATCAGCCCTGAGTGCTCCCTGGAAGGACAGATCGTGAAGCTGAGGCTCCAATACTTTGGCCACCTCATGAGAAGAGAAGAATCCTTGGAAAAGACCCTGATGTTGGAAAGATGGAGGACACTAGGAGAAGGGGACGACAGAGGATGAGATGGTTGGACAGTGTTCTCGAAGCTACGAACATGAGTTTGACCAAACTGTGGGAGGCAGCGGAAGACAGGAGTTCCTGGCGTGCTATGGTCCATGGGGTCACGAAGAGTCGGACACGACTAAACGACTAAACAACAACAATAATCTTATACACAGAAAAATACGGTATGTTGTTTTGCTGTCTGTGGCCTGCCCAAGCTCCCTGTTTCTGTTGGGGGGGGGCATGTTTTTGTGCAAGAGAGATGGTACAGTGTATTTATGTTAATGTTTTAAAATGTGTTGTAAGGTGCTTGTAGACTTTTGGGTAAGTAACAAGCCTCATAAATCAGCATCCACACTATCACTGATTTGAATGGGCCAGGATAGCTCAGTTTGTAAGAGCATGACACTTTTAATCTCAAGGTTGTGGGTTCGAGCCTCATGCTGGGCAATAAGATTGCTGCATTGCAGGGGGGTCGGACTAGATGTCCCTCGTGGTCACCTCCAATTCTATGATTCTATGTCCATCTGAATCAAACAACAAACTATATTAAAAGCAATCAAAGGTCAACAGCTCTTGAGTCAGGTGAAGAGTGAGACAGCAGGAGTTCACAGGTCATTCAATGACACTCAAACTCTTCAGCCTCAACTGGTATGCTCTCTCTCTCTCTCTCTCTCTCTCTCTCTCTCTCTCTCTCTCTCTCTCTCTCTCTCTCTGTGTGTGTGTGTGTGTGTGTGTGTGTGTGTGTGTGTATCTTCTGATAACTTATATATTTGAAAGCAACTAAGCCAGTGTTCCTGATTCAGCTTTTTTCTTTTGACTTTGACTTGACATTAAGGGTCAGAGACCTGAATCATCTAAGACTGCAGTTTGCAAATTATTTAAACCAGATGAAAAAATATATGCTGATGGATCTCTTGCAGCCTGTAGGGCATGACCCATTAATTCCCATATGGATGCACTTGCCAACATTTCAAATTACTGACAGTGAAATCAGACTACCCCTGTTCTTTTGACAACAGCACCTTCCCGTCCACACACACACACACACACACACACACACACACACAAACACAGCTGTGAATTTTATTCAGTGTTCTCGAAGGTACCAACATGAGTTTGACCAAACTACGGGAGGCAGTGGAAGACAGGAGTGCCTGGTGTGCTCTGGTCCATGGGGTCATGAAGAGTCGGACACGACTAAACAACTAAACAACAACAACAAATAGAATCACAGAATATGCACATCCCACTATGCAGATACATGGGTTGACCATTGAGCTGAGAGATACCGGAAACTCTATTCGCTGCACAGAAGCAGCAGTTGTGAGCATCCTGATAGGACAACCACTGGTGTTAACCACTGGCTTTAAACATGAGGTTTACATGCTGACAGACCACAATAACTGGCTGGCTACGTTTGCCTTAGAATCACAGAATCATAGAATGGTAGAGTTAGAAGGGACTCCAACTCCCATCAGCCACAGCCAGCCTGGTCAGTAGCAGGGGTGATGAGAGTTGTAGTCCAGCAATATCTGGAGGGCCACCAGTTCCCTACTTTTACCATGCTGCACACAAAAAAGCATAGGTGCCAACTCATGGAGGCCAGCTCTTTTGGGACCCCCTGATAATTATTTTTTGGGTGGTAGGCTCCTCCAATGCTCAGACCAATCATGGGGCAGAGGAGACCAAGCATGGAACTGAGCATGGCATGGCGTCAATGACCGGCTCTTCCTCCTCCTGCCATGGAGGGTAAGGAGCAGAGAAGCAGTTGCTGGCCAGTGGCAGAGGCAGGAGGAGGTGGCCGATCATGGATCCAGGCACGGTGCAGCTTGGGGCAGCTTCAGTGACTGGTGGCTCCTTCTCTTCCTACCATGTATGGGGAAGGCAGGGGAAGCAGCTCCCAAGCAGTGGCAGCAGCAGCAGGAGGCCATGCACAAGAGAAGAGGACCTGCTGGCCACTGAAGCCGCACTGCTGCCATGTTCAGCTCTGCCCCCTGGCTCCTCCCAGCATCCTGATGTCAAGCCTGCATCATCGCCCTCCCCTCCCCAATCTTCTGTGCAAGTTGGCGCATCTGCATGAAAGCAAATATCTGTGCATCTTTTTAATCACAAATATCATTCTCTCTCCCTGCCACCCACTTCTAGTTGAGAAGAGTAAATTATTTCTCTTCGCACCAGAATAATTTCCTTCTGCTCAGATTTTTATTCTCTGTAATATTTCTCTGCTAAAGACTCCGGTACTTCGAACTGCTTTATTTTGCTAATCTGGAACTAAAAGGGGAGCGGGGAGGGAAAAAAAGGGAGAGTTGCATACAGAAGGAAATGCATGATCTACACAAGGGTTGGTTCCCTCCTCCATCTCATAAGGGGCAGGGAAATAATGCATTCAAATAATGTGTTCTGATTGCAACATCCAGATGTTTTCAGAATGTCTCTACATTGAATTTGGGGGGTGGAGAGGAAACACAGTGTGTGTGTAGACAATACCCAGGGCTTTTGTTTTAGCTGGAGCTCACCAGTGTAAGAAAAACACTCTGGGGAGACGGCGTACTCCCCAAGACTCCGGAGTGTCTTTCTGGTGGCCCTCTCTGACTGGCATGTCCCTTGAGTCCAGAGTGCCAGTAATGTGTGACCCTTTCCTCATGAAAAGAGCACGCAGGTCTTCTAGCATCAGGTAGCAAGAAGAAAGACGACTCATCTGTAGTTCTAAACTACCTCAGTCTACATACAGAGACTCCATAATCACATCTGTGTTCTCCGAACAAGAGTACAGAAATGTGACACGACAGAAGTGAAACTAACAAATACAATAACAACACTTAGGCGGAAGAGATAAGATAGACTTCCTTTCTCACATTCTCTCAGATACTCATGTGATTTAAACCAAACCCAATAGTCCTTGCTGTAGCAGCTAAGGATAGACAAAATCCTAACAACCAGAGCTCAGCTCCGGCACTTCTCAGGAGGGTGCCATTGCTAGTCTAAGAGAACAAGGGAGAAGTTCATGGTGAGCTCCAGCACCTTTTTTGCCCCTCTTCTGTTGGGAGATTCATTCCCCATCTGCAGTCATAGGTTTATTGTCTGTCATATGACTGTATGTGTTTTCATTCCCACACAGTGGAAGTGACGTAGACAGGATGTTTGTCTTATTGTGTTCCTAAGTGGGACTGTTGTTCCTTTGTTCTTTCTCTTTACTGCCTGTGATGCTAGAGAGAGAGGGAGCCATGATGAAGAGCTCCGAGTCTGTTTACATGTAAATAAACTAGCTTAGCCAGAATGCTGTGCTGCTGAGCCTGTTACGCAACTGCACAAGCCTCTGCAGATGTGGAAGGTGTGCTGGTGCTTCATCACACCAGTCACTGTGATGTTCGGGCTGAAGAATGCTCAAGAAGCTCCAGAACGATCTCCCAGGAGGGAGGGAACATGTCAGTCACGTATGTGTCTCTGCCATGGCCTTACTCACGAGTAGGCATCCTCCTGGACATGCTGACATCTCCCCCCCTTTCATCTTCTTCTTCCTCCTCCTCCTCCTCTTCCTCATTCTTTAAACCAAGTAACCAAGTCATGAACCAATAATTTATACATTGACCACTAATAATGAAACATATGTTGTAGATATTTTTCCACATTTATTATGCTAATTTTGTGATATAGAAAGGACATGAGAAAACTTGGTATACTTATTTGTATAGCATTATTCTTGTGTATAAAACCCATTTAAAAAAAAAGAAAGGGAAAAAAGAAAAGAAAAATAGCACTGACAATACCCCAGCTCCCTGTCTCATAACAGTAAATGTTGAGGTCACCCAGGGGATTTGATTACCAGTAAGTTCAAAACAGCACACCCTCTCCCCCCCCCAAGGAAATGCATACATAATCTGGAATCTGCAGCCTGCAATTATTGGGGAGGAAGGAATCTGGTGAGCTGCTCTGGATCCAATGCACCCAGACCGATGTGCATATCTGAACATCTGGAATTGTTGAATTCCCCTCTCACTTATGGATTCTCATACTATGGTGCCCAAGGACTGCATCTTCCTTCTCTTGTAATATATATATATATATATAGGCCAACATATATTCCAGCAACCTAGACAAGCAGGTAGCTTGAACTCCAGGCTCATGCTACCACATGTGTCAAGGAGACTGTAGCAAGTCCCATAAGACCAGCCTAGGTGCTGGATCAGCCAAAAGACCTTATAGTCATGTATCTCATCATGTATCTCACAAGCCAGAGATGCCAATGGGAAACCTGCAAGCAGGAACTGAGTGCAACAGCAATCTCCCAGCTTGTGATTCCTTGCAACTTGTACACAAAGAACTGAATAATAATAATAATAAAATCATTCCAGTAGCCCCTTAGAGACCAACTAAGTTTGTCATTGGTATGAGCTTTCATGTCCATGCACACTTCTTCAGATACCATGCATGCACCAAGCTCATACCAATGACAAACTTAGTTGGTCTCTAAGGTGACCCTGGAAGGATTTTTTTATTTTGTTTCAACTATGGCAGACCAACACAGCTACCTACGTGTAACAAAGAACTGAGCTATGCAATCATTTCGTGCATGTGTAGAGACAGACTGTACCTGCATTCAGTGTAATGTGTAAACAGACCTAATGTTCTGCACCCTATTTATGGGCACAGAAATTGAGCTGGAGAGGAGAACCATTTCAATGAAATTCTTCACAGGAGGAGAAATTCTCCAAGAGTTCCTAAGGGTTTTCAGACAGACCTGCTCTTTACGTCAAAATCAGTAGTTTTAATGCATATTTTACATAAACTGCTTAGAGGTGTTGACAATTCAAATGATATATAGAAACCCTGTTAAATAAAATAAAAATGAATAAAATAGGGGTTGGGCTCACCTTCAGCAATGGGTGATATTCAGCTAGGCTTCACTCAGAGTTAGCCTATGGAAACCAGTGGAGATAACTTAGATACTGTATCTTCATTCTTCTCATTGGGTCTACTCTGAGTGAAACGTAGTTGAATAGGCAGTAGCATGGTGTGTGGTATTTTTTGGTCTCCTTTTGTCAGATTTTCTTTCTGGGATGGCTTTGCCCATGACAGCAGCCTGGCCACCATTTTGCTTCTCCTTCACAGTGTCCTTGACCCAACCTCATTCCCAGACATTGTAGGGAGGGAGGTAATTGTGGGCGCTGCAAAAAAAAAAAAAATACAATAAATGGTGGTGAAAATTGGGAGATAATCCTTGAAAGTGGTCTTTTTCGGGTGGGGTGTGTGTGTGTGAAAAAAATAATGTTTCCCTTCTGAGAAAATGTTGGCTCAGCACTCAGACAAATTGATGGCAGACAGGTTAGCTGTTAGTCATAGGAGCTATTAGCTAAATGAGACTTCCATGTAGAGCAGTTTGTCATTGAATGCCAAATGCTGGAGGAAAAGAGAAGGGCCGTCACCCTTGTGAGTTCTCATCTGCTTCCAAGAAGCATCTGGCTGGGCACCACTGGAAGCAGAATACTGGGCTAGATGAAAGTTTGACCCAGTCTAGTAGGGTAAAATTCATTTGCCTAGCAGTGGAAATATACTGTTTTGAATGAAGACATGGGAGTATGACAGTCAGAATTGCAAATATTGGGGTATCAGTACTTGCAGGTCTAAAGCTTGAAAATAAGATCCCAAAACTTTGTTCTCAGCCATTTGGCCAACATGGGACATACACCAGGCCTTCTGTGTAAGGCTTGTCCACATGTTACATTGGACACTTTACAAGCTGTCTCTATACATATACAAGTGTTTGTGTAAAAGAGTGTATGCTTGTTGGTTAGTGTGTTGTCAGGGATTGGACTCAAGGGAATGAGAGGGAAGAGGAATGGTGGAGCTCAACACCCCACCCCACCCTCAGTTCTCCTGATGCTGCAGGAGAAGAGGAATGCAGCCTTGATTTACAGCAGGGGTTTGAGGAAGGTCACAGCTCATAGACTGATGAACAGCAGAGTTAGGAAGTGTTAGAAGAAGGGGGAGAGAGACAGAGGCAGGGCAGCCAGCTGACATGTTGTCACTGGAGAGTATTTATGACCCCCCCTCCTCCTCCCAGAACTCGGTGTTCATTAAGAGTGCAGGAACAAAGGACTCAGAGACACTTGGCCACGAGCAGTGGCGGAGGAAGCCTCTTGGGCACCTGGGGTAGAGTGCCCAGGGGTGGGGCACAGTGCCCATAGGGACAGAATGGGGCGCTTGGTGTCCCATGTCATACCTACGGGTGCCGTGGCATGTCCTGTCCTATGGGCACTGCGCAACCCATGCCGTGCCATCCCATCCTTATGGGCGCCGCGCACTCCGTGCCATGCCATCCTGTGCCATCCCTATGGGCACCGTGGCACCACCGGGGGGGGGGAGGCAGCAGGCAGATAGTGTGGAACCTGCAGGCACCGAGATGTGTGGCTCGTGCGCGCTGTAGGCTCCGTGGTGACAAGTGCCCTCCCCACCATTTTGTCACCACCCCCAATCAGGGTGGCACCCGGGGTGGGCTGCACCCCCTGCACCCCCCTTCCTATGCCCCTGGCCACAAGCGGCCACCATAAGGGGAGGTGCTGTTGCTAGGAAGGAGTAGCCTAGTTGGAGGAACGCCATTGTCAGGGCTTGCTGCGTTCTGTTGTCTCTCGCTATTATGAATGAACTCACTCGTTAAAAAGGACTCTACCTTGTTTCCCGTATATTTGCTGCAACAGGGGGAGGAATGGCTTTCCTGAAACCTTGACAAGTGTCAGACTAGGAACTGGTAAATGAGGGATCAAATCCTCACTTGGCCTTTGAAGCTCACTGGGTGATGCTGGGCCAGTCACTGCCTCTCAGCCTAACCTACTTCACGGGGTTGTCATGGGAATTAAATGAGATGGGGTGAACCTTGAGCTCCTTGGGAAAAGGTGGGATATGAATGTGACAAACAAACAGTACACAGAGTGTACACTCATTGAATATAACCTGGGAACATCCTATTAGCCTTCACTGTAATTGCAAGATCTCTCAAACTCTGTTTGGCTTCCATCTCTGCTTTAGAAGGTCCTGTATATAGTTTTGCAAGCTTTAAAAGATACACCAGTATTTGGAGGTAGAGGATGAGATCAGATTACATTGAGCGTGGCAGAAGGTAGACTATAAATAAATACTTTCATCAAAATTATTGTTCTTTTCCTCATCTTCTTGCATTGGGTAATCTTTTATCTTCTCCATTGTTTCAATCTTCTGTCTTTTGCGGACTTTTAAAAAATGCTAACTATATAATAAATAACCTGTTATTGGGGTGAAAGGATAATGAATGAAAGAGGCAAAGTCAAAATGAGGTAGCTAATAAATCTCAACATTATTATTATTATTATTATTATTAGCTGATCTTCACCAAGGGAATCTACAAAAACACATATCCGCAAATAGATAATTTAACTATGGCATAAAAATAATCCTCCCAGTAACTGTGAATCTGCCAGCAACATTAAAGTGAAGTCATTAAAGTGAATATATAACCATACATTTATATAATAACCCTAGCAAGATTTGTGGGTATGTTTCTTTAGATTCTCCTGATGAAGATCAGGAAGCTGAACTGAGGAATGATCTATCAAATAATCAGTGCATCTTATGTTGCCTTGGCTCCCTGCAGTCTATCTAGACTTTAGGGGTAGGCCCCTCCTTTTCTTGGGGGATGGGAGATGGCATTTGCTTTCATCAGGGAGTTAATGTTAGAGGAAGCATTTCTCTGAATCCCACGTATTGGAGGACAAACTAAGCAGGAAATTGTCACTTGCTGAACAGCACACTGGCTGCCTCAGAAACCACTCAGTAACATTCCCACGATCTAAATACTCCAATACTTGTAGCTCAGCAGCTGTATTTTTTAACAACAATTTAAAAAACCAAACCATTGTAAACCTTTCAGTTGTTTGCATCTTGCTGAGAGGCAAGAAGGTTACTAGAATGGCTCGGCAATTTGGAAGCGGCAGGCTTGCACACAACTAAGTTGTTGCCATTTGGGAAGACTTGTTGTTTAGTCGTTTAGTCGTGTCCGACTCTTAGTGACCCCATGGACCATAGCACGCCAGGCACTCCTGTCTTGCACTGCCTCCCGCAGTTTGGTCAAACTCATGTTCGTAGCTTCGAGAACACTGTCCAACCATCTTGTCCTCTGTCGTCCCCTTCTCCTAGTGCCCTCAATCTTTCCCAACATCAGGGTCTTTTCCAAGGATTCTTCTCTTCTCATGAGGTGGCCAAAGTATTGGAGCCTCAGCTTCACGATCTGTCCTTCCAGGGAGCACTCAGGGCTGATTTCCTTAAGAATGGATAGGTTTGAACTTATTGCAGTCCATGGGAGAGTTTTGACTAAACGTGATCCACCTGGAGAAGGAACTGGCAAGCCACTCCAGTATCCCTGCCAAGAAAACTCCATGGTATAAGACTATATTTCCCCCCAATTTTTAAAGTTTAAAATTGGGGGTTCATCTTGTACATGGAATGTTTAAAATATTTATTTCTTAATTTTGGGCTCAAAAAATAGGGGTCGTCTTATACATGGGGGCATCTTATAGATGGGAAAATATGGTAATTTCAGTCCATCAAAAGCCTAGGGGAAAGTCAAGTCGTTGGTGCTGAAAAGATATTGGTGAAGGTGTCAGGCAGATCTCAAGGGGGGGGGGGGAGAGTTCTACAGATGGTGAGCCACAAATAAAAATAAAAAAATTCCTTCAGTAGCACCTTAAAGACCAACTAAGTTTTTATTTTGGTATGAGCTTTCGTGTGCATGCACACTTCTTCAGATACAGTGAAATGGAAGTTTCCAGGCACTTATGTAGAGAAGGGGTGGGGAGGGGTGGGGATGGGGAGGGGGGATCACTCAGAAGGGTGGTGGAAATGGGTGATTGACTGACTGATAGCTGTTGATGACCGCAAACGACTGCAAATGGTTTTGCATGAAAAAGCAAGGGTTGAGATGGCTGAAGATCGCTTATCATGTATAATGAGATAAGAACCCGATATCTCTGTTCAAACCAGGTCCCTCCATGGTTTTGAGCTTGGTGATAAGTTGCAATTCAGCAACTTCTCTTTCCAGTCTATTTCTGAAATTCTTTTGTAGTAAGACAGCTACTTTGAGATCTTGTATAGAATGTCCTGGGAGATTGAAGTGTTCTCCTACTGGTTTTTCTGTCTTCTGGTTCCTGATGTCAGATTTATGTCCATTTATCCTTTGGCGTAGGGTTTGGCCTGTTTGTCCAATATAGAGAGCTGAAGGGCACTGTTGGCATTTGATGGCATACACAATGTTAGAGGATGAGCAATTAAATAGTCCTGAGATGGTATGTTGGATGTTGTTGGGGCCAGTGATGGTGTTGTCCGGGTGTATGTGGCAGCAAAGTTGGCATCTGGGTTTATTGCAGGCTCTGGTACCAGTGTCCATGTTAAGTCTGGTGGTTGTATTATTGTGGGTGAGGAGTTGTTTAAGATTGGGTGGCTGTCTGTAGGCAATGAAAGGTCTTCCTCCCAGAGCTTGAGAAAGGGAGCGGTCATTGTCCAGGAGAGGCTGTAGATCTCTGATGATGCGTTGTACTGTTTTAGCTTGGGAGCTGTATGTGATGACTAGTGGTGTTCTGTTATTTTCTTTTTTGGGTCTGTCTTGCAGCAGGTTCTCTCTAGGTATCTGTCTGGCTCTGTTGATCTGTTGTTTAACTTCATCAGGTGGATATTTTAGTTCTAAAAAGGTTTGCTGAACACCACTAGTCATCACATACAGCTCCCAAGCTAAAACAGTACAACGCATCATCAGAGATCTACAGCCTCTCCTGGACAATGACCGCTCCCTTTCTCAAGCTCTGGGAGGAAGACCTTTCATTGCCTACAGACAGCCACCCAATCTTAAACAACTCCTCACCCACAATAATACAACCACCAGACTTAACATGGACACTGGTACCAGAGCCTGCAATAAACCCAGATGCCAACTTTGCTGCCACATACACCCGGACAACACCATCACTGGCCCCAACAACATCCAACATACCATCTCAGGACTATTTAATTGCTCATCCTCTAACATTGTGTATGCCATCAAATGCCAACAGTGCCCTTCAGCTCTCTATATTGGACAAACAGGCCAAACCCTACGCCAAAGGATAAATGGACATAAATCTGACATCAGGAACCAGAAGACAGAAAAACCAGTAGGAGAACACTTCAATCTCCCAGGACATTCTATACAAGATCTCAAAGTAGCTGTCTTACTACAAAAGAATTTCAGAAATAGACTGGAAAGAGAAGTTGCTGAATTGCAACTTATCACCAAGCTCAAAACCATGGAGGGACCTGGTTTGAACAGAGATATCGGGTTCTTATCTCATTATACATGATAAGCGATCTTCAGCCATCTCAACCCTT
Source organism: Zootoca vivipara (assembly GCF_963506605.1). Taxonomy (NCBI): domain Eukaryota; kingdom Metazoa; phylum Chordata; class Lepidosauria; order Squamata; family Lacertidae; genus Zootoca; species Zootoca vivipara. The sequence continues at coordinate 7,115,007 of NC_083284.1, read as the reverse complement.
GCTTTTTCATGCAAAACCATTTGCAGTCGTTTGCGGTCATCAACAGCTATCAGTCAGTCAATCACCCATTTCCACCACCCTTCTGAGTGATCCCCCCTCCCCATCCCCACCCCTCCCCACCCCTTCTCTACATAAGTGCCTGGAAACTTCCATTTCACTGTATCTGAAGAAGTGTGCATGCACACGAAAGCTCATACCAAAATAAAAACTTAGTTGGTCTTTAAGGTGCTACTGAAGGAATTTTTTTATTTTACTTCGATCCAGACCAACACGGCTACCTACCTGTAACCACAAATAAAAAGACAGTCTCCCTTGTCATCACATGTGAGCCTTCTTCAGAGAGCAGACCTGGAGAAGGACCTCAGAAGATTGGAGGGACCAGGTAGGTTCATTTTGGGAGAGGTGTTCCAGAAGATACAGTGGTACCTCGGGTTACAAACGCATCGGGTGACAAACGCTTCAGGTTACAGACTCTGCTAACCCAGAAGTAGTACCTTGGGTTAAGAACTTTACTTCAGGAGAACAGAAATTGCACAGCGGCAGCATGGTGGCAGTAGGAGGCCCCATTAGCTAAAGTGGTATCTCAGGTTAAGAACAGTTTCAGGTTAAGAATGGACCTCCAGAACGAATTAAGTTCTTAGCCAGAGGTATTGGGGTCCTGAGCCTTAAAGGCTAAAACTCAGATAGGGTTGCCACACCTCCAGAATTTCCTGGACATAGCAGGCAATTGGGTGTCGAAAACAGTGCCTGGGTGGAAATCGCTGAATGTCATGGGAAATCCGTACATATTGCAACCCATGTTGGTTGTGTCGTTTTTGTAGATTTCCCTTAAAATAGCTCGAAAACTTCAAAAAATCTTTGAGATTTTGCAAAACAACAACAACCCACTAAACAAGGTTTCTGTTGGGATTTTCACTTTTTGAAACATGGCAATCCTAGCAGAAGCATTCAGGGAATCTGAGTGGTGTAACCAGTGCTCCCCCCCCCTAAAAATGTTTAGGGATACTCTCATTTTCCTATTCATATTGAAATACTACCCCTCAATGAGGCCAAACTTAGACTCACAAAATGTTTATGGGTATGTGTACCCCTGCATCCCCCCAGAAAGAAAGGACTGGGTGTAACACTCAATCTCTTTTCACAGGCAACTCTGAAACTGTACCTCTATGAGAGAAATAGGGATGTGATAGCAACTCTCAGCACAGTAAACTGCAGCTCCCAGAATTCTCTGGGGGAAGCCATGACTGTTTAAAGAGCTTCAACAATGCTTTAAATGTTGTGAATGTGGCCTAACTCTCTGGCCTCTCCCCTTTTCTCTTCCTTTTCCTCTTCCTCCCCCAACCCCGTCCCCTTCTGCATGCTTCTTTGCTGCCCACAGCTCCAACTGAAGCAGCGGCATATATAACCGCTGGGATTGCATTGGAAGATCAGAGCCCAAGCACTGGCACTTCCAAGCCATGCCCAGCCTGGCTTTGTTTCTATCTGCCCGGGCCAGTTACTCTGGGGAGCTGCCTAGGTAAAGGTAAAGGACCCCTGACAGTTAAGTCCAGTCACAGTCACAACTCTGGGGTTGCAGCACTCATCTCACTTTACAGGCCAAGGGAGCTTGTGTTTTTCCAAGTACAGCTTTTCCAGGTCATGTGGCCAGCATGACTAATCCGCTTCTTGTGCAATGGAACACCATATACCTTCTTGCCGGAGCGGTACCTATTTATCTGCCTGCTAGCCCCTGTTAAATGTGCAGAAACACAGGTCCATTGCATGTGCTTGTTTGCCTGTCGCTGTGCTGAGGCATTGCATTGCCATATGTATAGAAAAGCCCACACAGTCTTAGTGTGAAAAGATGCTAGCCTGGGAAATGGGGACAAGCTAACAGGAGATGGTTCAATTTGGAAAGGATGTTAAAATAGCACAGTTATGCAAGTGGTGGTGATGAGTATCACAGCAAGAGTGCCTAACAGTATACAAGAGGACAGGTCCCAGCCCTGAAGAGCTTCCAATCTGAAATTCCACACAGGAAACACTACAGGAAAGGGAGGGAAATGGAAGCAAGGGGAGACAGGGTGGCAAAGGGAGTACTTCTTCACATAGTTGCATAGCTATTCTAACAGGAGGCAATGATGACCGCCAACCTTCATGCCTTCAAAAAAGGACTAGGCAATGTTAGGACCAGGCAGTGTGGGGAGATGGGTGCTGCACTCAAATCTGCTTGCAGACTTCTCAGAGGCAGACTTGTGAAGGTGTTATTGTGACTGCAGTTCTCACCTAGGGCACTATCCAGGACCCTCTGCCAGCTTCACTCATGAACAGCTTGCCAAGTCTGCTGGGCATGGGTGAGAGGGGGAAGGGCTGTACTTTAGAGATAGCACACATACTTTGCATGCCAAAAACCCCAGGTTCATTTTGTGGCATCATCAGTTAAAACAATCTCAGTTAGCATGGTTGGGTAGGCCTTCTTTACCTGAGACTCTGGAGAATTGTTGTCTGCCAGTCACTGTACACAACTGTGGCCTTCGATGGACCAGTGGCCCAACTCAGTGTTCGGCTGCTTAGTCTTTTCTCCAGCACAGATGTACAGCTAATCACAAATGTTGGTGAGAGATTCTTTCTGACACATCTATCAACTTATCCCTTGCCCTGGAGGGGAAGTAATTCCACCTCTGGACCCCATTATGCTGTCAAGAATTGTATGCTGAGCTTCAGGGAAGTGCAGCAAGAGTTTTTGTGTGTGTACTGCGGAGAATTCACTTATGCTAAATTCATTTACTGAGATAATGAAACTAGACTCTGTGCCCAATTTTGCTACCAAGGAAAGCCAGCACAATGACCAATGTGGATAATCTATTCTATATAGCAGCCCACATTCCCTTTACCGGCATCATAATAGAAGCAGCGGATTTGCAGAATGTAGGGGTGGGATATTGTATGGCTTCTTGAAAACCAAGGTGAGAGAGGAGACGGGAGAATACAGGTATTCTGTATTTCATAATGCAGTTCAAAGAGGATTGGCAACACACACACATTCCCTGAATTTGAGCCCAGGATGAGGTGTAAAATTCAGCTTCTGAGCTGTGTTCATATCAAGTAAAAATGCATAAGCCCATTGCAGCTCTTCTCAAAATAAATATATCTCAAACAACAAAGAACGGATAATCACAGCAATTGTGTGTGTGGGCTGTTTGCTACCTTGTCACTTTGCGTGTAAGTAACTATCCCAGCAGAGGGTAAATAGTAATTTTGGGTTTCTTACTTAGCCATGATTAGGAAGTATTCTATTCTCTCTCTCTTTTTTGTTTTAAAAAGGGATGCTAAGAGTATGCACATGCAGAAGCATCAGAGCTCTTGCTCTGTGGCATACAAAACACCCCCAAACCAATCTATGCTAAAGGATGGATGAGAGAACCTGGTAGCATATATGATAGGCATACTGCATTTCTCTAACTATCAACTGGCAATTCATGAAACCGTGGGCATAATGCACCAAGATGTTATCCTGTGTACACCACTGAAATGAACAAGAGCAACATGTTTCTTGGTGAGATCACATAATTTATCACAGCAACAGAGTGTTGCATTGCTTGTAGGTATTGTCCTCCTTCAGAGGTGTGGCATGATAGACACAAGATCACAAGAAAAGCCTGCTGGATCAGACCAAAAGCCTCTAATCCAGCATTCTGTTCTCACAGTGGCCGACCAGATCCCTGTGGGGAACTTTGAAGCAGGAACAGAACACAAGAGCAAGCCCCATGGTCTCCAGAGACTAGAATTCAGAAGCATTGCTGCTCAGCCATTGCACATGCTTGGCTTTATAGCTGTTGGTGCTGTCATAGCTAGATGAATGGGGAGACATAGGCTCAAATCCCTGCACAGCGCATTGGGTGGCATTGGGCCATTAAGTCTATTTCAGCCTAACCTGCCTTAGAGGACTATTGTGGAGATAAAGAAATAAGAAAACCCTACAATTACTACCCTTAACTTATTGGAGAATGTTCATTGGAAGGTGTCCATATACAAATGCACATGCTTTATTAATCAAGTTGTTATTGTTATATTTATATCTCCCCTTTCCTTCAAAGAGCTCAAGATGGCATACAGGGTTCTCCTCCTCTGCATTTTACCATCACAACAACCCTGAGAGGCAGGCTAAGCAGTGACCCACATTGCGTCTGCTATGGCTGTGATTTTTGTCCTAATCCACTGTGATGTCTTTGATGTCCATCAAGGGAAGGTGATGGCTCAAGCAAGATGGAGAGCAACAGACTTGGAGATAAGGCAAAGGTAAAGGTAAAGGGACCCCTGACCATTAGGTCCAGTTGTGGACAACTCTAGGGTTGAGGCGCTCATCTCGCTTTACTGGCTGAGGGAGCCGGCGTACAGCTTCTGGGTCATGTGGCTAGCATGACAAAGCCACTTCTGGCAAACCAGAGCAGAGCATGGAAACGCCGTTTACCTTCCTGCTGGAGCGGTACCTATTTATCTACTTGCACTTTGGCGTGCTTTCGAACTGCTGGGTGGGCAGGAGCTGGGACCGAGCAATGGGAGCTCACCCCGTTGCTGGGATTCGAACCGCCATCCTTCTGATCAGCAAGCCCTAGGCTCTGTGGTTTAGACCACAGCGCCGCCTGCGTAAGACAAGGCAAAGTCAGGACCTTGGACAGGGATCAAGGGGCTGGTTCAGTACCATGGCCAGCAGTCCTACAACTCAGGCAGAAAAAGCAAGTAGGCTTAGCAGTGTATTGGAGCCATTGTTAGAGCTTAATCATCTGTGCTAGGATAGAGAGAAAACTGCTTGTCATTGGCTCTTGATTCACCTCCTTCTTGTGACCTCTGCCTCCTTCCCTACTAGTTCAAATGGGCACCAGCCACTACCACTAGCCAGGGTCTTGTTCCACAGCCACTGGCTTCCTCTAGGCAACACAGTTTTCAAGATGTAGGGACATTTTTGGAGGAATTTCCTGGGGGTGTGTGTGTCTTTCCTGATCCTTTGAGAAGTATGAAACCAAGTCATTGAGTCTGGGGACAGATGTATCTTCTCTGCTTTTGGAGAATGAGATGCAGACTCTGGTGTTGGCATGGGAACACTTGGGAAATACTGAGGAGCAAATACTGTTATAGGAAGTCTCTGCACCTGTTCCAGGGCCACGGCCATTTCTTCAGATTCTTCCATTGCAACGTTTTCATTTATAAATAAGATGTACATTTAGCCTAGTGGGTCATCAACCCTTTTCGTTCTTGCTTTGCATTCCAGCTGGGCTGTGATCAGTTATTCTGTATTTATTGCATCTGCTCTACTGAGACAGCAGAGGACTTGAGGGGGTGAGTGTCAGAATCACCACCTCTCACTACCACCACTCAATTAATTGTGCAACATGTTGTGGAGTGCGGAAACACCCAGTAGCCGTGTCCTCCTGCCAGGTTAAACATCAGCTATGCTTCCTGCCATCTGCAGGAAGCAGCCCAATGTACATGCATCAAACTCCTCCAGGAGATAGTGAATCCTGGACCAATCATGATACCTCCTACTGGAGCTCTGTGCACATGCATGTACAGCTCCTTCCTATGTGTGTTGAATGCACAACTGAGTGGCATAGATGTGTGGCCACTGGGAGGTAGGGGGAGGCAAGGCAGAGGCATGTAAGCTCTTTGTGCATTCTTTGAATATTCAAGGGGTGTTTTTTTTTCCTGGAAGCAACCCACAGTCATCATACTCAACTCTTCAGCCAAAAAGGCTCCCAGGGTGACTCACATGTAATCAATTAAATCAAGACAGTCACTGACAGAAAAGCTTACAATGTAAAATACATGACACGAAAGGGGAAATGAACTGGGAGGGAAGAGGAGAAAATCAAACTTGGGTGTCAATTTTTAAAGTTTGATAGTAGCTATTTGTCATGAATGGCTGGGCTGGGAGGGGATGCCTGATACAGCTGACATGCCAGAGAAGCTGGTGGCATGAGCCCTGATTCCTATCACCCCTGCTCCTCTTGGATCTCTAAGTATTAGCAATAGCTGAAGCTGCCTGTCTGCTGAATTGTGTATGCACGTTCCGGCTCTGTTATCTAGAAGACTGAGCAAATCCCCATGTCTCAGAGCTGTTAAATGATTACAAGGATCTCAGGCACGACCTACCTGGGTAGCCCAAGGTAGCAAGGGTGAAACAAGAGCAGCTGCAATAGATATTGTAACGGGAAGCATTCGGGGGGGAGGGGAGAATGTGTGACATGAAAACATGTGCAACAGAGCTCCAAGTCCTTTTTTTCAAAAAGCAAAGCCATCACATAAGAGGATAGTGTGGGCCCCGGGGAGAAAGGGTGCCGAACTCTTCCCTCTTCCCCCAGCTCCAAATCATGCCCTCCACCCAACAGTGGTATTCAAAACATATCTTTGTGAGGTGATATAGAAATAAGTACCACAAAGTCTCACGGACAAGGGGAAATCAACTCAGAGTAAGCTTACTAGACATCCCCGTTTCCCGGGGACAGTCCCCGGATTTACAAATCAGCCCCCATACAAAATCCATTGAAATTGAAAAGTGTCCCCGGATTCATTGAAAATAATCTGGTAACCTTAACAGAGGGAGTGATTTGGGGTGGGGAAAGGAGAGGGTTCACTCCTCCTCCTCCTCCTCTGCCTCATTCTCTCTAAATAGCCTCTCTAAATAGAGTATGGTGTAGTGGTTAGGGTGTCGGACTGGGATCCCACACTGCCATGAAGCTTGTTAGGTGACCTTGGGCCAGTCCTTATCTGTGAGGGGAATGCCGACCATCAGGCAATTGCTCTTCCTTCCAGCCTTGCCCCACCCTCCAGTCTTTTGATGAACTGAGAGGAAGATTCCTGCATTTCGGGGGGTTGGACTAGATGACCCTTGTACCCTCTACAAATCTATGATTCTGAGTCATGGGGATGGGGAGAGAGTGAGTGCATGAATCCCAACAGTGCTTAGTTTGGTTTTGGTTGTTGGTTTGTTAATGTTAATATTGTTTTGTGGATTATGAGTGCTGTAACACTTTTTGAACCTTATAACAAGCCTTTTGTTGTGGCTGCACTGTTTAGCTTATTTCATTAGTTGTTTTGCTAGCAGATTTTTTAAAAATAGAAGGTGGTTGTTTTACTGATGATCTGTAATTGTTCTACTGATGATCTGCAATTGTCCTACTGATGATCTTGTAATCATTCTATATTATTTGTGTTGTGGCCGTGGTGCTCTCTTCTGTTATTGCCATTTACTGTTTCTAAACTGCTTTGTGACTTGTGTGAGTAAAAACCAGCATAGAAATATAATAAACAAAATGAATTATCTCTCAGCCTTACTTGTCTACTTACCTTCCAGGGTTTGTCCTGAGGATAAAATGAGAAGGGGGGGGGAATCATGTGTGCCACCTTCAGCAAGTTGGAAGATGGAATATAAATAGAAGGAATGAATGAATGAAGAAAGAAAGAAAGAAAGAAAGAAATGCAATAAATACCCTCTCACACAAAGTTTTTTTTTTCTTTAGGCCACCCCCATATATTTAGGGCACTATGCATTTAAAGGCATTGCCCTTTCCCCAATTCCCAGAGTAGTTTAAAAAATCAAAACCTCTTCTCGGGGAACTCTGGCAAGTGTAGCTCCAGGAAGGGAATAGGGGCCTCCTAACATCTCTCAGCACCTGTATTGATTCACAGCTTCCAAGATTCTTTGGGGGAAGTCATGACTGTTAGAGTGGCAGAGGAATGTCTTAAACAGGGCAGTGTTTTGTGCATTAATGTGCAGCTTGTAGTTAGCCCCTGAGGTTTGCAGAGTTCCCTCCAAAGCTCACACCTGTGCAAATACCATTGTCAGGATGATAATTACAAGGGAGCACTCTCTTTTTATTCCAACGCCTGGAGTGCTAATAAGCAGCGTCACTGCAGAAGGTTCTCCAGCTATCAATTGGGAGGTCAGGAAATGCAATTTTGCCAGCAGCTGGGACACAGGGAGTGATTCTGCTGCACCGCAAGACTCTGACACTTTGTTTTACAGGAGCACGGCATCGCAGCTGCTGCATCTGTCCATCCTCTCTCCAATGCTTCCCCCCCACCAGCCGATTCCCAGACTGGCTGACGGAGATGGCACCTCTGTCATTAGCTAACAGCCTGAACCTATAGATTGGTTTTGAGCTGTTGCCTTGCAAGCATTGATTTGCACTGCAGAAATTGAGCGAGAAACCGTGAGTTTCTATTCCTGGCATGTAGGGCAGGGAGTGGGAAGGGAATTCCCTGCCAAACCCAGAGAGCGCTGCAGATGGACATGGCAGGGTGGCAGCTGTTGATTGACATAAAGACATGAGAAGAGGCCTTTTGGCTCAGACTGAGGGCCCATACCAGGGGCGGCCCTACAATGAGGCAGAGTGAGGCAGTTGCCTCAGGTGGCAGGTGCTGAGCTGCGGGGAGTGGACAGAGCTGCGAATGCCATGTGGTTTGTCTTGTACCCCCTATGGTAGCCTGCTGCCCTCACTTGCAGTTGAAGATATTGTTCCTTCTCCAGTTTCAAGTCCAATTGGCTTCTGTATGTGCCTTGGAGGAGGGTGCCAAATTGTCCCTCACCTCATGTCACAAAAAGTTTGGGGGTGCCAGACCCCTCTAAATTCACGGATCCAGTAAATGTTAGAATTTATTCAAGGCTTGGTGCATGAAGCTGGGTGCCAGACGTCTAATCCCTGGATCCAGGCTAGCTAGCTTCCCAAGTGATGGGCCATCAAGAGAACAAAGAATCAAGGGGCACATGTGAAATGACAGGTGGGTAGAACTCTACTCCTTCAACAGATAAAGCCAGAGTTTAGAATAGAGTGGTTAGGGTGTGATGTGACCTAGAAGCAGAAGCTGAAGGCTGGAAAGGCAGAAAGGCAAAGCAATTGGGATGTTGTTGCTGTGAACCCCTCCATCATATACTCAGGTTGTATATATGTGTAAATAAACCATATATCATAAAGATACCACAGTCTCCCCTGTGCCTTATTTCCATTAGGAAACACGAACCCGAGGGTAAACACTTGGAAACCCTTGAATCTTGTACTGCTCAGAGATTGGGGTGGCATGCCATAAGATATAGCCTCCATGATTTTATTGTTATTGCTGCAGTAGCAGCCACACGCTATGTTGACCTTTTCATGAGGCTCTTCGCATGCATAACCCAACAATTTCTTTCAGGCACTGTGAGCTCAGACCCCATCATAATATAGGCTTTATGGTATTGCCAGTTTAATTTTCAATCTCTTTCCTAATATTCTGTAGCATATATTTCGCTTTTGCACAGCCTCTGCACACACACTGGCTTAACATTGAGCTACTCACCATGACCCTAAGGTCTCCTTCACCATCAGACCCCACCAGTTCAGACCCCATTGGTGTATATATGAAATTAGGATTTCCTTTTGTCCTCAATGTGGTTACATTGAACTGCATCTGCTATTGTAATGCCCATTTACCAAGTTTGGAGAGGTGCTTTTGGTGCTTTTCACTATTCCTTTTTTCTTCCTTTTAATGATCAAACACTGCAACAAACCTGTATGCTTACTTTCATTTGGGAGGGAGCACTGAACAGTTTGGCCAAAGGCATTAGGCTAAAGGTGGCTTTTCAGAGAAGTGAGAGGTCTTACCAGGTAAGAGTTCTGTGAAGAACCAACCTTGCTTGCCCCTGATCACCTACAGTGAAGGCAAATGGTGGGGTGGCCATTAATAGGATTTTCATCCATCCATTCATTCACTTCTCACTTGCCAACCATGCTCAGCTAAGCCCTTGGGTGTGAGTGTAGCTTAAGAACAACTATTTAAAAGAAAACATCCAAATGGTTTATAAAAAAATCATCTGAAAGCACATCAACAACAAGAATATGCAAAACACCCAAACAAGCAGCTAAAGTAGCATTAAAATAGTTCAGTATACAGAAATTTCTGCTGTCATTGATTGGTTGGATGCAGAGCAATGGTGGGAGGAATCAGCTGGGGAACCACCAAGGGAAGAAGGCTCAGAGCCCGAGGAGTGGTGGTGGAAACACAATGAGTGGTCAGAGGGAGAAGACTGGGAAGAGGAGGTGTCGGAAGCTGAAGAGGTAACAGGGCTTGGTGAGCAGAGAGAGTCTGTGGCAGAGAGAAGACCAGAACCAGAGGCAGAAGCTGAAGCAGGAGAGGAGGAAGGCCCAGAGGCAGAGATGAGTTTGGCTGGTGAAGAGTTACGGGTGTCTTTCACGCCTGCTCCACTTCCTGCTTGTCTCTCAGAACCAAAAGAGGCATGAAAAGGATGGAGGAGAGGTTATCTTCACGCAGGTGCAGTCTCTGATTGCTTAGGAAAAGCCCTGGCAAGGAGGAGACATAGACGGCTGTGAGGAGGTGTTGTGGATTACAAAAACAGCAAAACGGCGTAGCCGGTAATATTATGGGAGAATATTGAGATAAATTTTATGGCCGTCGTACAGAGCAATTTGTATGCAGGGAAAGATAAAACCAGCTGCTGTCCATCACCCTACGGGCAAGCGGGGTTTAGAAGGAAGATGAGGGCCAAAAGTACTTTTACATTGCCATCTGCAAGAATATTGCTATCTGGAAAATTAGAACTCCATTAGTTTTAGTCAACTGGATCTAACAGAGGGAAATAATCAGAAAATGTGTCCCAGAACTGTAATGCCTTTCCCCTGCACTTTCATGTACCTTCCTGAAAATCCAAATATCATAATTAACCAGATATAATCCTTACCTAAAGCTATTTCTCAGGTTGCCACCTCTCTCCTTGACTAAGGATCCTGTGTCTTGCAATGGCCACATAATGGTGGAGAATGCTGCTCCCACCTTGAGTGGGGGTGAATTTGCCACACCCCAGATCCATGGGGAAAAGACCCAAAATGGTTTTGGGTCTCAGCAACTAATTTTCATGGAGTAAGACCACCGGGAACGAGCTGCTCTGCACGTTAGGCCTGACACGCAACCAAGTCTGTGGAGACCATGTGTTTCCTAATAAAGAGTTAACTTCAACTTTGAACTGTGTGATTATGCACCTGCACACTCCTGTGACATTTCTTGGTAGCTGAGAAGCAATTACCCAGGCAAGACCATTAAGAGCATATCCTCTGAGAAAAGAAAAGGGGAAGGGGAATCTAAACATATTTTTGTACAGGGAAGCTGGGGTTGCCTCTTCATTCTTCTGCTGTTGCTTTGGAACAGTGAGGGCAAGTGATGGAAAGAGAAGGGAAACAAAAGCAGCTATTGGTAACTGAAGGAAGGAATGTCTCCATTCTTTCTGCAACTGCAGTAGATCACAACTCTGCCTGCTTTTCTTCCTGTGTTTGCTTCTGCCAGAGCTAGCTGCCTCTTCTCCCCCTTTTGATTCTATTTATGAAAGTGCTCACTTCTGCAGAGGTAAACCCCTTGATGTAGCAAATGTCACTGGAGTGGAAATAAAATGATTTGTTGTCCTCCTGCCTGAACCACCTTTTCAAGCACAGGCCAGAACACCTGGAGAAGATTTGTCTATACCCCCCCCCCCCATCATAGATTCTCTGATCTGAAAGAAAATACCTCACAAGCACAGGGTAGGAATTGGAAGAGACGGCTGGGCTTTCATAAGAAAACCAATTTGAGCTTCCTTCTGCTCCCCTGAACTCAATGCATCTTCAAACTCTACTGAACTCTTCAGCAGTCCTTGATGTCTCTCTGCTAGACCTGAAGATTTATCATGCGATGTGCTATTGCAATTCAAATGGGTCCAACTGTTCATCACTCTTTTTTTTGCATTCCACTCATCTGCACTTCAAATAATCTTTTTGAGAAATGTAGCTTCTGATTTTTCAAGTTCCTAGCCCATAGGGTTTTAACTAAGCACACCAACTCGCCATACAATTGCAGCTGTGCTACAAAACAAACAAACAAACAAAAACACATCTTGAGGTTTCCCCTCAAGCAACTCCTTCCCCCCACCCCTATCTCATTATGGCTGAATATTATTACATGCTACCCCAATCTCTGCCAAGCAGTTGCAAAGTTGCAAGATTCCAGGTATGGAAGGAACTCACTCAGGGTCTGTTGTGAATTCAGGGCAGAGGCTGTAGTGTGTGTGTGTGTGTGTGTGTGTGTGTGTGTGTGTGTGTGTGTAGCATTATTATTTTATTTATGATTTTCAGTTATAGACATTTCAATAATTTTACAATCATCTTAACATTTCAAAACTTGACTTCCTTTCCCCTTTTTCTGCGGTTCCTTAAATTTATTCTTTATAGTTCCTGCATATTCCAGATTAACTAAATTTACTCATTTATTCATCTACTTTAAATATACACTCTTATAAAACTGCAAGCTATTATGACAATCCTGCCAATGTTCTTATCTGTTTATGGTTTGTTTGTAAATATTCAATAAATCATTTCCATTCTTTTATAAAAAGTTTGTTATCTTGGATTTCTTATTTCTCCAGTAATTTTCGCCATTTCTGCATATTCCACAAGTTTTTGTATCCATTCTTCTTTCGCTATGTAGTCTGTTGTACACCTATATGCACCTAAAGTCTTCCATGGAGATGGTGCAGAACATTATACAGTACTCCAAGAATGTCCCTCAAGACCCTCTCATAGCTTCAGCCAGTTTGAGTCCAGATCATCCAGCCATGCCCCCAACCTCTGGGTTGCAGCCTCTCCAGTCAGCAGCCAAGATGATTCTGCCCTTTGTTCTCCATTCTTGCTCCCAGCAACTCCTGCTTCAAGCAGCTCCTCCCCACCTACCTGCTATCCCACCTAGTTTTTAAGAGACATTTTTCGTGTGAACACAGCTTGACCCCTCCCTGTCACCTTGGCAACCCCTGTCTAGCCAGGAGAGGATTCATCTTTCATATGAACCACCTCTTGCCATTTTAACAAATCTATCCTATGTGAGACCCTGGTTTGGAAAAGAAGTCTAGACTGTATTCTTCCACTGGCCTTGAATCTTCCCTTCAATACTCCAAATATCAGCTAGAGCCTAACATTCATTAATTTCTTGGGTTCAGCATTTGGAATATTATGAAATTTGAAAGTGTTCTTAGACTTCTGTCTACTGTCAAGCTCCTTCCCAGTAAAGTCATGAAAAAAAGACATATTTACCTCTTTCCCTGAAAAACCTGGGGCATTGTCTATTTCAATAGGGGAAGGAATGTTGGACTTTGGGGATTCTGGTCTAGCTTCTGATTGGGTGACAATAGATTTGAAAGATTTGTGGCTTGGGACCCTTGTACCTACGGAACCGCCTCTCCTGGTATGCCCCGCGGAGGACCTTAAGGTCCACAAACAACAATACTCTGGAGATCCCGAGCCATAAGGGGGCTAGATTGGCCTCTACTAGGGCCAGGGCCTTTTCAGCATTGGCCCCAACTTGGTGGAACGCTCTTTCACAGGAGACCAGGGCCCGCAGGGCTTGCAAGACAGAGCTGTTCCGCCTGGCCATTGGGTTGGACTTAGTCTGACCCCTGTGTTTTCCTCCCTCATGGCTTGGATTCATGGACTACTTAAAATCAGGCTGCATTTTAAATTTTAATACTGTATTTTAATCTGCATTTTATTTAATTGCTTTTTATGTTTTATTGTAATTTTATTGGTGTGAGCCGCCCTGAGCCCGGTTTTGACTGGGGAGGGTGGGGTATAAATAAAAATGTATTATTATTATTAAGTGGCAAGCAGGACAGGATGCCTGGAAATGGGACATTGATAGACCTTCCCCACTTCCACATTCTTTACCAACACTCAGGAGTGGGTGGAGGTTTCAGAAATGTCACCCAGCTTGCAGAATGCAAGTGATATTGATTTATACGGCTAAAGATAGAATCATATTGTTTGGGGCAATGAATTGTTGAGGCAAGTATTAAAAGCAAATAACGCCCACCCTGAAATATTCTGCTGGTTACAACCAAGAAAGTACATCTCTACTGAAGCATATGAACAAACCCATGCAGTGTTACTTTAGCTATAATTAGGAAACTGGGGATAGGTTGGCAGCAAGCATTAATAACCAGGCCTGTCAACTCCTCTTATTGAGAATATTGAGTCAGAGAAAGGGTGACATTGATTGAAAACTGTCAAAAGGTCTGTATCGACACAGGATACACATGAAGAATGGTGTGTTGAACAATGTTTTCAGAAGCCAAGATAGTAATTAGAGCTGATGGAAAAATGTCAAAGCCAGTTTAAAAAAAATAAAAATAAAAGAACATTCACTGTGTAAGAATCTTGGTCCATCTAGCTCAATACACAGAATGGTGAACCTGGACAGCATCATCTTGACACTGAATCATCTTGTGTTTTCTGTGTTCCTAAATGCTTAGTTTATATGCCTGTTGTCTTTGTCCATGGAGTTTCCTTGGCAGGGATACTGGAGTGGCTTGCCAGTCCCTGCTCCAAGTGGATCAGGTTTAGTGAAAACTCTCCACTATGACATCTTGGGTGGCCCTGCATAGCATAGGTCATAGCTTCTCTGAGTTATCCAAGCCCTTTCACCACGACAAGGCAGTGATCCATGAAGCTACCAACATGAGTCTGACCAAATTGGGGGAGGTAGTGGAAGACATGAGTGCCTGGCGTGCTCTGGTCCATGGGGTCACGAAGAGTCGGATACGACTAAACAACTAAACAACAAAAAATGCTTCGTTTTGGAGCATACATGCTGTTTAGCTGGCTGTAGGACTGCAGAAACAGCAATGGACCTTTGACCTTCTGCAACCCCAGACCACTACACCACTGACCCATATCCCTTCCCCATATTTGGTGAGGCGAGATTGTTTTCAGTAAACTGCTCCATCCAGTGTGCTACATTAAAAAAAACACCAAAAAAAAACAGCAGCATTAGAGAACATCTTTCACAGCTCTGGCTGGCTTTGAGATTCTTAGGAAGGCCTTTGCAAAACATGTTAACATGAAAACTGAGCAGGGAAGAAGGGTTCAAATAAAAGGCTGCCCTGCTTCTGAGCAAGAGAAGTTTGTGTGCAGAGATGTACCTGGAGGTTAGCAAAACTGGCTCCCACCAGGTGCACAGGCCACAGGATGTGTGCAAAAATATCGGACTATGGACTGTGATGTGTGGGGGGGGGGATGTGTCACACTGGCCTGCGAGTGCTCCAGTTGGAGAACAGCCTTTACCAAAGGTGTCATGGGTTTTGAAGACACTTGAACTCAGGACGCAAGGGAGAAATGTGCTAAGAGGAAGGCACGCTTGGCAAATCCACACCGTGATCAAATCCCACCTGGAAACCAATGTGGAAGGATGTGTGGATCCATAATTGGCCTCCACAGTCACTTACAGATTCATTGTTAAAACCATGTTTATGGAAGGCGATCTTACTCGGCTACGAGAGAAGAAGAAGAAGAAGAAGAAGAAGAAGAAGAAGAAGAAGAAGAAGAAGAAGAAGAAGAAGAAGAAGAAGAAGAAGAAGAAGAAGACAACCACCGATGAGATCAAATGTGGGATAAGCTTTCTGTCCTTGTATCATGGCACAAATCCTAGAATCCTAGAGTTGGGAGGGACCCCAAGGGTCACCCTGCAATGCAGGAATCTCAGCTAAAGCAAAGGAATGCATTCCCCTCCCCCCCACCCTTCCACTTCTCCTTGCCCTCACTCCAGATGCTTTGAGTACTTGGGTCATGTAAAACATTGTAATTTCTAATGGGCATTGGCAATAAAGTGATTATTTTTCTGGAGGGGGTGCCAATACAGTCTCTGTTTGTGTGCACCTGTGATAAGAGGACTGTGGTCCTCCCGAGGGACAGTGAGAACTCCCATATTTCAATCTCCTGAGTCCTGACCTTTTCCTCTTTCCAAGAGTGACATTGCTGAATAGACAACACCGCCTGCAATGTGCTGATGGCACTAAACTCGAAACGCTGCAAACAAAGGGAAGGACATAAAATTTTCAAAAGGCACAGATTCTTTCGGGGCTGGAGCGGTAAAAGCAAATACAACACTGCAACCAGCACATTCCAGAGTTGTCAGATCTCCAACAGCAACCGAAGGGGTCAGGGTTTTGCACACACACACACACACACCAGCACTCAAAGAGAGAGATTTGTGCCAATGAATGCAAAAGCACATCCCTCCTGACTTCAGCTCCAGTGGTCTGAGATAGGTATACATTCATGTTTTTATATACAGCTATTAAACGTTTATGTGCTCAGCTGAGTTACATTTTAAGGCAGTGGTTCTGGGAAGGGAAATCAATGCGATGAGTTGATTTTAGGCTGCTCTGCTCAGAACCTGCTCTCTCAGTTACTCAGGGCTTTTGATAACATTCTTGAATCACATTTTCCATGTTAACAACAAATTTGGACCCAACTGTGAGGGTGTACAGTTATTTTTACAGAAACTCCAGCAAAGTTAATATAATGAGCTGGAGACTTGCATAAGTTTGGCTTATGGGTTGAAGCTTGTCAGTTCATGCAGACCCCATACATGCTTAAAGATGACTTGATCAAATTTGCCCTTTTTGGAACAATATGAGAATTGAAACAGCAATCCTTCAACATGTGCACTTATCCAAATTTGATGATGTGGTTCTCCAAATAATATTTACAAAAATGCACATAACTGGGGATAGCTTGCAAAAATGTAAAAAAAAAGGTGAGTACAATCTTCATACAAAGATGTGTTTATTAGAAGAAATTGAAATGAAAACACCGAAGAATTTTCATGAGGATGTGAAAACAAATCAATCATGAATTGCTGCAGAAATGCGGAGAACTGAATTTAAGATTGGCAAAATGTGAAAATGGTAGGCCCCCTTGATAGTTTTAAAGGTTTTTATTTTATTCATTTGGATCTTCTGAAGAGAAGCAACAATTTCCTTACCCACTGCAGTTACTCATTCACTCAACAGTGATACAAAGAATCTGCTCCCACCAACCACTGCTGATCAGTGTCTTAGTTTTACCTGCATACAATCAATATTTTATACAATCAATTTATTTTTACACAATTTACTCAGGTAAATGCGATTGTAGCAAGTGTGTTCCCACCAGTTCTTGCTGAGGTGAAGGGTCATTTTCCATATATTTAAGCATCAATTGATTTTTTAAAAACAAATCCTGTTGCCATTTAACTCCAACCTCCACAATTTTGTCCTCTTTACATCCTTGTGTATGTGTGTGTTTGTGTAACAACCTGGGATTTCATTCCATGCATCTGATGAAGTGACTGTCGTCTGCAAATGTTTGAGCCATAATAAGGTTGCACAAAGCTCTTGGGTTGTTTTTGAAAAGTATTAGTGGCATTTAAAAATGTATCCATGCCTGTCACATCCCATACCTATGAAATCCATTTTCTAACTGAATGAGCATAAGTTTTGCCCAATTCTGCTAATTATGGAGAAGTTTTTTTTTTTACAGATATTAATACATTCCATGTCAGTTCACCATGGGACTTGTTAACAATTCCTTTGACAGAACTGGATAACACCTCCTAAAGGCTTTGTAGGAATCACGCAGCCTGTCATTTATTTCATCATTAGCAGAATTTGCAGCTGGAAATATGGGTCAATCAAAGGCTGCACTTCACATTTCAGCAAGGTTGCTCTTTGCCATCCGGGCCCCTACCATTCTGAACCAGTTCTATAACTTTTATTTCAGTTAAGGCAGAGATGGGGAACCACCCAGGCCTCTGATGGACTTCACTGGCCTTGCCCAATGCCTGTCCTGGCTTTGAATGAGGCCTTGAACTGCAATGGCACTTTTGGTTTGGCAGGATGGAGAAGTGTATTGTATGGACCTGTAAAAACTGTGGAATCCAGATTGGTCGGTTGACAATTCATGCAGCTCCTCCCCAAGGTGAAATCATTTGAGTGACCAGGCACGGCAAATTTACCCCCATATAAGAAGGGGAATGGAATTCTTCCAAATTATGAGGAGGTAGCTATGATACATGAGTCAGATGTTACCAAGGCTTTAATGTACCTCTTTCTTCACTGCAAACATATTTTTACAGAGCTTTAAATAGAGAGGCAGAGCCGCCTCTTGTTATGTTTAGAATGCACTCAGTAACATTTGAGTACAGTGGTACCTCAATTTACGAACGACTCGACAACCGAATTTTTCTACTTACGAGTGGGGCAAATGGCCACACGCTTACAAATTTCTTGACATCCGAACGGAAACCGTGGCGGTTTTAGACAGGGTTTTCGACTTACGAATTTTAGATGGGGTTGCTTGGACTAATGAATTTTTCTGTTTTTTCCAATGCATTCCTATGGGAAATCGCGTTTCCAATGGCGCTTTTTGACTTACAGTTTTTGGACCTACGAAGGTGCCTTCGGAACGGATTAAATTCGTAAGTCGAGGCACCACTGTATGTTCCTGCACAGGAAATCAAAGTCTATTGTACTTTGCAGCAGCAGCAGCAACAACAACAACAACAACAAAATTCTCTCTGTCTGTTTATATATATATATATATATATATATATATATATATATATATATATATATATAATGTCAGCATGGGGAAAACACCCACCCACCCACGGATCGAGGGACGTGAAGCCTTTCCCCTTCCCCACCTTTGGATTTATTACTCAGTTGCCCTGCATACTCTCAGTCACTATCAATTCCCCACAGGATCTCTTACCCATTTAAAACCAAATTATTGCCTTCCTCAACGATATCCATTTTGCTAGCACCTTTTGCCTTTGCAAGCAAGATTGTCAGGATGCTAATTTGTTTGGTGACATGATAACGGCATCAGTCTTCTCCGCAGTGACTTGGTGGTGGGAAAATGAAACAACATTAGGTGCATTTTTAAAAAATGCAGAAAGAGTGAAAATTAGACAAGGGGCAGAACAGGAGGAAGTGAAATCTAAATCACTGGGGCCCTTGAGAATTCACTGTTTTAAATAAGCAAAAAAAATTCACTGCAGCAGTGGCTTGCGGTTGTATGATTAGTAATATATATCCATGACAACAAGAGAGAGTTGCCCAGAGGAAGTCCAGACCATGAATCCTCTTGATAATATTCCTGATTTGTTTTAATTGCAATAGGATCCAAAGGGCTGGCTCATTCTTCACTTGTGAGTCGAAAGATAGTTGCCATAATTTTTTTGCTGTCTGACAACAGTGAGGGATGGTGAAGCCCTGCTAGACACAGAACAGTGGTGGTGGGACACAGGGGATCAGTCTCCCGAAGGGGTGAGCTGGGAAGTGCTAGAAGTAGGAGGTCTGAGAAGAAGGAAGCCATTCTAGGACAGGGCTGAATGCTGAGAGTGTGAGCAGACTGCTCTCTGTCAGAGGAGGAGGAAGCTGCTTCTACTGCTCAGCATCTGGACTAGCATCCCTCCTGGCTCTACCCTGACACCCAGAATGCGAAAAGTCCTGCACATTGCTGAGCAACAGCCTAGACAGGCCCAGAGGGGAAGCCCTCTCCCTTGCCTCAGTCTATAGCTACTTGGGAGGAGTCAAGACTAAGGAGGCTAGAGAGGGGAGGAGGGGGCCATATGCCAGTTCCAGCAACATCTTCAGCTAGGGGAGACTAGCCCAGATGGACTCTATTGTGTTTCTACTTTTGTGAATAAAATCGAATTGCATTTCGTGTCTCAAGTCCTTTTCCTGACCTGTGGATGACCTGCATTCTCCTGACAGCCCCTTGACAGGTATTCAGAAACGTTACCACCTCAGATCACTGAGGCAGAGCATAGCCATCATATCAGCAGCCACTCATAGCCTTATCTTCTAGTATTGCAGGCAGGAGTTCATTGCAGGCAGCAAGGCTCCTCACGGGGTCCTTGCCATGGGAGCATATTCACCAAGTGCTCTACCAGCTGCACTGGCTCCCGGTGGAGTATCGGGGCAGGTTTAAGGTGCTGGTTCTGACTTTTAAAGCCCTATGTGGTCTAGGACCCTTGTACTAACGGGACCACTTTTCCTGGTATGTCCCACAGAGGACCCCAAGGTCCATGAATAATAATAGCTTAAGGGTCCTGGGTTCTAAAGAAGCCAGATTATCCTCCACCAGGGCCAGGGCTTTTTCAGTGATGGCTCCGATCTGGTGGAATGCTCTGTCCCATGAGACTAGGGCCCTGCAGGACTTGATCTCCTTCCACAGGGCCTGTAATTCCTCCTGGCCTTCAATTTAGCCTGATCCCCCATTCCTTTTTCCCTTTCCTTTTTCTATGAAGAAACCCTTTTGGGACCCCACATTTAAACTCTTCCCTGGTCTCCTTGCTGGCCCTAGCATGACCAAACTTGGCCAGTTAGCCCTGGCAATTGCTTGACATTTACTAAACTGGGGTTTTCCTCCAAAAATGACCCTGAATTTTTTGAATTTTATTGACATGGATGCTATACTTATGCTGTATTTCAAGCTGTTTTTAAGTTGTTTTTTAAGTTGCTTTTAATTAATGTTCCATATTTGCTGTTGGCTGCCCTGAGCCCGGTTTTCAAATCAGGAAGGGCGGGGTATAAATAAATTATTATTATTATTATTATTATTATTATTATTATTATTATTATTTGATGTCTGTCATTCCAAAATCTACATAGAGATGCTGAGGATTGAACCTGGGACCGTCTGCACATAAAACTTTTGCTTCACCACTGAGCTACTGTCCTTTTTCGTGTCTCAGAGGGGCTATATTTTAGCGCAGTGGCGAATATTACGGTGCACAATATTAAAGTCTCTAAACAGTTCTCCCAGAAAACAAAAATATGGAACTGCATCCGGACAGTATCATGTTATACTAATATAAATTTACGACCATTATAGATCACCTGGAACCCTATTGGATTTTTGCACTACAGAAAGTTACCCCTGGTGGTTTGGATGAAAGAGTATCAGCACTTTTATAAGTTAATGTTACAATGTCTGTTTCCACACTGAGCTGTAACAGCCGTCAACTACTCTCTTAAAGGGACAATATCTTATCTATTCCAATACACAGTTGTAAAAGCGACAGGAATAACCCATAAATATGTCCAAACAGGCAGTGTAGCTTTATCTAATAAAATAAAACTCACATTCAGAGCACTGGGGGTAGCTGTGTGCAGTGTGTCACTGCAGCAAAGGGCTGGATGGAACTCTTCCTCCTTGCTATGTGACTCTGACCTGTAGCCCCACCAGGCTGGCTGTCACTCTGGAGAGCCTGTCAGGTCTAAAGAACCCAGTGCTAAGGCAGTGTAGGGTGACAAAGAGTGCCCTTGACTCAGTTATGCCCCAGGCATTTACCCCACCATATCTTAATTGGAGAAGGGGACGACAGAGAACGAGATGGTTGGACAGTGTTCTCGAAGCTACCAACATGAGTTTGACCAAACTGCGGGAGGCAGTGCAAGACAGGAGAGCCTGGCGTGCTCTGGTCCATGGGGTTACTAAGAGTCGGACACAACTAAACGACTAAACAACAACAACATGTTAATTTATCTTCCATGCCTGGACTAAAAGCCAATTAAACAGACAGACAAACAAACAAACAGACAAACAAACAAACAAACCACATCATTCCAGGGGCTCCCCCCCCACACAAAAATGCTTACACAGCCTCCCCACAGGAAACTAGCAAAGCCCATGCTGCAGAGAGAGGAAGAGGGCACTGCAGTGTGTTTGTGGCAGAGCCAGCTTATTGGCCAGATGGCCCACCTGACCCTTCCCCATAATAATAATAGTAGATAAAAAGGTAAAGGTAAAGGACCCCTGGACGGTTAAGTCCAGTCAAAGGCGACTATGGGGTTGCGGCGCTCATCTCGCTTTCAGGACGAGGGAGCCAGTGTTTGTCCACAGACAGCTTTCCAGGTCATGTGGCCAGCATGACTAAACCACTACTGGTGCAACAGAACACTGTGATGGAAACCAGAGTGCATGAAAATGCCGTTTACGTTCCCGCCACAGCTGTACCTATTTATCTACTCGCACTGGCGTGCTTTCAAACTGCTAGGTTGGCAGAAGCTGGGGCAGACCGCAACGGGAGCTCACCCCATCGTGGGGATTCAAACTGCCAACCTTCTGATCGGCAAGCCCAAGAGGCTTAGTGGTTTAGACCACAGTGCTACCCGCATCCCACTAATAACAATAACAATAATAATCCTCCCTAGGTCAAAACCATTTTGGGTCTTTTCCCCATGGATCTGGGGTGTGGCAAATTCACCCCCACTCAAGGTGGGAGCAGCATTCTCCACCATTATGTGGCCATTGCAAGACACAGGATCCTTAGTCAAGGAGAGAGGTGGCAACCTGAGAAATAGCTTTAGGTAAGGATTATATCTGGTTAATTATGATATTTGGATTTTCAGGAAGGTACATGAAAGTGCAGGGGAAAGGCATTACAGTTCTGGGACACATTTTCTGATTATTTCCCTCTGTTAGATCCAGTTGACTAAAACTAATGGAGTTCTAATTTTCCAGATAGCAATATTCTTGCAGATGGCAATGTAAAAGTACTTTTGGCCCTCATCTTCCTTCTAAACCCCGCTTGCCCGTAGGGTGATGGACAGCAGCTGGTTTTATCTTTCCCTGCATACAAATTGCTCTGTACGACGGCCATAAAATTTATCTCAATATTCTCCCATAATATTACCGGCTACGCCGTTTTGCTGTTTTTGTAATCCACAACACCTCCTCTCTCCCCTCCTCAGTTATAAAATCCCCACATCACTTGCAAAAGCTATGGCCAGTACTTATTTCCCCTCTCTCAAATATACGAGTTCCATTTTGAGACGCCGCGAACACAGCCTGAAGGCCATGTAGAGATAAAAATGAAATCAATAAGCCCTGGCAGCAATGGCAAATTAGTGAGGCCATAAATTGCTTGCCTGGGCTGCTTTGGAGCAAAAAAACAGAATTAATACCAGCGCAGTGGTCTCTCTCATTGGGAGGGTCTTGACTAAGTCTGGATCAAACCTTTCCCCCCTACAAAACTGATCGAACGCAACAGTGGGCCGTGCCCTTCCTGACTTACGCCTCTGGAATCCCCTTGCCCCGTTTAAGCTGCACCAGAGGAAGCAGTAAAGAAAGCAGCCCAAATATATGGAGCTCACAGAATGAAATGTGTCCTGGCTCACACTTTGATACATCCTTGATTATCCTGAGGCGTAGCTGTGCAGCTTCCATGCCCTACTGCAGGCATCAAGGAGTTGAACAGCTTCTCTAATGACGCCTGGCTCTGAAATAAAGTGAGGAGTAGAGAGCAGCCAAAATTTGCCAGAAGACATTTTTCTCCCCCTCCTCCCACCCCCGCTGAGGAAACTTCTGAGATTTCCCTTTTCCCCATTCTGCTCGAAAAAGGAAACTACTGTGCAATTTTTTTCTGTGCACCTTATCCACCATATTGTGTGTGGCAGGTTCTATTCTCTCTCCATCCCTGCTTGCAATGTCTCAGAACAGGGTGGGGAGGGAGAGGGAGATGGGTAGCCACACCCCCTATTGACTCTTGCCCCACCCAACACAGTCTATGGATCCACCCACTGCCAGAATATAGTGGAGGCTATCGTTGGCTGCAAGTCACTGTGATGGCTTTGTTCTGCTCTGTATGCCAATTTCTGGAAATCAAAAGTAGGAGAGGGCTGTTGCACTCTGGTCTTGGTTGTGGGCTTCCCTTGGGGGCATACAGGGTATTGAACGAGGTGGACCTTCTTCCTGTTTCACGTATAAGAGACTCATCACATGATCTCCATGCATGAAAGGGGATTTAAGGCTCTGATACTTGACAGTCCTTTATAGATCATAGCAGGACACACCTGACAAGATCATGCAGGCCTCTTTTTACACTTGGAGTTAAAACTCTATTTGATCCTTTCTCCAAGGTATGTTGAGCTCGACAGGAGTTCAACATACCTTGGAGAAAGGATCAAGTACCTTGGAGACAGAAATTCAACAGAGGACTGAAGCTTCAGTCCCTCAATGAAGAAGCAGGCAGAGTTCAGAGAGACAAAAGTCTTGATGACACTTGGTTGACCAAAACTGAGTAAAACAATACAGTGGAACCTCGGTTTATGAACACCTCGGTTTACAATTTTTCGGTTTACGAATGCCGCGGACCCATCTGGAACGGATTAATTCACTTTCCATTACTTTCAATGGGAAAGTTTGCTTCAGTTTATGAACGCTTCAGTTTATGAACAGACTTCCGGAACCAATTACACCCATGCTTTGGGTTAAGTACACTTCAGGCTGAGTACTCCGCGGACCCGTCTGGAACAGATTAATCCACTTTCCATTACTTTCAATGGGAAAGTTTGCTTCAGTTTATGAACGCTTCAGTTTATGAACAGACTTCCGGAACCAATTACACCCATGCTTTGGGTTAAGTACACTTCAGGCTGAGTACTCCGCGGACCCGTCTGGAACAGATTAATCCACTTTCCATTACTTTCAATGGGAAAGTTCGCTTCAGTTTATGAACGCTTCAGTTTATGAACAGACTTCCGGAACCAATTGTGTTCATAAACTGAGGTACCACTGTACATAAGATGAGAGAAAAGGAACAGAGAGATCTTGTCTTTCTTTCTTCAGGCCTCGAACATAGCAGGGAGACATTTGCCTAAACATACAGGGAGAGAATTCCCTCAGAACTATACACAGCCAATCAGAGCATGATTTGCCTCAGTAAACATCATGCTGGCTGCTAAGAAACACCTCCTCTCCCCACTTTCCAGGTACAGTGGTTCCTCGGGTTACAGATGCTTCAAGTTTACAGACGCTTCAGGTTACAGACTCCACTAACCCAGAAATAGTACCTCGGATTAAGAACTTTGCTTCAGGATGAGAACAGAAATCGTGTGGCAGCGGTGTGGTGGTAGCGGGAGGCCCCATTAGCTAAAGTGGTACCTCGGGTTAAGAACAGTTTCAGGTTAAAAATGGACCTCCAGAATGAATTAAGTTCTTAACCCGAGGTACCACTGTAGTTGTCTAACACTGAGAACAGAATCAACCCATTATGTTACAAACTGAATGATCTTTGCTGCTGCACTTCCACCAGGAGGCTGTGGTGGAGGCTGCAACTCCAAGGGTCATGCTGGAGCAGCCTGATACCCATCCACCAAACACCACTTGTGACTAGTGATTTCATTTCCAGCCCAAACCAATCAAGCTCCCTTAGAGACTCCAAGCACCTTTTGCATGCTTTTGCGTGCCAGCCAAATCCTGGCAGAATCCTGATGTTTCTTCCCAGCCGAAGAGGAGAGCCAGGGAGCCTCATGACAGCTGAAGACAAAAACAAGACTATAAAAAGAGGCCTGGACCAGACACAAGCTTTGCAAACTCTCTTGAGTTTCACTGTGAAGCGGGGAGCTTGTCTAATCCATCATGAACCCAGTCTTTCCTCGGCTTGTTCTTTTCAGTGAGCTTGGCTGTGTGCTTAACTCCCTGCGACCAAATTCCTTGTGGGGTGTTTGTTTTTCTCTCTCCTCCTCTGGATGTCGAGAAGAAGGAGGTCAGCGCATAAAAGAACATCTGCGACTTAGCAGCTGACAGGCTTCCGTGCGGTAGAAGGTCCCTCCCTTCGCTTTCCCCTTAAACAGAACCATTTTCAACTTTGCTGGTCGGGCGCCTGTGTTATCGGAGCGGGCACAGATTTTTGGCTTCCAACAAATCTCTGCTTCCCCTGCGCCTTACTCCAGGGGTGTTTGTGAGGCTGACATTTGACACACAGCACTTGCCAAAGCAGAGGCGCATGTAGGACTGCACTGAATACTGTATCTTCTATTTTCAAGATTTGCTCTCAAAGGAGCACATTTGATGCAGCTGAAAGAAGCAGTGGTAGTGGCGGCTGCAAGATATCTTAGCAGACATTTGCATTTCTGTGTTAGTGTTCAACACACTTCAGTTCTCTTGCTTCTGATGCTTTCCTCTCACTGTTGCTTGCATAGCTGTTTCATCTGTAAATCAGCCTTCCCCAACCTGGTGCCCCCTCTCCAAATGTTTTGGACCGTTGGAGAAATTAATAATTTCATGAAGGTATTGTTTTGAGGATTCCATTTTCTTTTGAGCCCATGGCCTAGCTAAACTGAAAAGCCCTGTGCCCAACCATTTTTACAGCACAGAACTAGTCAAAGGCAAAGAAAGAGACTGAAAAATTGTTATATGTAATCACATGATATTATGATGACAGCTGATCTGAAGAACTAAATGATGCTGATTGGGGTCAGGATGATGTGATTGGCATAGCTGCCAAGTTTTCCCTTTTCTCGCGAGGAAGCCTATTCAGCATAAGGGAAAATCCCTTTAAAAAGGGATAACTTGGCAGCTATGGTGATTGGGTTGTACCTATTAATATGTGTAATCTGCAAGTGTATAAAACCCATTGGTTTGGATGCGGTTCTTTGCAGCCTCCTCCTTATTTTTGAGGTGCATTTGTATTTCAATAGAGGTCTATCTTTTCACTCGGAGCCTGAATCATTTTATTTGGGGTTTCTGGGAGGGAGGCCTCCAGTCTACGAACTCCTTTTTAAGTTTTCTCTGACAGGACTACAACTTTTGCAGCATGGGCCAAGGAGGCTGAGTGTGGAAAACTGTGGGGCACGATTCAGCAGAAGAAAATGATGTGAATTAAGGGGTTTCAGCTCACCTCTAAACCATACCTGCCAAGTTGCTGTCAGAGAAATAAGGGACCGCGCCGGAAATAGCAGACCGGAAGTAGCGCTGTCGCCATTTTGGAACTGGGTGGAGCATGCTCAGAAGTGACTTTTGATGCTGCTTTGCCCAGTTCCAAAATGGCCGCCACGCCAGAAGTCACACTGCAGCCATTTTGGAACTGGGCAAAGCAGGATCAAAAGTCGCTTCTGAGCATGCTCCTCCCAGTTCCAAAATGGCCGTCGCGCCAGAATAAACCGGGGAAAAAACAAAAAAATCTGTTTTTTCAGCTAGGAACAGCTGGAACAGCTGGAAAAACGGGGATTTCCTAGGGAAAACGGGAGACTTGGCAGCTATGCTCTAAACCCATGTGCAACAGGTTGACAGAAGGGCCAGCACGGGATCTTTTGCTGCCTGAAGCAAAGGACAAGATGTTGCCCGCTTACAAAAGCCAACCAGATTGGCAGTAGAATATTTCTTTAAACTTGGAGATAAAGCAGCATCCTCCATGGCACCTGAAGGGAGGAGACTAGCTTACGGCACCCAGGGCAAGCCACCTGGAACACACAGTTCTATCCTCCAGCGCCTCTAGCACCTGCTGCCTGACTGTGTCTAATGATAGGGTCGGCCCTGATTGCTGGCTCTTCACCCTATCAGATGCTACACAAGTGTTCAAAATCACAAAATCCTCCCTCTCTTTGTCATGGCATTCCTTCTTTATGCATCATATATGGAGCCTCCCCCCCACAACATATTGAAAAGATTTCAGCATTGTACCTAACAATATACAGTGGTACAACGGGTTAAGAACTTAATTCATTCTGGAGGTCTGTTCTTAACCTGAAACTGTTCTTAACCTGAGGTACCACTTTAGCTAGAGGGGCCTCCCGCTGCCTCCGCGCCGCCACGTGATTTCTGTTCTCATCCTGAAGCAAAGTTCTTAACCCGAGGTACTATTTCTGGGTTAGTGGAGTCTGAAACCTGAAGTGTCTGTAACCTGAAGCATCTGTAACCTGAGGTACCACTGGAAGGCATACATCAAAGCTCAAAGAAGACAAGATTTGTGAGTCATGGTGCCCTGTGCTCTTTTCAGTATCTGTCTTGCGTCAGCAAGACATCCACTTGCAGGGTGTGAGACAGCACAACAAAATCTAAGATTGCGTGTGTGCGTGCCCCCCTCAAGGTGAATTCTGAGCAATCTGAGGTCAAACCAAGAGTAGAATTTACGTAAGAGGTGAAATGGAACCACGTATCTAAAAAGCAAACCTTGTTCAGTTCCTTCCTCTGCCTACCTTACATTCTTGACTCAACTTTTCAGCTAATGTCATTTGCCATATCCGATAACATGACCGGAGGGGCTTCTGTGTTTTGAGCAATACAAGAAATCATGCCTTACTTGACACTGACCTCTAAGGGATGCTGCCTGCAATGAAGAATTAGTTTTCACCTGAGGTGAACTGAGCAATGAGATCACCTGTATTTTTGCTGTAAGGTGCACACAAATATACCATGATAAGCCACAATTGCTCCTGGTTTCTTGCAACAGAGGGCAAGTGGCTTATACATATAAAAATGGACCCTCGTTCCCAGTCCCCAGTTTGGATGGGGAATGTATTAGTCTTGGTTTAGCTCTCCCTGTCATTTTAAGTTCACTTTGCCACCTTTCTGCAGATGTTTTCATTTATTTATTTATTTTGAAATAAAATAAAATAAAAAGCCTGCATGGAAATTCATATGCATTTTTTTCTGCACATTTCTCCTATGTACGGACTTAGGTACACTACTCTGCTGAGTATATGGATGTTTCAAATCAATTGCTTGGGCTGTGCAGGGTATTCAGCTGAATACCAAACTGAAGTAAACTGATTTTGGGAGGTCTGGGCTGCATCCCAGTTGGGCAGGACGAACCCCAGAATACCTGGAATGCTCCAATGCTGCCAGGGGCAAATGCACAGGGTGGAAAGGTGGAGAACCAGCATGCCCCCCACTCCAAACTGAGAGTACTGGAGACTGTGCACAGCCCCACTATTTACCTTAATGGAATGGCCTTTCATTTTTGCCCATAATTTCACTGGTATCCTCCTTTCATTTTTCATAAGCACACACAATTTCTGTATGCATTCTTTAGTCAGAAAACTGCATCACAAAATTTGGAGAAGTGAGGATTTCAAAGGAGAGCTCTTTGAAAAAATGCAAATGTACTAGGTTTGCAATAAAATGGGAACTGGACACAATTCTCTTCCATCCTGAGTACATGGGCATTTGAGGAAGCACTTCATTATGTCAATCATGAACTTATGAACTGCCAGTCCATTCCGCACAGTAACCCTGAGTTGTAATGAATCTTTAAAAAATAAATTGCTTTGTTTTACAGAAGCAGAAGGTACAAAGAAGAAGAAAAACAAGAACAAGAGAAGAACACACCCTCCAGCCCAGGGGTCAGCAAACCTTTTCAGCAGGGGTCCGGTCCACTGTCCCTCAGACCTTGTGAGGGGCCAGAATATATTTTTTGGGGGAAATAATGAACGAATTCATATGCCCCACAAATAACCCAGAGATGCATTTGAAATAAAAGCACACATACTATTCGTGTAAAAACACGCTGATTCCCAGATCGTCTGCGGGCTGGATTTAGAAGGTGATTGGGCCTTAGTTTGCCTACCTATGCTCCAGCCCCACCAAGCCCCTGTCAACCTGGCAAGCAAAACTAAAGACATCCCAAAGTACCGGTACTAGTCCATGTGTGGCCATGGGTACCAGATGGATGGAAGCTGTGTTCCTCGGTAGCGGAGCAAAAAAAAGTAAAAATTTACCAGCCTGCATAAAATTTTCTGATATGTTCTCATTTCTTTATTTCTTTGTATGTCAAGCATTCCATCAATGCCAAATGTCCAAATTTGAGTAGGCCATTCCATCATTATGTCCCCAGTTGCTTGGCAATTGCCAGTCTAGGTGCCAAAATCAGTCATTAAAGGGTAACTTTTCAGAACGGGGATAAAAAAAAGGAAAGCAACACAAGTTTGGGATTGGGTGGTAAGATGTGGTTAGTTATGTGTTCAGTTTCTTTAAAAGCTTTTCATAGAAATGATGCAACTTTAGTGCAGGACCACTGCATCTGGTAAAAGGAGCTCATGGTTTTGCACCCTCTCCAGAATTGATTACTCCCCAGTTCCAGTTTCCTGCAAAATCTCTGCAAGTATGAATGCCAGCAATGAGTGAGCTTAATTGTGTTCTCCTTCACTCAGGCTGAAACAGATTTAAGAGGTAATCCTTCTTGGTTTCAGGTAATCCCACCCAAGCTTTTTTTTTTTTTTGCCAATCTTCATCAGTTATGGATTTGCCTGTATCATCCTCCGGGCATTTCTTCAAGCCATCTCTGAACCCTGATAAGGTATGAAGAAGGATTTGACAAAGTTAAGATGTCCGAATGAATCTTAGGACAATTCTCTTTCGCTTGTCTTCATTCCGCTTTGTAGAAAGTTAAAGGCAAGGCTTGCAGTGAAGGGGACTCTGACCTGGCAGCGCTTTTGCACTCAGTTCAGGTAGGAGCAAATGTCTGACAAAAGTGTGGAACTGTTAAGCCATCAACATCAAGCCTGCATCTCAGGAGACCCAGTTGCCCAACAAATTAATGCTGCACTGTAGTGTATGGCAGACTGTCCGGAGTTTAAATTAATGGTTGTAAGCTGTTCCTGACATCTCCGCGTGAGAAATACTCTATAGACAAACATGACTTCGGGGCTTTAGGCTTAACATATGAAGCTGCCTCGCATAGGAGCCAGGTCATCAGTCCTAGATACTCTGAAGGCCAACAGTTTGCCAGAGTCTGAAACAGCCATCCCCTCCAGCTCTCTTGCCTAAGATCTTTAATATTAGAGATGTCAGAGAAACCCTATATGCCTTCTGTCAAGACTTTGGGTGTAACCTTTAACGCCTCCCTTTCTATGGAGGTGCAGGTTACAGCCACAGCAAAGGTGGTATTTTTCCATCTCTGCCATATTAAGAAGTTGGTCCCTTACCTTTCTCCCCCTGATCTGGCCACAGTGATCCATGCAACGGTCACCTCCAGGCTGCTCTAGGTGGGGCTGCCCTTGAAGCTGACCCGGGTGCAGAAACTTCAGCGGGTGCAAAATGCCGTGGTGAGGCTCCTTATGGGGTCCTTGCCGTGGAATCACATTCTCCAGTGCTTAACCAGCTGCACTGGCTCCCGGTGGAGTACAGGGTTAGGTTTAAGGTGCTGCTTTTGACCTTTAAAGCCCTATACAGCTTAGGACCCTAGTACCTACGGGACCGCCTCTCCTGGTATGCCCTGCAGAGGACCTTAAGGTCCATAAATAACAACACTTTGGAGGTCCGAAGCCTCAAGGGGGTTAGATTGGTTTCAACTAGGGCCAGAGCCTTTTCAGCACTGGCCCTGACTTGGTGGAACGCTCTGTCACAAGAGACTAGGGCCCTGCGGGATTTGATATCTTTCCGCAGGGCCTGCAAGATGGAGCTGTTCTGCGTGGCCTTCGGCTTAGACTCACTCTGACCCCTTATATGGGATTTGGTATAAAAATTTTCTCTTGGCTTTTTTGCTGACCCTTGTAGGACCAGCATGGATAGCTGGTTCAGGTGAATATCTGATGTTTCCTCCCTTTATGGTCTTGATTTATGGGCCACTACTAAAATGAGGCTGCATTTTAAGCTGTATTTTAAGCCATATTTTAATTAACCATTTGTTTGTTAGTTTGTCTGTCTGTCTGTCTTTGTTGTTGTTGTTGTTGTTGTTGTTGTTGTTGTTGTTGTTGTTGTTGTTTTCTATTACATTTTATTGCAATTCATATTTGGTGTTAGCCGCCCTGAGCCTGGCCCTGGCCGGGGAGGGCGGGGTATAGATTATATTATTATTATTATTATTATTATTATTATTATTATTATTATTATTATTATCATACCAGGAGTCAGCAAACTTTTTCAGCAGGGGGCCAGTCCACCGTCCCTCAGACCTTGGGGGGGGGGGCAGACTATATTTTGAAAAATAAAACAAAATAAACGAATTCCTATGCCCCACAAATAACCCAGAGATGCATCTTAAATAAAATATCACATACAGTATTCTACTCATATAAAAACACACTGATTCCCAGAGTGTCCGCAGGCCGGACTTAGAAGACGATTGGGCCAGATCCGTCCCCTGGGCCTTAGTTTGCCTACCCATGCCTTATACATATAAAACAAATGTGTGCTCTGCTAGTCAGCTATAAGCCCACTCCAGTTTATCAGTGGGGCACTGCCATTATCTTCTCACACCCCAATGATATTGCAAGCATATGGATGCAAACATATTCTTACTACTTCTGGCTGGCCATTTCTTTGTTAGCTAGATTGGCTGGTTGTTGCTTCCTTAATTGGAAATGAATGGTTAGGAGATAGGGATTTATTTGTGTTTGAATAACACATCCATCAGTGCTTGCCAAGTAGTGGTTGGGAGCCAGTGGCTCATGAGCCCCCAAGGGTGCCAACTGGAATAAAATATGGGGGGCCAGTTAAGCCCCACCCCACATAATCTATCATAAATTGTGGTACATGCACACCATTTGAATGGCAATGTCCATCAACTTTGGCCTCAAATATTTTATGGGGGGACGACGAAGGGACATCAGCCCCTAGAAGTTGGCTCTTATGAGCCAAACGTGGCCCACCTGTCATCACCATTTGGCCCACCAAGCCATTTTCTGGAAGCCATGCCCAAGTGGTATATAAATTGTCTAAGTAAATACATAAATATTGTTGGATGTGTGAATCACGGATGCAGAAAGGTCAAAGGTGCATCTTAAATGTGTGCATAGGTGTGCATGTAGAAGCCAAGTGTCACATTGATTTGTGCTATAATCAGCCATCACCCCCCCCCAAACACACACACACACACACACACACACACACACACACACACTCTAATGCAGGGGCACATCAAGAGCATAAGAAAAGTCCTGTTTGAGGATGCCAAGGGACCATCTGTTCTAGCATCTTGTTCCCACAGTGGCCTACCATCCATCTATGGGAAGCCTTCACAGCTGGAGTTCAAAAACACCTGTTGACGAAACCATTTTCTAGTGTGTGGAAATAATAATAATACCCCTCCACCCTGATCCACACAAACACGTGGGACCTCCCTGTGCTTGGAAGATGAGCTGCTGTCTATCTGATAGCAAGACTTGTTGCTGCTAACCCATCAAAAGAGAGTGCGCAATCAACACAGACATTCCTGGAGATCAAACACATTATTGTTTGGTGGAGAACTACTCCCAGCTGCCTGGATGGGGGATTAACAGAGATGGCTTGACATTTACCTTGATTCCTGCACTGCTAATAGGGTTGACAAAAGTTCCCAATGAATCATTTATACCAGGCAGGTCTCAGATGGAAGTATTCACTCAGATTACAGGAACTGCAAGAGAAGGAGGGAAATTGTGGTGTGTGTGATGGAGAGAGAGACAGAGAGAGAGACAGAGAGGCAGAGAGGGAGTGACAGTGAACAAAACAAAGGCTGAGCATTCCTCATTTTCAATCTTTCATTTCTATATTTGGGTTATTTCATTTATTTATTTGAGCTTATAGCCCATCCCCAAACCCCAGGTGGAGGAGTATTCAAAAAACTAATTAAATAGTTTTTAATTGTGATGGATGGATTGACTGCACTCTTAGGCTGCTGTGCTTCCAAAGAGCTAAGAGCAGCTTATTGAGGGTCCCCTGGAGGTCCCCCTTGTCATGTGAGAGCGGAAAAGAGTAGGGGAGTGGAGAGAGCTGTGTGGTAGTCGGACTACTGGACTAGGACCTGGGAGACCAGGGTTCAAATTCCCACTCAGTCATGAAGGTCACAGCAAAGATCCCATTATTCCCTGCAGCATTACAGGAGATTTCAAAGCGCTCAAAGCTGATGGTTCATGAACAGACACCCCAAAGGTGCTGTCCATTCAGCACTCACAGGTAGGTGGCATCTAGATGGCAGTATTGGTATATATATATATTCAAAACTGACAGCCCATTTAACCAAGGCAGTTTTCCTTTCGATAGACATGGAAAGAGAAGGGTCAACATGGTTCTTCCAAGAGTTTCAAAGCTTGGGTGCAACAGCGGAAGCCCTGGATGCCCAGCAAACAAACTTTGAATGGTGATAGGGAAGGGCAGAGCATCTCTAACAGATATCAAAGGACGATCAGGATCATGAACTTATGGGTATCCTGGACCCAAAGCATTTTGAGGGCAGGAGCAGCACTTTTAAACAAGAGAATGAAAAAAAAAAGAAAACTAGAATTGAAAACCCACCCTAAGCAACCTCATATGTAAAGTAAATTCTTAGAAATGCCTCCCTTCCCACCAGCCTCTATTTTGTGAGGAGGCACTTTCAGAAGATTACAAGAAGAGCCCTGCTGGGTCTGACTAAAGGTCTATGTGCCCCAGTATCCTGTTTCCACAGTGGCCAATAGGATGCCACAATGGGAAGCTGAAAACAGCATCTCCTCCTCATGATCCCTAGCAACTGGCATTCAGAAGTATTCACTGCCTCCAAACATGGAAGGAGAACATACAGATCATGCTGTGTAGCCATTGATGGCCTTATCCTCCATGCATCTGTCTTATCTTTTCTTTTGACTCTCTATCCACAAATGATCAAGACCAGCTTGGCCAAAAATATCAGCCTGGATGTAATAAAGATTTAAGATGAAACAATTATCAATGCTAAATCATATACATATTATTTCAGAAGGAGATGCACTGCTCTTTATGCATATTTCATATTAGAGGGCCTTTTTTTTTAGCAGCAGCAGAGTATTAGACAAGGGACTAATGACTTTTAACTGACAACCCCCAATGTGATGCTCTCCAGATGTTGTGGGAATACAACTCCCATCAGTCCCAGCCAGCATGGCCAATAGTCAGGGATGATGGGAAGATCTGGAGGGTATCAGGTTGCTTTAGAGCAGGCACGTCTAACAGGTAGATTGTGATCTACCGGTAGATCACTGGACATCTGTGGTAGATCACTGGGGCCCCCCAAGAAGCTCAACAAGTTTGGCTCCCCCCCAAAAAGCTCAACATTTTTGCCCTGGACCCCTAAAACATGTGGCTTTCCCCTCCCTAAAAAAAGTTCACCAATTTCAACCTGAACCCCCCCCCCCAAATGGGCCTTCCTACTTCCTAAAAAAAAGCAAAAAAGCTCATCAACTTTGACCTGAACCCCAAAAAGTGGGTAGATCACTGCTAGTTTTTAACTCTGTGAGTAGATCTCTATCTCTTGGAAGTTGGCCACCCCTGCTTTAGACCATTGACCTAGTTTGAACCGAACTTAGTGAACAAACTCCCCAAAGTCATTATCTCAGATTTATAATATTTTATTAAACATAAAGAAGGATCATCCAGGAATAGGGATTTTCAAAGAGCAGCAGCAGTGGCCTCGTGAACATTTATGTGGAGCCAGATATATAAATACACAGCAGCTACATCTCTAAAAGAAAGCTGTGCTAATGGCTCTGCTAAAAAAATATAGAAGATATAGGAGGATTATTTTGATGTTTGCTGGAAATGCGACAAAGAAGGAGAAGATTTTTATCACTGCTGTCAGCAATGCAAAGAAGCCAAGAGATTCTGGAAATGACTTCTGGCAGCGATAAATAAAATTCTTTATGAAGAAAAACTCAATAACCTCTCTCTTGACCCTAAAGTATTCTTGTTAACTTACGTTAAAGGGCAGGTGACTAAGGATAAAAAGGCTCCTTTCTTAGAGATATTATTGTGGCAGTTAGAGCTGTTTACAAGCGAAAGGAAACCAAATCAGATACCAGGACTCAGAGAACAGTGTATTAAATGATGGGATATGGCATCCCCAAATAAATTAACTTGGGCTATTTGTGCAAGCCGGGGAAATGTATGCTTGCATGGAATTTGAACAACACTGGAAATGGTTCAAACAATTTTGGAACGATAAACAAACTGCAATGGCTGGTAATCCTGTTCTGCTTTTATAAGGAGACTCCATAAAGCCATCATGGGTGTATTTGTGCCAGCAAACAAATATATATCTCCAATGTATCATCTATGAGAATAAATGTAATATTTTAACTGTATTTCTAGCTGATGGCAGTCAGTCCTGGATTCCAAGGTCCAAAGACCTAGAGTCTTGGGCAGCACTTTACAAATTATCCTTTTCCTCTGCCCCCCATCCATAAGCCCTTCTACTCCCAACTTAATTACTGTTAACTATCCTCCTTAGTTTCTAAAGACAAGTAATGGAGCAATTAGCCCATCACTTGTAACACCTGCTTTGGCTTGGAGGGAGAAAAAAAAAAACCCTGCAATGGATTTTCCACTGTGAAGCACCTGCCAATGTGTATATTAAACACTTAACTCAGACAGCTGCTGGATTCTGAATGCAGGTCCCCTAATGGGTACAGAGTATGCAGTGGGAACAGTTTTTACGCAGGACTGCAAAAAGATTCCATCACTATGTGTGGCTTTAAGGAAATGAATGGGAACATCCTCCATGCTTTTCTCATTGCCAGCAGAAGAAACCACAAGCTCACCTCCTGGCTCATCACCAGAATGAGCCAGGAAGTACAAAAATTTGCAAAGGGTTGTTCCGCACCCTCAGATTGTAGCAACCTGAATTCACCTGAGCCCATGAAGGCACGACTGGTGTCTGAATGTTGCAGCAGGACCCTTTTAAAAAGCAGTGATAGAGTCCCTGTATCCCTCCAGATGATGTCGCACTCAACCTTTCCCTATCCCTGAACATTGCCTGTGGTGCCCAGGCATAGCTGCCATGTTATCCCTTTTTTAAAGGGATTTTCCCTTATGCTGAATAGGCTTCCTCGCGAGAAAAGGGAAAACTTGGCAGCTATGTGCCCAGGATGGATACAAGTTGGAGTCTGATGTCATTTGGAAGGCCACAAGTTCTCCATGTTTCCTTTATACATAGAAAGGCATTTCTCTGACTCCATAAAAACTAGGACATGTCCCAGAAAACTACATTTTCCATCCTCCCATCTCTCATCAGGTGAATCCCACACCCTCATTTTAACATTTTGATCTTTGCAAGAGGAAGCATATTTGGGCTCCATTTGAAGCAGCAAAATGTCTTCAGCCAGCATGGTCCAAGTCACTGAGATATGATGAGGCTCTAGACATCCATTAGTGTCTGGATACAAGTTCTTGGAGTGCGCAACACAAGAAAGTGATGTTGCGCTCATGTCTTGCTTCAGGCTTCCCAATGGTGTTGACCACTGTGGGAACAGGGTGTTGGACAAGATGGCCCTTTGGGCTGATCCAGCCGGATACTTCCTATGATCTTAGTGAGTGGGAGAGGGCTGAGAGTACACCAATCTACCCAATATTTTCCCTAGGTCATGTTGGTTTTTCCCTACAGACAACCCAGATGCTAAGATCAGTGGAAGGGGCCTTCCTGGTTGTTTCTCTGAACTTAGGCACTCAGAGGGTGGCAGTCCAGGAGACCTCAATTACATAGCTTTTGGGGACTGCTGAAAATGTTGGCACCTGTATGTTTTGAGAGACATTGGAGTGAGACTCCTGGGGGTGAAGTCAACCTGGAGACTGGAGACTCGTAGATGCTGCATTGTTTTTGCTGTGTTAGCCACACCAAAGTGATCTCTCTGGGGCACAAGCCTGGGCAATGCGTATGGAGGTCCTAGGTTGCTCAGATGACAAGACCCCCCTCTGGTCCTCATTGATATGGTCTAAACAAAAGAAGAGCAATATGCTTTGCACCAGCTGGGCTGCTGAAGACGCACCTCTTTAACCTATTGAGAGCCAGTGTGGTGTAGTGGTTAAAAGTGATAGACTCGTAATCTGGTGAACCGGGTTCACATCTCCGCTCCTCCACATGCAGCTGCTGGGTGACCTTGGGCTAGTCACACTTCTCTGAAGTTTCTCAGCCCCACTCACCTCACAGAGTGTTTGTTGTGGGGGAGGAAGGGAAAGGAGAATGTTAGCCACTTTGAGACTACTTCAGGTAGTGATAAAGCGGGATATCAAATCCAAACTACTACTCTTCTTCTTCTTCTTCTTCTTCTTCTTCTTCTTCTTCTTCTTCTTCTTCTTCTTCTTCTTCTTCTAAAATAGGATGTGGTATCCCAGCTGTTCTGGTTATGGTAACAATCCCATTGGGTGATAGTGTTCAAGAACAGATTCCCTTGGAAGGTTGTGCTCTATGCCTTCATTTGAGGTTTTTAAGCAGAGGTTGGACGGCCATCTGTCATGGATGCTTTAGCTGAGATTCCTGTATGCAGGGTGTTGGAATAGATGACCATTGGGGTCCCTTCCAACTCTACAATTCTGTGGTGCCATGGTTCTGGATATGATAGTAATCACATTGGGTTCAAGAACAGACTCCCTTGGGAGCTTGTAGTCTCGCCTTCATTTGAGGGTGCTATAGTTGAGATTCCTGCATTGCAGGGGGTGGAACAGATGATCCTTGGGATACCAACTCTACTATTCTATAATTCTAAGAGTTTGGGGCATTCTGAACCAGGCTGTGCTGTTTCATATTTATGTGGCTTTGATTGATGGTCATCAAGAGTGACTTTTCCCAACTCTGTGCCAGCTGCACCCTCTCCTGGTGAATAGAGACCTAGGCACTGATTCAAGCCCTGGTAATACATGACTGGATAGCTACAATCTCCTGCCTTTGGAAGGTGTTCAGAAATGGCAACTGGTCCAGAATATGGAGGCAAAGATGATTCAGAGAGACCACTAAAAAGCACTTCTCAAATTGCTGTACTGGCTACAACTGAAATTCTTGTAGGAATATGCACTGGATTATCTCTTCTTTATACTTTCATTTTGTTTACTTCAAAACTATAGTCATAATCGCAGAGTCATCGTGACTCAGAATTGTAGAGCTGGGAGGTTCCCAAGGGTCATTTAGTCCAACCCTCTGCAATGCTGTTTATAATAATTCCATTTGAATTTTGCTAATTCAGATTTAGTTGGGCTTTTGGCTTCCCATACCTTGGTGGCAGAAGACCCCACCCCTCAGCAAGGACCCCATTGCTCCAGGGGTTCCAGGCAGGGAGTGGGCTTCCTGCCTCAGTTATTTTCAACACCTTCCTCCCATGAAGGAAACTTGGGAGAACAGGTCCCTTGATGGATGGGTGGTTTCACCCCAACCATGTGTTTTCAGGGATGCTGTCCCCTTCACTTCCTAATGCAAATCACAGGACACAGCAATGCCAGGTTGCAGAGCAAATCCTTAGATTTAGAATGGGGAAGAAAAAGAAAATGGAAAATAATGAAATTTCAATTTAGAGTTACTTATTTCTGATTAATTTTAGTTAAATCTGAGTTAAATCTGAACAGGGCTCTTCTTTATATTTTCTAAGAAGGCACATGCTTAGTTCCTGGGTTTGCTTCAAAGGTTTCAGCTCCTGAAGTCTCATTGTCCTGAGCTGATTCTTGAAATCAGTGGGAGACTGTCTCTTATGGATGCCCCCAACATCAGAACTTTAATGTGTGGGTAAGACCCTGCTGTTGGGAAATATTGAGTGCACAAGGAGAAGGGGATGACAGAGGACGAAATGGTTGGACAGTGTTCTCGAAGCTACTAACCTGAGTTTGACCAAACTGCGGGAGGCAGTGGAAGACAGGAGTGCCTGGCGTGCTCTGGTTCATGGGGTCACAAAGAGTCGGATACGACTAAACAACAACCACAACAAGCTACCAGATCCAAGGTACTAGCAGATCCTTATGGGCACCCCTATTGTGGAATGATCTTCTGAGCTCAGGGCCAGGTTCTTTTTAATAGAAAAAATGGGCGTAGAGCAGGGTGGGGAATATTCTTCAGCTTGAAGGCAACATTCCCTTCTTTCCCCAAACACAACCACCTGAATCAGCACTTCAGGATTTATTAATTATAACTCAGTGGGGTTTGCCACACTTTGGTTCCCTAACCAACAGATCTGTCATTCTGCCTGCCCTTGATTGTTATGACTGATGGATTTTAAATATCATTTTAATTGCTGCTCTGTTGCATTTTAATGTGATTACTTTGTTACTGTAAGCCACTCTGGGAACTAGTCAGCTAAGAAGTGAAGGGAAATCGAATAAATAAATGTTGTTGGCAACCATCTGTTTTGGGAGACATTGGAGGTATAGCTGCCAAATTCTCCCTTTTTTAAAGGGAAATTCCCTTATTCTGAATAGGCTTCCTCGTGAGAAAAGGGAAAACTTGGCAGCTATGATTGGAGGAGTGAGCCTTTGGGGGGGGGGTCAAGCTGTTAGAAGGTTACAGTGCCTGCTGGGGAAGCAGAGACAGATACAGGAGAGACATGTTTTCTTGCAGCTGGGGCAGATGAAGGCATCTGTTCATGCTGCTGCAGATGCACCAGGGCGTTTATTCTCTCTGCGCTCCTCCCAGCGGTCATTCCTCCTCTACTCACTGCTGTGGATACATGACCAGACTGCCTGTCTCCGGGCACTCTGATAATCTACAAGGTATTCCCACACGGCAGGTTCGATGTTGCCAGCCTTTATGTCATGGTTGCAGAGAACTTTGAAATGCAGAGCTGGTCTGCCAATGGTCCTGGTGCCTAAAGACATCTCCCCTTAGAACACATCCTTGGAGATCCTGGCATCTTCCATTCTGTGGGCATGACCAAAAGAAAAGAAGGTGAGTTGAACTGAATGAAAGCCTGAACTTTCTCAAAATGTATTTGGAGTCTGCTCCTACTGAGGTAGGAGTGTGAACACGCTGGGAATCTGTACTTGGAAGAGCACATCTTTGTTTGAGATTCTATTCCGCCAAGTTATGTCCAAAATCTTCCTGATGCAGCACATATGGTATAAATAAAGGAGATGAATAAAGTATACTGAAGTTCAATATCTGTCACTGCTACCGTGTTTTCCCGAAAATAAGACACTGCCTTATATTTATTTTTCCTCAAGTAGTCACACTATGGCTTATTTTCAGGGGTTATCTTATTTTTTTATTACACGTCCAGCCTTGCCTCTTCCTTGGCACCCTCCAGAACGGTGCCTATCACTATGTCTTATTTTCGGGGCATGGCTTATATTGTGCAAATGTGTTAGAAAGCCTGCTACGGCTTATTTTATGGGTATGTCTTATTTTTCGGGGAAACAGGGTATTATATTTAACCAAAATATTTTATTTTTAAAGATTTTAATTAGCAAGAAAAATATGGGATGTCTCATTTTTTTCTGGGGTACTTGAAAGGTATGGCAAAAGGTAAAGGACCCCTGGACTATTAAGTCCAGTCAAAGGCAACTATGGGGTTGCGACGCTCATCTCGTTTTCAGGCTGACGGAGCCGGCGTTTGTCCACAGACAGCTTTCCAGGTCATGTGGCCAGCATGATGAAGCACATGGAAATGCTATTTACCTTCCCACCTATTTATCCACTTGCACTGGTATGCTTTCGAACTGCTAGGTTGTCAGGAGCTGGGACAGAGCAATGGGATTCGAACTGCCAAACTTCTGATCGACAAGCCCAAGAGGCTCAGTGGTTTAGACCACAGTGCCACCCACCCTCACGTGAAGAATTCAGTCCAACAAACAGCTGTCCAGAGATCCTGCAGTCTATATTCTGTATTTTAATGTTTTGTTGGAAGCCGCCCAGAGTGGCAGGGGGAACCCGGCCAGATGGGCGGGGTATAAATAAATTATTATTATTATTATTATTATTATTATTATTATTATTATTATTATGGGTCTCCCTATGTTAGAAGGGATTTTAAAACTAGGCTGCTACTCCTTAATTTAGTGGGGGGGGGCAGGGAGAGGGAAGGATTTCGATTTCATTCCAATTACTCCCTTTCCTGAGCTCTTAAAGGATGGTTCAATTTTGCATCGTGCAATTTTCGATTAGAGTAATCTGGCAGCGAGTGCTTTGGCGGCTGTACCCCAGTGACTTTAATAACCACAAAACATTACAGCGGTTGTGCCGGAGCAGTGCAGGCAGGGTCTCCAATGTGTCACTTTCTGTGGAGAGAGGTTAAGTGAGGATGTTGGAGTTAAAAGATTTCAATGTGGGCGGCCAACATTTGAAATGCAGATGGCATAGCCCATTAAAACTCCTTTAGCAGACTGGTATTTGCTTTGCTTCTCAATAATGGGAGACCATGTTTGTCTTTCCTTTTTCTTTTTTCTTTTTGGAAGAAATATATTAAAAGTTCCTTACTTAGCCACGTTTAGTTTAATTAGCAGTTTGAAATTTACAAGCATATGCTGTGTCATTTGGGATGAGAGGGGAACAAGGAACCCAGAGAGGCACACTGCTGAAAACATTTTTGAAGTACTGTACTGTTCAAAATAAATACACTGCATCTGCCAGTTGTGAGTGGGCAGTTATACCTGTATGTAGTGGTGTAGAAATTAAATAATCAAACCAATTATAGGTTAGCTGTCCCATCTGGCTGGGTTTCCCCAGCCGCTCTGGGTGGCTTCCAACAAAAGATTAAAAATACATTTAAGCATGAGTCATTAAAACTTCCCTAAATAGGGCTGCCTTCAGATGTCTTCTAAATGTCAGATAGTTGTTTATTTTCTTGATATCTGATGGGAGGGTGTTCCACAGGATGTGCACCACTACTGAAAAGGCCCTCTGCCTGGTTCCCTGTAACTTCGTTTCTCGCAGTGTGGGAACCACCAGAAGGCCCTCGGCGCTGGACCTCAGTGTCCGGGCTGAACGATGGGGGTGGAGACGCTCCTTCAGGTATACTGGGCCAAAGCAAGCTTGTTTTCTGCTGCTCTAGAGGACAGGACCACTAGCGGAGGAAGAGGGGTGCGGGGGGAGCGCACTGCCCCCCGGCAGCGCGATCCCGGTGGGGTGCCATCGTGGCTGTCCTCCCTGCCCACGCTGGGCACCACACCCCCGCAGGTGGCATGCCACACCCCTGGGACGCACGCCAGCCTCGCCCCACCTGCTCTCCACCCCCACCCCCGGTGCCGGAGCATGAAGTTCTGCCACTGGATAGGACTTTAACTAATGGATTCCAATGACAAGAAAGGACATTCCGACTGAACATTAGGAGAACTCTCTGATGGTAAGAGATTTTTGACCATGCAATGGAGTCTCTTGGAAGGTGATGCGCTCTCCTTCCATGAGGCTTTTAAACTGATGCTGGCTGACCATTTTTCAGGGATTATTTAGCTGTGATTCCTGCATTGCAGGGGGTTGGAGCACCTTTCAATGTAAGCAGCCGACTTCCTAAATTGGCAGACCTCTTTTGCACAGCCTCTTTATTGGTTGATGCCTCTCTATCAGTCCCTGATTGTATCTGTCTATCACCCGAAGAAAAGGATTTTGATCATGAAATGTTTCTGAGAGGTAATTGCATAAAGATTCCAGCATTATTAATTAACCCTTGGAGGTCACGATGACTGTGCATTAATAAACCATAACAGTATCTTTCAGCACTTACACCAAGAGTTACTGCCCTCCGGGGAGGCCTCATTCAGAACCCTTAAAAGTTGAAATTCCATTTCACTTTCCCTTCCCAGATTCTTTACAGCAGAGAAATACATTTCTATTTCCCAGCAGAGCAGGAGAAGACAGGCAATCTGCTGGTTCAATGATCCTTCACGGCTTTTGGTGATCACTGCTGCAAGGTACCACTTTCGTCCAACCTGGAGGAGGTCAGAGCAACAGACGGTGATTTGCCAGAAAGAGAAGCTTGAAAAAGTTAACTAATTCCTGAAATTTTGTAAAAG
This sequence comes from Zootoca vivipara, assembly GCF_963506605.1. Classification (NCBI taxonomy): domain Eukaryota; kingdom Metazoa; phylum Chordata; class Lepidosauria; order Squamata; family Lacertidae; genus Zootoca; species Zootoca vivipara. The sequence goes on along the minus strand of NC_083284.1, from coordinate 7,071,781 downwards.
AAGTGGCATGAGGGCTCTGGCAGAGTCCTTCACTTAGCTAGCTTTGGGAAGGTAGTGCAAGGGCTGGAAGGGGGGGCTTCAGGTTTTAGCTCCCCGCCCCCGACAAGGCAGTGTGTGGTCTGTGGGTTCTGTGTTGAAGTACTCTTGTGGCCCAGTTAGTATGAAAAGTTGGGCCACCCTGATACATGCATACATGCCAGATGTTGGACTACAACCCCTATCACCCCTGACCATTGGCTATGCTAGCTGGGGCTGATGGGAACTGGAGTCCAAAACAGTTGGAGCGCATCAAGTTGGCGAAGGCTGCATTAAGGTACTTGCCCAAGTCCTGGAAGCTGAACTAGAAGGATAGGACTTTAAAGCAGAGCTTGGATGGCTATCTATCATGGGTGCTTTAGTTGCGATTCCTGCATTGCAGGGGGTTGGACTAGATGACCCTCAGATTCCCTTCCAACTTCACAATTCTATTATAGGGATGCTTCCATATAAACAATAATGCTGTAGTGTAGATGAGAAGGAACATCTGAGATGTATAATAAATGGAGGAGGTTTTTTTTTGGGGGGGGGGGGCTTTTCCAGAAGCATGAAGGAAGCCCCTAGACTGAACCCCTAGGGCTCTAGCTGTCATTCCCTAGTTTAAAATGTGTGACAATGCCATCATCAGCTGGAGAAGAAAGAATAAACAGGGCTGTCGATTGCTCTTCATACGCTGTGATTGGATGGCAAGAAATTAATGATGCTCGCACTTCAAAGCCCCAACAGATGGCATCTTCAGCTTCTAAGTGAGAATGACTGCAAGGACAGAAGTCATTTAAGCTAGCAGCATATTCAATTACTCTTCAGACTCTGGCAGAATTAATTCTTTTATCACCGTCAATCATAATTTAATGAGGTGTTGCCATTATTGCAATGATTAGTTTGGGGTTCTTAAAAGGAAACTCTGAAGAACGTCCTTGATACCTGATAGCTCAGTTGGCTTTTTGAAGCGATTAGTGCAATGCAGAGAGGACTGGCCTATCAATGGCAATTTGCGACGGTCACTAAACGGACCCTCCATGTTGAGCAGAAATATATCATTGAGCGTCAGGTGCCAATTTCAAGAAGCAAGGGAGAATTGCTGCCTTCAGGTCTGCCTTGTGGGCTTCCCAGAGTGGCCACTGTTGGAGGCAGAATGCAGGGCTAGATAGAAAGATCTTTGGTTTGATCCAGCATGGATCATGCAGAAGCTCCCAGGGTCAATGTCCAGTATCCCCAGGTTGGTCTGGGAATGTTCTTTGCATGTAACTCTAGACAGCCACTGCCACCAAGCTAGATAGACCAATGATCTGACTAAGGCTATGTTCGTATCAGAACCTGTTTCTTTCCAAATGTTATTGGACTCCATTTCTAAACAGCCCTAGTGACCATGGTCAGTAATTAGGGGAGGTAGGAACTGCAGTTTAACATCATCTCCTCATCTCTGCTTTGGGAACATCTCACCATTCCCCATTAAAGTTACACTGGGCACAACTGGGATCCCTTAAAATCAAATGGTGGTGTAGCTGGCTAAGCCAATTCTATTTTAATTATCTTGTAAAAAGCTTTTCTTTCGTTCAAAATGCCTTAGGGCTTATTTTATTGCTTGCTTGGATTTCTTTCTCGCCCCAGTCCCAAAATTTCAGGGTGATTTATGATGTACCTTTACCTCACCCCCTGCCCTGGAGTAGCCCTATGACAAGCTAATGAGCTTGCGGAGAAGCTGAGGCCTTGGAAAGAGCTTTGCTTCAAGCTCAGGCCTTGCAAAATCCCTTTAACGGTGGCTGTAGGAAACCTCTGAGAAGAAATGAGGGCTTGGGTAGTCCCTTAGGCAAAATGAAACAAAAGAATGCAGTGCTAGTAGATAATGTTTTCAAAGCAGCAGAGAGAGAGACATCAGCTTGAAAATCAGGCTCCCAGAACAAAAATAAATAAATAAATAAAGTTAAAGCTTGCAGCTCTCCCCTTCTATCTAGGTAAGTTCCCTAAATGTTCCCCTGGCACCACCTTCCCAAAGCCCAAGAAGCTTCTGCAAGGCTTAGGGAAGGAGACTCATCCCATGCGTGTTGCCCTCCCACCACCCTCTCAAGCTGGTGCCTCTGGCCTTAACTGTTCCCCTACGGAAAATTTCACCGCACACCATTGATTTAAAACATGGTATTTCTCTTCTTCTTTGGCAATCACTCATAGCCAAGTAAGATTGTCTTCCATGAACATGGTCTTAACAATGAGTCCGCAGGTGACTGTGGAAGCCAATTCTGGATCCACACGTCCTTCCACGGTGGGGACACAGGTTTCCGGGTGGGAGTTGATCATAGTGAGGGTTTGCCAGAAGGATCAAAATAGTGTTGCACATCCTGTTGGAAATGCTAATGTGCCTGTGTGCTTGTGCACGGCAATTGCTCTTGTAGGAGTTCTCAAGTGCATGCGAGGAGTGGCATTGAGCCATGAAGATTTCATATCTGAAGCACCGCAGGCATCCAATGTCACCCTTTAGGCTCAACGGGATCAGGAAGCCCTCTTTGGCTCCTTCCTGGCCAGAAGGCTCCCATAGCCTGCCTGGATAGGTGAAGTAAGTCTAGTTGGCTCACACCAGAGTGTGGAACAAAACAAAACAAAATAAAAAAAGGAACCAAAAGACAACGCCAACTTTATTCCCACACATTGTCCACTTGTCCTCCTCCTTCCACTATGACTTTCCGGTTGACATACTTCAGGAAGCCAGGGCCCCACTTCCTGAAGTGGTACCAGCTTCCGGAAGTACGGCGGTGGCTGTGGTGGTGGCCGCAGTGACTGCGTCGAGCTGCAGCAAGTGAAGGTGGGAGGGAGCCAAGAGGGGGGCAGGGTTTGAGTGAGTTGGGGTGCTCCCTCTGTCGAGGTCGTGTCCTGGTTTGCCTCACTCTGGTGTTGGAGGGTATGCAATGTTTGAACCCAAAACTACTTCATTCATTCCTAAGTTTCTTAGCCCAGGGGTAAGGAAAACAAACTCTCCAGATATTGCCCTACAAATATTTATGGACCATTGGCCATGCCGGATTTTATATTGTGATATTTCATGTGATAGCATCTTTCATGGGCTTATTTTATTGTTAGCCTTATAGGGCATGTTCTTGTTCAACTGTGATAAATAAATACAGAGGATCCATGGATCAGTCAAATATTTGCAGCTATAGATCAAGCATTTTTACACAGTAGATCAACAGCAAAGTCGCTGGAATGTTCAATAGCTGATGCTAATTACCCAAACAGGCCAATAGTTATCGGGGAATGATGGAACTGGATGCCAAAAACTTGTGATAAATTATGAGAGCCTTTAACAATACTAGGGCAAGATAAATGTGAATGGTAAGTCAAGAGTAAACCATTTGTTTCTTTCCATTGGCTTTTGTCATAGAACTTGTAAATTTGTTTTAATTAGGGATCAGTGAATCTGTCCATCTCATTTTCTCATTCTCCTCCGCCTCTCCCCCAATCTTAAGTTAATTTCCACATTAGATACAGTCTTTTTTTTCTTAAAAGATCTTTTCTCTTTTTTAAAAAAAGCTCATTGTGGAAATTCATCAGTGTCAGTGAAATTCTGCTTACATTTCTGTATGCAATTTTATTATTTATTTATTTATTTATTTATTTATTTATTTATTTATTTATTTATTTTTGTTTAACAAGATTTATCTACTGCTTGGTTGCAATACAACCTCTAAACCAAAAGAATTCTCCCCCTCCCTGCAGAAGCCTAACCAGGATGTGCAGGTAAAGTTGCCACCTTTGGTCAGGCAAAATATGGGACAGGTCAGTAGGGCGAATTAGGGAGGCTACAACTTAATTTACCTGCTGCAGAAATGACTTCAAAGCAATCCATTGCAATGGTACACATGGTTTACGGTGCTTTATTAAAAATATCAACAACAACAACAACAACAACAACAACAAAGCACTTTGATTTACAACTGTAAATATAATCAGAAAGCAAGAATTTGAGCTGGCACACCAATACTTTGCAAGGAAGGAGTTTTGTGCCATCGTATTTTGGCTGCTGCACTGAACTCAGTGATTAATTTTTCTTCCAATCTTGCTTTTCGGCCAGCTGTCCTTCCTCCTCGCTGCCCATGCAAACTCTCCCTCAGACCAGATGCACAAGGCATGTGCAAAGTGCAACACCCCCTCTTGCTCTTCAACCCCCCACCTGCCTCTGCCCAAGCAAAAACCATTTCCCCCCCCTCTACGGGACAGACCAGGCCCATGCAACGCCCCTCACTTGCTCTCCATGACCCACCCTCTGTCTGTGCAAAAGCTCTCTCTCAAACTCCTCCTCCCGCCCCCCTTTCTGCTCACATCCTGCAATAACTCTCATTCTCACTCTCAGCTCTCCTTCTGCAACCGGACCCACCCTCTGCCCACACAGTTTTGAGGATGAGAAATAGATTGAGCTCAAATACATGAAAAGGGCATCCAAACAGGACAGGGGACACTTTTCTCCAGAAAAGGATGGTCGCCTTTTTCTAGGGACAGGTGGGGAAAAATGTTGGCATGTGTTGCAGCTGAGGATGAGAGAGTTGTGGTGCGCATGGAATGGCCACAACAGTTCTCAATTGCACAGACGTGCCCACCTGCTCCGGGTATATGGGCTCCAAGGGGCTCCAGCCCCCTCAATATTTTGAATCAGGGGGGCCAGCCCCCTCAACGCTGCAATGAATCCAGAAAAGCATAGTCCATGGGAAAAGGAAGGATGTAAGTTTAGGAATTGATTGCCACTTAATAAAATGAAATGAAATAAAAATATATATATTTTATATTTTCAGTTTTGTCAACAGTGGGGAGTTTGGATGCCCCGCGGGGAATATTGGTATCTGAAATACTTGCTCTGGTCTCTAAAATACTTGCTCTTTTACAATCTTGAACCAAAGCCAGGATTTGTACCCATTAATTATTTACTAAACAGCAGACTCCAAATACATTTTGAGAAAGTTCAGGCTTTCATTCAGTTCAATTCACCTTCTTTTCTTTTTGCTCTAATAGGATTTTCAGCAGGTGAATAGCTGTTTATATTTTCACAAGCACCCTACACGATGTAAGCGTTGTTTGATTAAAAAAGCCTGTTTGAAGGAACACGGGGTTGATGTAATTAGTTTTCTTTAAAAATCAAGTTGGATCTGCTTGCGTAGCTTTCTCCCCTGTAGAGCCTGGCACAGGTTGGCTCATGAAATCCTAAACCAGTGAGTTGTTTAAGATTAACTGTGTGTGGTTTTTTTTTTTTTTTAAAAAAAAAACACTAGGGCCCCTCCAGGAGCCTGCCACATCTCTTCCTTTCATTGTGTTTGACTTAGTGGCTTGCAATCTGTGCATGCCATTAGCTGGGTGTTAGCTGCAAAAGCAAGAAGATCATGTTCGATTAGATGGGCCTTTGGCCTGAGCCAACAGAGTCTTCTTATGTTCTTAAGATGGTCAAGGATCATGGCAGTTACTCAGCTGTTGAGCTGCATTTGGCCTCGTGGGTAAAGATGGGCAGATCGGCCAATTCCGTTTTCTCATCTTTCCATTGGTAAGGGGCTGAGGAATGTTTGCAGGATTGCCGGTGATGCATTTGTTAATGTGCCACGATACCAAATAACAGCTGCAGTTCAGGGAAGGAAAACGGACTCCCTTGGGAGTTTCCTTCATTTGCAGTTTTTAAGCAGAGTTTGGATGGCTGTCTGTCATGGATGCTTTAGTTCAGATACCTGAATCGCAGGGGGTTGGATGAGATGGTTCTATGAAGAATGAAACGGCTGCCCTGGTTGGTATCCATCTGTCTCGGGAGGCAATGGAGGAGTGTGCCTTTGGGGGTGATGTCAAACCATTGGAAAGTTACAGTGCCTGCTGCAGCTGTAGAGATATGCTTCGTTGCAGCCTGGGCAGGTGAAGGAATCCTGTTTCACTGCTACAGATGCATCATTGTGTTTATTTTCTGTGTACTCCTCTCAGCAGTCATTCCTCCTCTGATCACTGCTATAGATGCATGGTCTGTCTGTCTGTCTGTCTGTCTGTCTGTCTGTCTGTCTGTCTGTCTGTCTGTCTCCAGGCACTGTTGTTGTCTGCCCAATCACTATCTGTATATTAAGATCCAACATTTGACATTCTTTGTCCTGCAGTTCACCATTCTCCATGTGTTGTGGGGACAAATCATTAACTGACACAAGACGCTTCAGGTATTTGTGCAATTAATTCAAAGAGAACAAATGAGTCTCTGTGTTGAAAGGTTTCCAGGCTGAACAAAGGAATTCTAACCCCGCAAGTGTTTTTTGAATTCACAACTTGTCTTATGGAATACGTATTTTCTGAAGGGTTGCAAAATGTTTGAAATGGTGCAAAATTTCATTTCGGGACGCTCCACCCAAAACGCTTGCTCATATGTTTGCTTAACCACACTGAGCAGCAACAGTCCCTCCTGCCTTCCCCCATAAAAAAAAAAATGCCGAATAACAAATGGTTTGTTGCCAGGAATGGTATCTTTCAGCCATCCAATGCCTGAGTAAACAGTGTTTTCAAATCCCCCCCCCCCCGTGTGTTAATGGTGAGAGAGACACCTCACCAGGGAAAGCATTCCAAAAATGGGGAACCACCACCAAAAAGACCCCAATAAATGTCAATGCTAGTCAGGCAGAACTCAGAGGTGGCATTACAACAGGGTCTTCCCTGCCAGTTGTAGTGTATGAAAACACAACATTGTGTGGTACAAAATCATAAGACACACCAATACAATTAATGGGTACCATCTATTATGCCTCTCCTAGGTAAGCCTCCGTGAAGTGGATGGGAGTTACTCAAGAGTTTGTGCCCAAACAGAAATCACAACCATTGAATTGCATCTCCCTGACATCAACCTTGAATGGCACCACATTTTCATTCTATCAGTGAATGCCAGGCTGTCACTATTTTTCAGTCGGTCTGTAAGCTACTAATGACCTGGGTCATTAAGGGAAGCTGAATTTGGGGCCGGTTCCCAGGGATAAGAAAGGGCTATTCATTTTCTCCACAAGTGATACCTGAATCCTGCTCTCCTTTTAAACAAACTCATCCATCTTTATGTTGTTTTTGCTTTCGGCCTCCATGTACGGTAAACCAAGCCAAATGCTTGCAGGGTGTTGCTTTTAATGATTGCTTTCACTGCTCTGTCTAATACAACTTGAAAGGCTGGGGCAGAATCAGGCTTTGGTTATGTTTCTTCATTCCCCCACTCCAAATTAATTGGCATGTTTTCTTTCTGGAATGGAAAACATGCATGGTTGTTGCCTATCCCAGAGGGGAAAATAAAACATGTCATCTGCTATTTTCTAGGAACACCCAAAGAAACAACTGAACACCCTGCTAAGGTGATGTTGGAACAGGCATGAGATGGCAGGGTCACTGGGCATCTAAGGGACACTGAAGGACTTGGATAAGTCCTTCTGTTATATATGGGCTAAAGTGCCAGATCAGGACCTGGGAGATCAGGAATCATAGAGTTGTAGAATTGGAAGGGACCCTTAGGGCAAGGCAGGATCAAATCCATTCTCAGCCATCATCATGGTCACCACCATCAATACTAGGACTAAGTCTAGTCCAGGTAACTGGAATACAAAGCAAAGGGTCAGGTGGGAGGCAAGACCACAATCAGGGTGTTCCATAGTCAAACAGCTGCAGGCGAGAGACAAGGCCAAGGCAGGCCAAGGTCATGCTCAGCAGCTCCAATTAAAGTCAAAGCACAGAGCTGGCACACCACTTTGTTCCAGCGGCTCTTCCAGTCTTGCCATGGGGTGGACTAATTTGGAGGCTTTCTGCTGCTCCAGACGGGAAGACTGTGGGAATGTTCAGGGTGGCAGGAGAGGATATATTGTGTATTAATATGCTTCCTAACTTGCGTTAGCAAGTTTCTTTACTTAGCATAGTGCATTCCCCTTTACACAGCACAGAGGAGAGCTGGTTGCAGGCTCGTGTGAGCCTCTCACTATTATACAATTCAGTCTGTCTCAGATTGAATTGCATGTTCCTGGTAAGTTCCTTTGAATCCCTCTTAACAGAATAAAGACATCACAATCTTATTCAAAGCTAATAAAAGAAGTTTACTTGCATCAGGCAGAGCACAGTGTGATCCCTGAAGGCAGACTTAGTTACAAATATATACATGTGGATCTACCCCATGTGGGAGAATAATCCTAGTGACTGCATGCTAGCAGTCCAGCAGTTCACGCGGTGAAAGGAAGATGGAAAAAGAGAGAGGTGCGCTGCATGACTCGTCCTTTTGTTACCTGGACAGGTTAGGTCACGCCCTCTATCACATGCAAAAGGAAGGATGCTCCAGCCAGGAGGAACAGGAACAGGAAGTTTCAACTGGCTGGACCAAACATTCCCTCACATGTCTTCTCTAGCATTACAAGGAATGCTGTACTTGACTGCTCCCAGTGGATTACATCCCACAAAGACCCAAACCAATGGCTTCAAATTGCAAGGAAGGAGATTCCAACTGAACATTAGGAAGAACTTTCTTGTGGTAAGAGCTGTTTGACCATGGAATGGACTCCCTTGGAAGGTTGTGGGCTCTCTTTCCTTGGAGATTTCTAAGCAGAGGTTGGATGGCTATCTATCAGGGATTCTTTAGCTGTAATTCCCGCAATGGACTAGATTACACCTGAGGTCCATCCCAGCTCTATAAATCTATGATTCTGTTAGGTCCTGGAACCACACCTTGACCTCAGCTGATTCCTATCTGCTGCCTTGGTCCAGAGGTCTCCTTGAGAGGAAGCTTTTACTCTGCATGGGACGGGCTTCAGTCTGGCCTTTGAGGTACCATCTCCCCCATAGGCTCAGAACTCAATCAACCATGCCATCAGAAGCCTGACTCATGTATGATGCAGAGAAGCCCTGGTTTGGACTCATCTAAGGGTCCTGGCTCGCCATCCCCAGATGGAGCCAGACCTGAAACTTGGTACAATGCTGGGGTCTTCCCAAGTCTTCCTCCAAAGATGAGCCCATGGGCTGAGATGTCACCAGGAGCACCAGAAGTGGAGGGAGGGGAAAGGTACTCTCCCCACCGCCAAACACGGGGCCAAATGGGAACAGGTACCATTCTAACTGGCTTTGTGCAGTAGGGTTTGGGGTCCTCTTCTTCCTCAGCTATGCCCAAGAATCTCTCCCTCTCTCCTTCCTTTTATTACTCCATGCCCATATTATCTGCGGCTGCTTCTCATCTCTTGTATAATTGCTTCTGAAAGGCCCAAGGTAAATAGAAAGGGAGCAGCTTGATAAACAGAGGCTGCAAAATAGCAAAAACAGAACAATATTTGGGCGCAGAATGTAATTTTAAAGGTCAGTGATGCTCCAGGCAAATTTTGCAGGCAGTACAAACCCACCCTGATAAAAGCTCTGCATCCTTTCATTCATTCGATTGCTAAATTAGTTTAACAGCTTGCCTCTGACTTTTATCATTTCATCTTCCTTATCTTTCTTCAGGCAAGGTTCCCCCCCACCCCCGCTCACACTCCCTGTTATATCTTCTCCAGATTTATAAGTTCAGTTAAAAGACAGACGCACACACATTTGGAAAAGCCAGAAATACACTTCTTAGTGCTTGTTAAATTTCGTTTTCATGTCTCTCCTCGCTGAGATCGTTCCCTGTTAAAAGATAAAGATAGCAGAGGAAAAGTAGAGGAATGTGCTAGGATGTTTCAGGACACAAATATCCTGTGCTAGAATTCCACCAGTTTGGGAGAAGCTTCAAATGGACACAGTCTCCTCAGCAGGTGGCCCCAGGAAAGCCGCCTTCTCTGAGCCTCAGCCCCACATTTGCAAGATGGTGATAATAACATTGATCTACCTTTCAGGATTGTTGCAAGGATGGTTTGGATCACCAGCCACAGCACAAACAATACATTTGTGGAAATGCAGTGTATAAATGAACAGACTATGGCTATTAATGTATGTATCACTTTTGAACATTGCTAGTTGATATAAATTGCTCAGTGTTGCATTTTCCATAGGTTGTATCCTGTGATGCATAGCCAAAGCAGAGGATTTGCATCACCAAAAGAGAGCACACCAGTTTGCATACAGTAATGCATACGCATCAGGTGCAAATTTAGACACATCAACTAAAATTTGAACAGAAATACAATGCATTTCATTGCATTGGACACCAAGTGGCTCGTGCTATGGTCTGCTGACTGTACACTGTTACATAGCTGTTGATGAGCAACTTCAAGGCTCACCTGCTCTCCCTTTTCATTGTTGTTGTTTAGTCGTTTAGTCGTGTCCGACTCTTTTAATAGTTCCTCACTTTTAAACCAGACTTGGGCTGGAATAGAGGACAGTCCCAAAGAGAGGACCATCATTGGACAGCCCTTCAAAATAGAGGGCTGTCCTCCATAAAGTGGGACACTTAGCCACCCTAATTCTGCCCAATTAATGAATCCCCTTGGGACATAGCTGTCAACCCATTTTTTGCAGGAAACTCCCTTATTCCAAGCCACAGCTGTCAGCCTTCCCTTTTTTTTTTGCTGGAAATTCCCTTATTTCAGTGCCGTTTCCTGCTGCTATCCTGGATTGTTAGATATACCGTAGACTCTCCTTCATGGATCACTGCCTTGTCGTGGCGAAGGGGCTTGAATAACTCAGAGAAGCTATGAGGTATGCCGTGCAGGGCCACCCACGATGGACAGGTCATTGACTATGCAAAAGCATTTGACTGTGTTGACCACAGCAAACTATGGCAAGTTCTTAAAGAAATGGGATTGCCTGATCATCTCATCTGTCTCCTGAGAAATCTCTATGTGGGACAAGAAGCTACAGTTAGAACTGGATATGGAATAACTGATTAGTTCAAAATTGGGAAAGGAGTACGACAAGGCTGTATATTGTCTCTATGCTTATTTAACTTATATGCAGAATTCATCATGAGAAAGGATTGGCTGGATGAATCCCAAGCCGGAATTAAGATTTCTGGAAGAAATATCAAGAACCTCAGATATGCTGATGACACAACCTTGATGGCAGAAAGTGAGGAGGAATTAAAGAACCTTTTAATGAGGGTGAAAGAGGAGAGCGCAAAATATGGTCTGAAGCTTAACATCAAAAAAACTGGTTACAGGTAGGTAGCCGTGTTGGTCTGGGTCGAAGTAAAATAAAAAAATTCCTTCAGTAGCACCTTAAAGACCAACTAAGTTTTTATTTTGGTATGAGCTTTCGTGTGCATGCACACTTCTTCAGATACAGTGAAATTTCTATTTCACTGTATCTGAAGAAGTGTGCATGCACACGAAAGCTCATACCAAAATAAAAACTTAGTTGGTCTTTAAGGTGCTACTGAAGGAATCAAAAAAACTAAGATCATGACCACTGGTCCCATCACCTCCTAGCAAACAGAAGGGGAAGAAATAGAGGCAGTAAGAGATTTTACTTCCTTGGGTTCTATGATCACTGCAGATGGTGACAGCAGTCACGAAATTAAAAGACGCCTGCTTCTTGGGAGAAAAGCAATGACAAACCTAGACAACATCTTAAAAAGCAGAGACATCACCTTGCCGACAAAGGTCTGTATAGTTAAAGCTATGGTTTTCCCAGTAGTGATGTATGGTAAGTGAGAGCTGGACCATAAAGAAAGCTGATCGCCGAAGAATTGATGCTTTTGAATTATGGTGCTGGAGGAGACTCTTGAGAGTCCCATGGACTGCAAGAAGATCAAACCTATCCATTCTGAAGGAAATGAGCCCTGAGTGCTCACTGGAAGGACAGATCCTGAAGTTGAGGCTCCAATTCCTGGGCCATGTCATGAGAAGAGAAGACTCCCTGGGAAAAACCCTGGTATTGGGAAAGATGGGGAGCACAAGGAGAAGGGGACGGCAGAGGACGAGATGGTTGGATAGTGTTCTCGAAGCCATCAGCATGAGTCTGACCAAACTGTGGGAGGCAGTGGAAGACAGGAGTGCCTGGCGTGCTCTGGTCCATGGGGTCACGAAGAGTCGGACATAAATGAATGACTAAACAACAACCACAACAACCACAACCACCACCATAGACTGTCCCCAGGACAGGTGAGGCTGCTGATCCCTTATTTTCAAATCCGAAAGTTGACAGCTATGCCTTGGGGGAGAACACACTGCAGTTATGAAAGTGTGTGAGTGTGTATCTTTCTCCATAGCACTAGGGTTCTGTTATCTATTTATCCTAATACATATTCTTTAAAAATACAAACAGGGCCAGCCCAGGACATTTTGCTGCCTGAATGCAAGAACAAGATGGCACCTGGTCCTCTTTCCCTGTTCAGAAATCGACTGGGTCAGCAGCAGAATCTTATATTTAGCATCAGTAATGCTTCATCACATCTCTGAGGGATCAGATTAGTTGTTCAGAACAGACTGTGTGGCACACACGGCTCTGCCTTCCAACAGAGGGAACTGGCTGGTGGGCTTGGGCAGACCAGCCAGAGGGTCTCCACTGCTGCATCTAAGCATTTGTTGCTGTAGTCCCATCACCAAGAAAGCCACACAAGTTAGATGTTGGATCCTCTGGTTTTCCTGAGTGTGTCTTTAAAAAATATGTGTGCGTTTGTTTGTGCGTGGAGTTCAGTTCTCTAGTTATCCTCATAAACATTATTTTAAAATGCTCAGCAAATCACCCCACAAAGCTACACAGTTAGACATTTGCTGCCCTGGTTTTCCTCTCTCTATGTGTGGTTTTTACTCTGACAAAGAATTAGATCCCAGCCCCCACCTCCCGAGATTTCGTTAAATCACGTCAGGCCTCTGGTTAAATTTAATTTAAGTGCCAGTCTGGGGAAATTCATTTTGTGGATATTATCGTTAGGAAGGCTGGCTCCAAGTTTAATACCACCTGTAGAGGAAAGCCCAGACAGCAAAACACAGGACTGATTGCTTTCTCATTTTTGAAGAAGGGATTAGTCATCAACCAATTATTGAGCTCTGAGCGCCTCTCGGTGCTGCCTGTTATCTGCTCGAGAGAATTAGAAACTATGGAACAACCAGCAGCTATCGACATTCACCATCTGTCTTGCAACCTACCTCGAGTTAGACAAAGGCCTTCTGGGGTGGTGGGGTGTGCTGATTAGTTCTGTCGGCTGATCAGATCCTCTTTGTAGATCAGTCAATGATCTCCTTTCTATCAGATGAATTCCTTTGTTAGCCAATATTAGAGAAGATATTTTGCAGGTCCAGCAGGGTGTTGCTGGGTATTTAAAGGATTCAAGGCACATGGTACAAATTTGCATTTTTCTTTTTAGAGAGAGAGAGAGAGAGGGAGATGCCTGCAGGGAGCCCAAAGCAACATACAACCACCCAACCAGACAGTAAACCCCACATACATTAAAACCAAGAGGAAATAGAAATACAGTACATTAGAAACAGCCCACCCACGTGTAAAAGGCCACAGATAGTTAAAAGTCAAAGGTCTGGTTTTCCTAGGGGAATGTTTTTGACTGAAGAAGTGGAGTGAAGATGCCAAATGAGCCTCCCTAGGGAGAGCATTCCACAAACGGGGAGCCACCACAGGAAAGGCCCATTCTTGTGCAGACCTCTTGAGGAGGGGACACATGAAGAAGGGCCTCAGAAGATGAATACAGGGTCCAGATTGGTTCATATGGCAAATAAGGTCTATAGGAGAGGTCCCTATGAAGTTGGGATCCCCATTAAACACACCATGATTAAACAGAGTGTGGAATTAGTAGAGAAACGGCCTGTCCACAGTAAAGAATCTGCTAGCAGAGGCTTCCTCAACCTCGGCCTTCCATATGTTTTTGGCCTACAACTCCCATGATCCCCAGCTAGCAGGACCAGTGTGAAGGAAATCCATTCTGAAGGAAATCAGCCCTGAGTGCTCACTGGGAGGACAGATCGTGAAGCTGAGGCTCCAATACTTTGGCCACCTCATGAGAAGAGAAGACTCCCTGGAAAAGACCCTGATGTTGGGAAAGATGGAGGGCACAAGGAGATGGGAATGACAGAGGACGAGATTGTTGGACAGTGTGCTCGAAGCTAAAAACATGAGTTTGACCAAACTGCGGGAGGCAGTGGAAGACAGGAGTGCCTGGCGTGCTCTGGTCCATGGGGTCACGAAGAGTTGGACATGACTAAACAACTAAACAATAACAGGTACAAGTAGAACCATACATTGAAAAGAGAAATGGGATAAGACTTATAGACTGACATACAATAGTACCATCATATACATGTTAGCAATATTATTTTTCTGCATGTTACAATTCTAGAGTCTGTCTGCTGTTGCACTCCACCTCAATCTTCAAGTGGCAGAAGATTCCAGGGCTTCCAGGCGCTTAACCAGGTTTTGGTTTCCTTGGAATGAGGTGCCACAGAGCTTGTGTTGCCCTTTGGGATATAGGGTTCATTTACACATATATACAACCTGAGCCTACAATGGAGGGGCTCACAGCATTATCTCTCCCAGCCCCTCCGATAAGGTCTTGCTTCTCCCGTAGCCACAGCCTTGGATCCCAGCAGAAACCAGGCATGGTCCTGTCTCTCAGCTGCCCAGCCCGCAGCCTGCCTCTAGCTTCTAGCTCACATATCCCAACTATGCCTTTTTTTCTTTCTAACTAGTGGTGCAGACTTAGGGGGCCATTACCAAGAAACTCCCAACCCCTTTCATTCGATTGGTGAATTATCTAGGGAGCCAGTGTGGTGCAGTGGTTAAGAGCGGTAGACTCGTAATCTGGGGAACCGGGTTCACATCTCTGCTCCTCCACATGCAGCTGCTGGGTGACCTTGGGCTAGTCACACTTCTCTGAAGTCTCTCAGCCCCACCCACCTCACAGTGTGTCTGTTGTGGGGGAGGAAGGGAAAGGAGATTGTTAGCCGCTTTGAGACTCCTTCGGGTAGTGATAAAGCGGGATATCAAATCCAAACTCTTCTTCTTCTACTTGCTTTGGAAAATACTCTTTTTTTTACATTGAAATGGTAGGTCCTCGGTTTAGTTCTCTGTCATTCCTTTAGTATTGTGGAATTTTGTGTTCTTGCAATAGAATATAATCTAATTATAGGTGTGCAGAATTATTTTCTTTTTGCATTTGTACAATTGAGAGCATCAACTTGTGTCATTTTGCATACATTATTATGCGCTTGGGGAAAAGGAACTGCAACTGCCTCCAGCTCTGATGTCTCAGCGGCAGACAATAACACCTGCTATGTCATGTGATATTACGCAGTCAGTGAAGACCCAGACATGACAGAGTGCAATGTTAAATGCTGATATGGGATGTAGTTACATCACTGCCATAAGGTGAGGGAAATCATGTGCACCATGGTAGTGAATCAAACAATATGTAGGCACCTTGACATCATATGATTATGTTTTGAGATAATCTGATCTCCTCACTCAATATGGACCAATGTTCTTTGAAACATATGATTTTACTGTGTCCCACACTTACTAAGTTTTGGGAGAAAGTGCTGGACTATAGAAACAAGACTCTGTGGAAATAATTAAGATTTTCAGAGGCGAATATGCTCTTGAACTATATACCCATTGTATGGAAATTGGCAACAGGACAGCAAAAATGGATTCTATGCACAATAAAGGTGCAAGAGACTGATATGATGAATTGGAAGAATAGAGATATGATTCCCCTTAATCTATGGCTTGGTGACATGACAACATTGGCAACATATGAATGGACAGCTTATAGAAATGGTCTTTGGATAAATACAATGATATTTGGAATGAGTTTACACAGAATATATTAGGTTATTGAAAAGTACATGTGTACAGTCGTACCTCAGAAGTTGAACGCCTTGCGAGTCGAACGTTTTGGCTGCTGAACGGCGCAAACCCAGAAGTGATTGTTCCAGTTTGTGAACGTTCTTTGGAACCCGGACGTCCGTCGCGGCTTCCACAGCTTCCGATTGGCTGAAGGAGCTTCCTGCAGCCAATTGGAAGCTGCGTCTTGGTTCCTGAATGTTTTGGAAGTCGAATGGACTTCCGGAATGGATTCCGTTTGACTTCTGAGGTACAACCGTATTAGGATAATAAGAATTTACATTTTTTTAAAAAATATCTCCCCACTTCTCCTGCTAAGCCACATTTATTGATTTCAAACACAGATTGAAACTGTAGGAGAGATTTAGAAATGAAATTAATTTCATTTGGGTGATGTTGAGGCTTAGTACCTGTCACATTTCAAAAGTAAGAAAGCTGCTGCATCAGAACAGTAAATACAGCTTGTGGTTAGGCTACAGCTAGCAATAAGAAAGAGGACTGGGAACTCTGCACATGCCCATTCTCTACAGAAGCACATACATACACAGGGAAACGGTGAAACATTTGACTCATAGACAGTACGTTGGGAGGACATATGAGTTGTAAATGTGGGCTTTGCACATGTGAAGGCACGTAGTCAGCGAAGGTCATCACTAAGGGAAGTGTAGAGAAAGTAATGGACAAAAGAAGGTGGTGGACCCCTCCCTCCCACCTCTAAATCCTCCATCCAAGCAGCTCAGAGGGGTTAACACCATTCAAGGACACTCAGGGAAGGGGTGGAGTCGGACCAGTGAAGAGTGTGGCTTGTGGAGATGGGGCAAGACTTTTGGAGAGAGCCAAGGGCCACACAGAAAGGCCTGCAGGGCCACATTTGTTTCCCAGGCCTGTGGTTCCTCACGCTTGCATAGACCAAGTCCAGTTGCTCAAGGAAGATCAGAGTGCTGACTCGGAAGCTCTGGTTATTCCCAGACAAGGTCAGCAGTGGTCAGTGGGGAGCCTGAGACATGGGGACAGTCAAGCTAATAATAGTTGTTGAGAGCAGCCAACTGACTCCTTATTCTTTCAGCAAGCTAGAGTTAGTATTTGCATTTGACAGTGGTGGGAGTATCAGAAAAATTCCTGATCTGGGACCAGCTGAGGCTGATAGTACGGAAGAGAAATGAGGTTGTCCTGGAATACTACTTTGTTATGTTGGTTGACCTTGTGAGGTTAGAAACAGCCCTGATTCCCACTTCCTCATGCAATACGACAGGAGCAATGGGAGGCGAGGATAAGCCCTACTCATTGGACCATACAAGTTTTCTGCAGGCCATGTACCTGAATACCAAGCTCCACAGAAAAATTAATTGATACTCACTGAGGAGAAAACATGCTGTTAAGGGTTTGTGCTAACATAGTTCCTGCAGAACCCGGCACCACTGAGAAGACAATTATTTTTTTTTCATAGAGCCCCAGCAAGTAAGCATGCTGTCCTGGCAGGTTGAGATTATCTGCTTCTAATTAAGAGTTGACCGTGACCTGGTGAGACTGGGTGTTATGACTTCTGGGATACAATTGAGTTTCCATGCACGTTTCCTATATACAACACTGGAATCTGTTTGTGTTTAGGAATGGTTACAGGTAGGTAGCCGTGTTGGTCTGGGTCGAAGTAAAATAAAAAAATTCCTTCAGTAGCACCTTAAAGACCAACTAAGTTTTTATTTTGGTAGGAAGGCTTTCCTTGAAGTGTAACCCAGTCATTTACTAAATATTAATTGTGGGAGGGGTTTTAATTGTTCTTAATTTCATTTTATCTTTTTCTACACAGCCTAGATGGCCCTAGGCTGTCATGCTGTTTATAAATTAGTAATAATAATAATAATAATAATAATAATAATAATAATAATAATTGCTGTTGGCTCCATTGTTTCATTGCCTTCAGCTCCAGCAAAAATGTCTCCATGTTTTAGTTTAGGATATTTAAGGGTGATTGTATCAATGGTCTGGGAGCCAAACCCTCATTCCAAGCAGATGCTAGGGGCTTTGGCAGGTTCACCTGATAAAAGTACAGCAAAACACCCTAAAATTGTTGCTGTTGTTTTTAAAAAGCCATCCAGCTCACCATTCTCCAGGGGTGGAATATAGAAAATGGTGCTCCATTCCTGTGGAGGCTATAAGTATCCTGAAGGTCAGACCATAAAATGGAGCCATCATTGGCTGGCTCACCCACAGATCATTATTTCTTAGCCCAGCCTTCTAGATATTTTGGACTATAACTCCTACCAGCCCCAGCCAGCATGGTCAATGGTCAAGGATGATGGGAGTTGTAGTTAAAAAAATATCCGGAGGGCAGCAGGTTGGGGAAGGCTGCTCATGTCTATTATAAGGGGGGGGGAGCCAGATCTAAAGGGTGCTCAGGTGAATGGTTGCGCCATTCTTCTCTCAACGTACCCTCAAAGTACCCTATCATCTCAGCAAAACACTCATGTGAGCAGGTTTTGTGCAAACTGCATCCATC
This sequence comes from Zootoca vivipara, assembly GCF_963506605.1. Taxonomy (NCBI): domain Eukaryota; kingdom Metazoa; phylum Chordata; class Lepidosauria; order Squamata; family Lacertidae; genus Zootoca; species Zootoca vivipara. Next base: position 7,053,534 of record NC_083284.1, on the reverse strand, counting down.
CTTATTTTGGGAGAAGAAAGGCTCCAGAGCTGTTTTAAGACATAACCCATCTGTTTATTTAACAACTTTCAGAAACAGTTGATTTCCTAAAATTAACTTGTCTGATACATTGTCATGCTTGGTTGCCACGGCAACTGTGGTCCCCACTAAGTCCCCTGCCTCCTTGGAAATTAACCAGAGAGCTTACTCCTCTGTTTTACATATTTATGTCTGACTGCGCTGAGATTTTCACCCAGCTGCCAAATCCTGATTAGCTGCCAAGCAAACAACAACAAGGAAATGAATCTGGAGATTTTTATCAGCGCCCACAAGACCATTCTCCCACCTTATCGGATTTAGTGTTAATGCCATATTGGGTTGCTTGCGCAATGCAAAACAAATTGCATAGAGACACGGATATGACTTATCAGATAATCCCCCCCTTCGGGCAAGAAGCTTCCTCAGTTTGAAGGGATGCAGAACCCTTTGCCAGGAGCTCCTGTAAGCATCTGCCTCGTGTGGGGAGCCACTGAACTGCAGCTTCTCAGTGAAGCACCCTCAGGCCCAGTCTGCTCTGTTGAGGAAATTGGATTGAGGGAATTGGGTGCAGGCATCCCCCCCCCCACTTAAAAGGGGGTTACGGTGCATTCGTGGATGAGAGGGCTATTGATCTGCCTCACAATGGCTATGATCTGCCTCTACAAGCAGAGGCCGTTATTCTTCTGAATGTTAGTTGCTGGAAACTTCAGGAGAGAAAGGTACTCTAGTGAATGGATCTTCCAGGGATTCCCACAGATATCTGGATGCCTAACAACAACAACAACAACAACAACAACAACAACAACAACAACAACAACAAGTTATTATTTATACCCCGCCCATCTGGCCGGGTTCCCCCAGCCACTCTGGGCGGCTTCCAACAGAAAAATAAAACACAGCATTCTATTAAACATTAAAAGCCTCACTGAACAGGGCTGCCTTCAGATGACTTCTAAAAGTCTGGTAATTGTTTTCCTTTTTGACATCTGTTGGGAGGGTGTTCCACAGGGCAGGCGCCACCACCGAGAAGGCCCTCTGCCTAGTTCCCTGCAACTTGGCTTCTCGCAACGAGGGAACCGCCAGAAGGCCCTCGGTGCTGGAACTCAGTGTCCGGGGAGAACGATGGGGGAGGAGACGCTCCTTCAGGTATACTGGACCGAGGCCATTTAGGGCTTTAAAGGTCAGCACCAACACTTTGAATTAGAATCATAGAATCATAGAGTTGGAAGAGACCACAAGGGCCATCCAGTCCAACCCCCTGCCAAGCAGGAAACACCATCAAAGCATTCTTGACATATGGCTGTCAAGCCTCTGCTTAAAGACCTCCAAAGAAGGAGACTCCACCACACTCCTTGGTAGCAAAGTCCACTGCCAAACAGCTCTTACTGTCAGGAAGTTCTTCCTAATGTTTAGGTGGAATCTTCTTTCTTGAAGTTTGAATCCATTGCTCCGTGTCCGCTTCTCTGGAGCAGCAGAAAACAACCTTTCTCCCTCCTCTATATGACATCCTTTCATATATTTGAACATGGCTATCATATCACCCCTTAACCTTCTCTTCTCCAGGCTAAACATACCCAGCTCCCTAAGCCGTTCCTCATAAGGCATCGTTTCCAGGCCTTTGACCATTTTGGTTGCCCTCTTCTGGACACGTTCCAGCTTGTCAGTATCCTTCTTGAACTGTGGTGCCCAGAACTGGACACAGTGCTCGGAATTGTGCTCGGAAATGTACTGGGAGCCAATGCAGGTCTTTCAAGACCGGTGTTATGTGGTCTCGGCGGCCACTCCCAGTCACCAGTCTAGCTGCCGCATTCTGGGTTAGTTGTAGTTTCCGGGTCACCTTCAAAGGTAGCTCCACGTAGAGCGCATTGCAGTAGTCCAAGTGTGAGATAAGTAGAGCATGCACCACTCTGGTGAGACAGTCCGCAGGCAGGTAGGGTCTCAGCCTGCGTACCAGATGGAGCTGATAGACAGCTGCCCTGGACACAGAAATGACCTGCGCCTCCATGGACAGCTGTGAGCCCAAAATGACTCCCACGCTGCGCACCTGGTCCTTCAGGGGCACAGTTACCCCATTCAGGACCAGGGAGTCCTCCGCACCTGCCCGCCTCCTGTCCCCCACAAACAGTACTTCTGTCTTGTCGGGATTCAACCTCAATCTGTTAGCTGCCATCCATCCTCCAACCGCCTCCAAGCACTCACATAGGACATTCACCGCCTTCACTGGTTCTGATTTGAAAGAGAGGTAGAGCTGGGTATCATCCGCATACTGATGAACACCCAGCCCAAACCCCCTGATGATCCAACAGGCTCTTCTTATGCTCTTATGTTCAGTCACGCAAAAGCACATGCAATTTATATAAAACATAAATGAAGCAACCTCCACCTGAACAGTGACGGCACACTGTCAAACAAAGCAAGAGTTCATCCTGTGCTTTTTTCTACAAAATAAAAATAAAAATGTTTAGGGGTACTCTCATTTTGGCTGCTTCCTCTCCCCCTCCCCCCTCCCCCAACCCCTTCCCAACCTCCGTACGAGGGACTCGAGGCGGTGGCAGCACTGAGAGGATGGGAAGGTCCCCAGCAATGGTGGTGGGGTTGGCTTGAATGAGGAGGGGCGAGCACTCATTGGCTGGCTACAGAGTGGCAAGAGGAGGCAGAGCCTCCACCGTGGTTGCTCCAGACTCCCCAGTGTGGTGTAGTGGTGTAGTGAAGTCTCTCAGCCCCACTCACCTCACAGAGTGTTTGTTGTGGGGGAGGAAGGGAAAGGAGAATGTTAGCTGCTTTGAGACTACTTCAGGTTGTGATAAAGCGGAATATCAAATCCAAACTCTTCTTCTTCTTCTTTCCCTCCCCGGGCACCAGCAGAGAGAATGAGGGAGCTCCAGTCTACGCTGCTACTGTGGAGACAGCTGGCATGTCATTCTGTCCGTTGGTCAGTCAGGGCAACACAAAATGTTTAGGGGTACGCGCCCCCCTGTGTCACCCCAGGAAAAAGCAGAGTTCATCAAAAGTCTGGGGGGAAATGCTATGACTTTGCCTGGCACCAAAAAGATCTCAACAAAGGTGCCAAGCAGACCTCATCATCCACGGCACTTCTGAGTGTTTTTACCTGTTGTTGCATCTCATTGCCACCTCCTCTGTGACTCTTTTTCCTTTACTGTCTGCACACACACTTAGCTACATATGCCGATGCTTTCAAACTGCTGAGAATGGCATTGCAACATATGGGGAAGCGAGAAATCTGGTGGATGACAAAATTCAGATCCACACCTTGGTTTGTGAGATGTGGAGCAGATGGCTTCATACAGGAATTCACACAGGTTCCCCAGAACCGGGAAGGAGGTCCATAAACTGGAACACAATCCCAACAACACGGAGGTTCTGGGAGAGCAGGTTATTTGTTTGGAGATGGTCTTCTGCATGGGGTTCCATGAAACAAACAAGTTCACATTCTGGAGATAGAATCATAGAATCATAGAATCATAGAGTTGGAAGAGACCACAAGCGCCATCCAGTCCAACCCCCTGCCAAGCAGGAAACACCATCAAAGCATTCTTGACATATGGCTGTCAAGTCTCTGCTTAAAGACCTCCAAAGAAGGAGACTCCACCACACTCCTTGGTAGCAAAGTCCACTGACAAACAGCTCTTACTGTCAGGAAGTTCTTCCTAATGTTTAGGTGGAATCTTCTTTCTTGAAGTTTGAATCCATTGCTCCGTGTCCGCTTCTCTGGAGCAGCAGAAAACAATCTTTCTCCCTCCTCCATATGACATCCTTTCATATATTTGAACATGGCTATCATATCACCCCTTAACCTTCTCTTCTCCAGGCTAAACATACCCAGCTCCCTAAGCCGTTCCTCATAAGGCATTGTTTCCAGGCCTTTGACCATTTTGGTTGCCCTCTTCTGGACACGTTCCAGCTTGTCAGTATCCTTCTTGAACTGTGGTGCCCAGAACTGGACACAGTGTTCCAGGTGAGGTCTGACCAGAGCAGAATACAGTGGTACTATTATTTCCCTAGATCTAGATGCTATACTCCTATTGATGCAGCCCAGAATTGCATTGCCTTTTTTAGCTGCTACATCACACTGCTGACTCATGTCAAGTCTGTGGTCTACCAAGACTCCTAGATCCTTTTCACATGTACTGCTCTCAAGCCAGGTGTCACCCATCCTGTATTTGTGCCTTTCTTTTTTTTTTTACCCCTTACATTTCTCCTTGTTAAATTTCATCTTGTTTGCTTTTGCCCAGTTGTCTAATCTGTTAAGGTCATTTTGAAGTGTGATCCTGTCCTCTGGGGTATTAGCCACCCCTCCCAATTTGGTGTCATCTGCAAACTTGCTCAGGATTCCCTCAAGCCCATCATCCAAGTCATTGATAAAGATGTTGAATAAGACTGGGCCCAAGACAGAACCCTGTGGCACCCCACTAGTCACTACTCTCCAGGATGAGGAGGAGCCATTGATGAGCACCCTTTGGGTTTGGTCAGTAAGCCAGTTACAAATCCACTGAATGGTAGCATTGTCTAGCCCACATTTTACCAGCTTCTTTACAAGAATATCATGGGGCACCTTGTCAAAGGCCTTGCTGAAATCAAGATAGGCTACATCCACAGCGTTCCCTTCATCTACCAGGTCATTGGGGTGGTGGTGGTGGTGTCTGGGTAACATATGTGGCAAGGGGAGACTTTCATCAGTACAGGAAGGGGCAAGAAGTGGAAGGCACTCAAATGACCTCCTGGCAACTGAGTCATTGACACTTAACACTTTTAAATTCAATTCACCACATTTCTGCTACAGTTTGTGATTAAAACCCTCAGGAAAATTCCTCAGCATTTTAGTGCGAATCTCACCAGAAACGTACATTTTTGTATGCAATTTTGGCTAATGCATGCAGTTTTTGCAAAGCAATATCTCCCTGAATACAATGCACTGTTGTTTGTTATTTTCACAAATATATGCATTTATGGGCACGTTTTACCCCAGTACATGCTTTTTTGTATACCTTACTTGGTTGGAGAACTGCCTTGCAACATTCAGAGAGGTGTGAATGTTAAAGGACGGCCGTGTTTCAGTAAATGCAGATTAGGTAACTTAGTCTTTAGACGTGTACAGAATTCAGCTTCTCCCCTCATCCCTAAGTGGGGTTTCGCCCTCATGACTGATCATTAACCAGCTGCAAGTTTAGGTCTTCACTGTGCTTCGTGGTGCTGGAAAGAGCTGTGCTTTCTTTCTGTAAAAAGCCTGTGACAATCCTAGTCTCTTCCTCTTCCTCCACCTCTCTGTGCATGTGAGAATTGCACGCTGACCTCTTGGCCTTTGAGAGCTTTCTGAATGGGCCTAGCAATGGTGGGGCTGGAGCCAACAGAAGGGAAAATTGATACGAGGAAATTATGCTGACAACATGGAGATCGATACAGGGTTGATGGATCCTTTCCTCCCTTGGGAATAAGACCAGGCAGTAGAGAAAGAATGGTTCAGGCAAAATGCCCAGAGCAGACTGGGGGGGGGGGAGTATCTGTGTGTGTGTGAAGAGCAGGGTAAGCAAGGGGATCAGGAAAAGCTCTTTAGATATCACAGATCATCCATCAATGGTTTTATAAGTGCTTTTATAAGCTTAGGAAAGGAAAAGGGGTTGAGAAGTTTAAGACCCCAAGGATACAATAAAGCAGTACTGGTTTAAACTAATAAACCATTCCCCCCACCTCCCTTCTTCTTTCTGGGGAAGAAAATGATAGCTGTTCAGTTCAATGAGATAAAGTATAAAGTTGTGAATTTAAGGACTCAGGGCCCCTTCCCCTCCCAGCTTCTCGTTTCTACCGAACCAAAACAAATAAAATACTGCAACATTTAATGGGGGGGCATGCCTTTATTTATTTATCTGGTTAATTCCATTTCTGGATCACTCTACGACAATTAAGAACAATCAGACATTAAAAACAATTAAGAGAACTTCCATATATAAAACAATTACATAATTTCATCCAGTGTAGGTTGCTCCTTCTTCCTCCTTGGTACTCCAACATTACCCCCTTGGTCAGGCTTCCTCAACCTCGGCCCTCCAGATGTTTTTGGCCTACAACTCCCATGATCCCTAGCTTGCAGGACCAGTGGTCAGGGATGATGGGAATTGTAGTCTCAAAGCATCTGGAGGGCCGAGGTTCAGGAAGCCTGCCCTTGGTCTTCATGATAGTCCTCCTCCTCCTCCTGCCTACTCTGAAGAGTTGTGCCCATTACATGGGGCTTGCCTCTTCTCTCCTTATATAGGGCACTACTATTAGGGCGGGTTTCAATCCAATTCAACTACAGTAATAATAATAATAAAAATTATTATTTATATCCTGCCCATCTGGCTGGGTTTTCCCAGCCATTCTGGGTGGCTCCCAACAGAACATTAAAAACACGCTAAAGCATCAAACATTAAAATCTTCCCTAAACAGGGCTGCTTTCAGATGTCTTCTAAAAGTCAGATAGTTGTTCATTTCCTTGACATCTGGTGGGAGGGCGTTCCACAGGGTGGGTGCCACTATCAAGAAGGCCTTCTGCCTGGTTGCCTGTAACCTCACTTCTCACAGCAAGGGAACCGTCAGAAGGCCCTCAGAGCTGAATGATGGGGGTGGAGACACTCCTTCAGGTATATTGGGTCGAGACCATTTAGGGCTTTAAAGGTCAGCACCGACACTTTGAATTGTGCTCAGAAACATACCGGGAGCCAATGTAGGTCTTTCAGGACTGCTGTTATATGGTCTCAATGGCCACTCCCAGTCACCAGTCTAGCTGCCGCATTCTAGATTAGTCACCTTCAAAGGTGGCCCCATGTAGAGCGCATTGCAGTAGTCCAAGTGGGAGATAACTAGAGCATGCACCAGGGCTGGCTCTAGGTATAGTCCCGGTGGCGCAGGGTGCTAGGGCGCCAGGCGGGGCGCTGTGCAGCAAAGCCGCGCGGAAGCCATGCTGCACGCTGCGAGGGTGGGGGCGCCGGAGCGATCTCCGCGCCTCAGCGCCAGGGCGCCCAACCTGCTTGAAACTGCCCTGGCATGGTGGGACAGTCTACAGGTGCAGGGGTCCCATGCTTTGCACTAGGCACAGCTGTGAGTGTTTCCTCAGGCATTCCCCACCTGTGTATACCTGTCATTCTCTCCAGGCTGCTTAACATGTTCAGCCAGCTGCTCACTCCTTCTCCCAGGCAAACAACATTGCTCTTCCCTCCTTGCCCACCTTTGGGTTTGAGATGACAGCGGTGGAGGTGAGGGGAGTGTTTTGGCTCCTTTCTTGATTGTCTCAGACTTCTCTTATAATTCTTCCACTGGTTCTGTGCTCACTCTCCAGTAAGCTGCCCTCTTCTGGGTTACCCATGTCCGCCTCATCCTCCTGACAACTCAGCCTAGGGCACTCTTCACCCTCGCTTTCACTTTCTCCCAAGCAAACCCCTTCTGGGTGATCTTTGTCCTCAGCGCCAGTCTCCTCCTCCCTGGAGGCATCGCTGCATCTCCTGCCTTCGCTGGCAACCTCTTCCATGCCCTCTGCTTATGGCCAAACATGAGATGCAGGCTGATCCACCACAGGCTGCAGTTCAAGCCTTTTCTCCACCCGCTGTGATAATTTACTCTGCAACAGCCAATCCCGCGTAGATTAAAAAAGGGGGGGGGAATATGGTGTTCTTTTGTTAGATATATTAGGGAAAATGGAACTGATCTACAATATCTTTTCAATAGTTTGAAATGTATCACAGGAGCTACGGTGTGTGAAATGACACACTACAGGTGCCCCAGCGTTTATGCATGCATCGTTTGCATTGATGTGGCACAAGACTCAAGATGAATCGGTTCCTGTCTCACGTTTAGAACCAGTTATTCCCAGAAGGCTCACTAAGCAAGGGGGTCCTTTTCAGACTAAGCATCAGAAGGAACTTTCTGGCAGTAGGAGGTGTTTGACAGTGGAATGGACTCCCTCCTGAGGTTGTGGACTCTCCTTCCTTGGAGGTTTCTAAGCAAAGGTTGGATGGCCATTTGTCATGGATGTTTTAGCTGAGATTCCTGCATTGCAGGGTGTTGGACTAGATAACCCTTGGGGTCGCTTCCAATTCTACAGTTCTATGATTCTATCAGCAGTGGCAAAATACAGCAAGCAGCTACAGAATAAAAGTCAGTCATGCATTTATGGTTACAGGTAGGTAGCCGTGTTGGTCTGGATCGAAGTAAAATAAAAAAATTCCTTCAGTAGCACCTTAAAGACCAACTAAGTTTTTATTTTGGTATGAGCTTTCGTGTGCATGCACACTTCTTCAGATAGAAGAAGTGTGCATGCACACGAAAGCTCATACCAAAATAAAAACTTAGTTGGTATGCATTTATGGAATATGGACACAAGAGGGTGCCCTAAGCTCGACATCTGATGCTGCAGAGTTGTGGGTTTTTTTGTGTTTTTTGACTGGGGGTTGAAGGAAGAAGAGAGAGCAAGGATTAATACATACAGTATATGGGCTTGTACTGGGATTTTGATGCTACTAAGAGAATGCAATGTCAGATCCATGCTGAGTTCCCAACGCATTTAAGGAAAGGAAGTGATTTTTAAGAACAACTTGGAAAAGTTTGTTTCAGCTCTTCAAGAACAACTGCAGTGAGCTGGGCCTTCTGCTTTTTTGTGCAATGAAAAGTCAGGGTGTGTGCTTGTTTTGTAACATATGAAAAAAAATGATTTCATTAATTACAAAACCTATGCAAAGAAGGAAGAACGGGTACCAGCAGAGTTCTAGTTACAGGTAGGTAGCCGTGTTGGTATGAGTCGAAGCAAAATAAAAAAAATTCCTTCAGTAGCACCTTAAAGACCAACTAAGTTTTTATTTTGGTATGAGCTTTCGTGTGCATGCACACTTCTTCAGATACACTTGAAACAGAAGCAACCAGACCCTTATATATATTCAGAGGGTGGGGTGTGTGTGATGGGAATGGGTGATGGGCTGTAAGAGTGGTAAACCTGTTGATGGCTGTTAACGACTGTTGATTACTGCAATAGATCTTGCGGGGGGAAAAAACAAGGGCTGAGGCTAAAGAAAGCTTGATCATGCATAATGAGATAAGAATCCTGTGTCTTTATTCATCCCAGGTGGCTCCGTGGTTTTAAGCTTGGTAATGATTTCCAATTCAGCAATTTCTCTTTCCAGTCTGTTTCTGAAATTTTTCTGTAATAAAACAGCTGCTTTGAGATCTTGTATAGAATGTCCTGGGAGATTGAAGTGTTCTCCTACTGGTTTTTCTGTTTTGGGTACCAGCAGAGTTCATTTTCATTATCCAGTTTGTGCAAAGGATTTTGAATGTCTGCTTGCTCATTTTGGAGCGAGAGGTTTGCCTTTTCTGGTAGCAGCAGAGGTGCACTCAATGACTGACTCCCGGTAGTTGCTATCTTATTTGCAAGCAATGTCCTGAGCACTGCATTATTATTCTGGGGGAACAAAAAATGGTGGATGTCATTCAGGCTAACATTGTATAATAAACAAAGATTAGGAAGATACACACACGAAGTTGAGTAACAAAAATCAGTACGTCCCTGACAAACAAATTACAAAATGAAAGTGAGATTTTAATGAGCAGGCAACAAATATCCACAGTGGACAACATTTTTAATAATGAAAATGAATGGGATTTTGTGTCTTAGGAAACCACGGTTTCATACTCAGGGCTTCTGGTCTAAATCCTGTGGCATCTAAGCCAGAAGTAAATCTCCACTGTGGAGTTCTTGCTCATTGTGCCTAGTGGTCAAATCCACAGACAAGGAAGTCAATTTGTTGAATAGTGCCATAAATGTGCCCCATAAATATTTGTCTGTGCTCTGTTCATTGCACAATTGTTTTATGTGTGACACAAATTTAATATTGAGAATGTTCCACCCAGCTTTATTTATGTTCCTTTTCTGCCATTCTCCTCTCCTGGAACCCAAGGTGGCGATATCATGCTAGTACTTTACTAGCATATAGGATTGCATGGAAGAATTGAGCAATGAAAACCGGACCCTTGCCCTGTCCACAATGTGAAAAGACTCTAGTCCCATTTCTACAGCTGGTTGGGACCTGTGCCAAGAAAAACGATGCTAAATATATCAGGCTTTGCATTAGGCAAATGCAATTAGGCACATTTTATGACTTTCTTTCTTAATTGCGCACATTGTGAATGTAATTCAGCTCTTAAGAGAATTTGTAAATCATGTTTTATTGGCATTGTGCTAAAGCATCACACTTAGTTAGGAACACTATTAAGCAGATTATAACGGCAAAGAGATGAACACATTTCTGGGATTCTTGCCACAGGTGTGCCAAAAAATATGATACCCAAAGCTAGTGGCTGTATCCTTGTAAAGAGACACAGAAGCTGTGTGTGGTTCTGCACAGTCTGCTAAATGCATGGTTTCTAGAGATAGGTGAATTTCCCTTGGCTTGCTTAGAAAATTATGTTTGTGTGGATTAAGCTTTCCTTAAGAATCTTAAAACCAAACAAAACACCCACAACAAATAGCTTTAGGTTTTGGTGTTTCTTATAGCTTTCATAGAATTGTAGAGTTGAAATGGACTGCCAAGGGTCATCTAGCCCAACCCCATGCAATGCAGGAATCCCTGATAGATGGCCATCCATCATCTGTTTAAAAACCTGCCACGAAGGAGAGCCCACCACATTTCAAGGTAGTCAGCTCCACTGTCTAACAGCTTTTACTTTCAGAAAGTCCTTCCTAATGTTTCATTTTTCTTTTAGCCATTATATTCTACATTTCCCCACACCATGAAATGCAGTGTGGCACAAAAGTTTTAAAAAATCTGATGCAGTTGGGGCAGACTGGTTGAGGGCAAGGCAAACTCACAGAAGATGGAAGATTTGGGCAGACACATTTGGTCTTCCACTTGTTGAATGAGAGGCATAGAACAGTCCAAGAATGCAGTTACAAATATCTTCTCTCATTTGGATTTAACTGCCCCACAACTTGTCCTGGGTTTTAAGCGAAATTGATTTTGTTTCTGTTTCTGTTTTGTACTACTGGGTTGCAAAATTACACTCAAAATGGCAACTGACAATGTAAAATGTAGCAGGAACAAAGAGTTATTCCAACACTGTTGGTTTTTTTTAAAGCAGCAGATGGCTTTAGCATGCCACTCACAAACTTTAAGAGGAATACCAGGGCTTTAAAGACATGATAATGAGCTAACAAAGAGACCAGAACAAAGGCAGAGTTGGCAGAGATGGATGCCATTGCCTAAAGTTCTGTTGCACTGGGTTAAACATCTCCTTTAAATGAGAACCAGGGTGGGAAAATAAAAGGCAAACCTGGGTAGGGGAGATCAGGGTTTGGTGGTCTGCCTGGCTCATGATTCTGGACTAGGATTCTTGACATGGAAGGGGGAAAATCAGTCCAATTTGGGTCACCAGTGTCACTTGCAAAGGTGTGGGTCTCATGCATCACACCAAGCCTAAATCTGGCAGCCAAGAGCTTCTGGGGCTCAGGACCTTTGAACCTGGGTTTCCAGAGACCATTCTTCCCCAAAAAGGCTCCAAGGACCAGGTCTCCAAAGCACACTCACAAGTGAAGGGAGTGCTGCAAGCAGAGTACCAGAGAAGTGATGGAATGCACATCCCCAAGTCTGAGGGCTTCCTCTTTAAGGGTACTCATGCCTCAACAAGGTGGTGGAACACAGGAACTGTCTTAAGGGCCAAGAGACTTATGGTTCAGGTACAGCTGGGATTCCACTGGATCAAATACTTTCCTGTGATCTGTCCAAGGTCCTGCAAGCCTTTCTTCCAACCATGTTTGCTCTCCAAAGTCAGACTCTATACTCCCTCTCTGTGTGCATATCACAGGCCATCTACAACCTCCCCAGCCTGGTGCTGTCCACATGGCAATTGGGATCAAACAACATCTAGAATCCCCAACCCTCCATTACCGCAACTCCCATCAGCCCTAGTCAACATGGCCCATGGTCAGGGGATATGGGAGTTGTGGTCCAGCAACATTTGGAGAACACCAGGTTGTGGGGAGGTGGTCTAGAACTCAGACAGGGGGAATAGGTGGGGGGTAGAGTCCCAGCTAGACTGCTTTGCAATGGAGAATAGGCTTTGAGGTTATAGTAACTCATAGCTGCAGCCTAGCTTACCTCTTGGCTCTGAAATCCAGGTAATGGCAGTCTGTCTATTATCTGGCGGGTACATCTCATTGACTTGAAATGTGATTTATGCATAAGGATGTGGGATCGAAGTCTTAAGCAACAGCTTTCTGTTGCAAGCGAGGGAAGCAAGTTACTGCACTGCGCACAGAAATTAGCCAGCTGCTGATGCTACTGCCATCTACTTTGAATTTTAATACACTTTGACAAGAAGATGGGTTTAAAAGACTTACCAAAGTCATTCGGAAAGCAGAAACAGAGGCCAATGTCAGATTACATGAGAGGGGAAGGGTTGTGGCTTAGTAGAGCATCTCTTTTGCACGCAGAAGGTCCAGGTTGGCACCCCCAGCTTCTCCAGGTAGGGCTGGAAGAGACCTGTGTTTGAAATCCAGGAGAGCTTCTGCCAGTGCAGATATCATGGAGCTTGATGGACCAGTGGTCTAACGGTATAAGGAGCTTCAGTATAGGAACTCAAGAACATAAGAAGAGTCTGCTGGATCAAACCAATGGCCAGTCTCATCCAGCGTCCTGTATTCACAGTGATCCAGCAGATGCCTCTGGAAATCCCACAACCATGAGCTGAGCACAACAATACTCTCACTTCCTGTGGTTTCCAAAAAGTGGCCTTCAGAAGCATTATTGCCTCTGACTGTGGAGGAAGAACCTAGCCAACATAGCTAGTAGCCATTGGTAGTTTTCTCCTCCATGAATTCATCTAATCCTCTTTTAAAGCCATCCAAGTTGGTGGCCACCACTGCATCCTGCGGCAGTGAGTTCCATAGTTTATGTGGTGCGTGAAGAAGTATTTTCTTTTATCTTCCAACATTCAGCTTCATTGTATATCCACAAGTTCTAGCATTATGAGAGAGGGAGAAAAACTTTCCTCTATCCACTTTCTCCATGCCATGAATGATTTTGCAAACTTCTATTGTGTCACTTCTTGCTCACTTTTTCTCTGAACATGCCCCCCCCCCCCGGCGCGGCAGCAACCTTTCCTCTTTCTCCTTTGCCAGGCTGGCATCGAGTGAGAGAAGGAATTATCTTGCATTGCTGGGGTGTTCCCAGAGAACAGGGAATTCCTTTTCATTACAGAAGCTCTCCAGCCCCAGGTGTTTTCTGTCCTCATTCACAGCCCTATGAAATGGCTACAGTACCAGTATGTATCAACTGGCCACAGGGACAGACAAGATTCTGCCGTGCCCCGCGGTCCTGCCATAAATATGATTTCACAACCTTGTAATGAGAACCTATGATGGGGGCATGATCAATCTTGTCTCTGGGTTGGCGTCGCAGGAGCGGGAGAGAACTATGCTGAGATGTCGCCGAGGATGAATGGCGCAATTAAGGAAGACAATCCCTCTAGCCAATGTAAAGTGTCGCCAGCAAGGCGGAATATTATTGATGGAGGGGGATGGATGGATGGTGGAGCCCAGGCTTGGCTTTGGCAGTGAAGAGTGAGGGAACATATGTCTTCAGATCCTAAACTAAGGAGAGACCTGTGATGCGCAGTATTCTGCTACAGGGGAAAGTTTTATAAATGGTTTGGATAAATGCTAGACCGTTTTTTGTTATTGTTTTGCTTCCTTTCCCCTCCTCCCACATACGAAAAGGAAGAAGTTGGAAGGACACCACTGTAGCAATCAGTGCCAGATTTACATATAAGCTAAACAAGCTATAGCTTAGGGCCCCACTCTCTTGCCCCCCCCCCAAAAAAAATTATAGGAAAAAAACACCTGGATGTACATTTCCAAAATATATGATAAAAACCAAATAAAATAAAACCTGCATACAGCAACAGTATTTGGTGGGGTGTAGGCTCCTGATATAAGTAATGGGTCCCGCCTGCTAGCCTGCTCCCTAAAATATCACTGGTTTGCTCCTTTCTATATATAGGGTGCCTACATTCTGCTTGTGCAAATATCTTTAGGTACCCATTAGGTTGATAAATTACCATATAGCATATATTCAACACAAAGAACAGTGACAATTTGTTGTTCACAAAGGACAGCTGGAGATATAAAGGGCCCCATTACCTTCAGGAGCTGTGGGCCTCATCAAACCTAAATCCGGCCCTGACAGCAATGCAGTTTATTTGCGTGTTCAGACCCAGAGACCTCCCCCCTAAATAAAAGCACACTTGACTCAAATTTTGGTTTGGTTTTTGGAGAATTCAGGCCACAACTTTATTGATTACAGAAAGTATAGGCTCTGGTTCGCCTAGCTCCCTGCACCCTTGAGGTAGCGCTGACCCAGGGCACCAGCACAGGTCAGCCAAGGGTGAACACCTGGATAGGCGGAAAGCCAGAAACAGGCTATGTCCACCACCCAGATGTCCCCCTGGATTCAGGCATGGGCACAACCCCCTCACAGGGGTTGACCAAACCATTTGAGCCCCTGGATGTGAATACCCTTCACATAGGGATGGGGAGAGCGTTCTCCCATCCCTATCACCTGAACCAGTGCCTATCCGCAACCTTACAAGTTGTGACAATTTGCTTCATGGCAGGTGAAACCCAAATGGCACCAGCCAATCAGCCAAGTGGGGAAAATTCCTGCAGTGCCCCTGTCCCAACGACAGGCGACACACGACGGCATAGCAACAAAGCCCTAAAGGTAGGGAGAGGTGGGCGGGTGTTCTGAATGCACGCACCAAAAGAGGAAGCTCTGGGTCACGTGCATGGGTATATATAGGTCCCTCGATCCTTTTGGACTTCGCCCCATTGGCCAGATTGAACCCAACATCGAGGGACCTACCAATCGGGTGTTGTGGCTGACCAATCTTACCCACCCACAACACAGGTGGTCGGTCTCCAGGTCTCACCACAACATGTGCCCTCTTTGAGGGAGGACCCGATTTGTAGATAATCAAGATTAAAGAGTGTTTTTTTGTGGGGTGGGGATGCTTGGATGTGATGCTGTTGTTTCTCTGTGTCTCCTTGTGAATGATTTTCTCAGGTTAAGAAAGGGATGCCTTGCCCTCGCTCAGTAGCAGGTGGTAGCCTCTGGACCTGGCAGGGCTCCTGGGAAGTCACGGGGTGTGACCAATGAGGTCAGAGGGGTGTGGCCAGCTGTTCTGGTTGCCTCTCCATCTTCCTTCATTTCAAGGATAATCACAAAAGTCACTTCAAACTTCAAGAAAGAAGATTCCACCTAAACATTAGGAAGAACTTCCTGACAGTAAGAGCTGTTCGGCAGTGGAATTTGCTACCAAGGAGTGTGGTGGAGTCTCCTTCTTTGGAGGTCTTTAAGCAGAGGCTTGACAGACATATGTCAAGAATGCCTTGATGGTGTTTCCTGCTTGGCAGGGGGTTGGACTGGATGGCCCTCGTGGTCTCTTCCAACTATGATTCTATGATTCTATGACTTAAGCACTGCAGTTAGGCAGATCCTTGGTATCTAACTCATGCCTCCAACTTATTAGTCACTGTTTGAGCACAGTACTCTGTAGAATCATCACATGAAGAGCAATGTGGTATAGTGGTTAGATTCTTGGACTGAGAAAACGCAGATGCAAATTCCTAGCCAGCTATGAAGCTCAGTGGGTGACCTTGGTCCAGTCACCTCTTTCAGCCAGACCTACCTATACTGGCCACCTTGAGCTCTTTGGAGGAAAGGCAAGTTATAAATTTAAGAAAGAGAGTATTGGGCCTTGTCTGTGCTTTGATCACAGACATGAAGATGTCAGTGCAATGCAGGGAAAGGGACTCTTTGGAAATGCAGTTTTGTCAATGTAGCCATTATTACTGCTGTTGCTATTATACCCATATTGCAGGAGGAGGTACTGAGGCTGAGCAAGTGACTTGTCTAGGAATGCCTTGTCAATTCATGGCAGCAGCAAGATTTGAAGTAGAGGTTTCCTGCTTCGCTGTTCAGGCTCTCCATCCCCATGCAGACCTGATATCCTCCTTGCATAGGTGATGTGATGATTTCCATGCCATTGTGCTCACCCACTAAGTTCAGCCTCCTCGTGTTCTCAAGCTAATTGTGGCCACAGACATCTTGTTACCTTATGTGCAATGTGACATTTTCCTGTGGCAGTTCTGAAGGTCACACCCCTATTACATTAGCAACCCGTCAGCAGAGAACACTCTGCTGACGTACCTAATTGTGTCTTCCTTTCCTCTTAGTCAGGGGAGGGCGAGTTCCACCCAGATCCTTTACCTTAACCTTTTTGTTCTCGTTCCCTACTGCAATTAGGCATACGCTGCTGACTTTAAGCCCCTCACACGCACCCGGGCATTACCTTCCATGATGCATCCCTTTACAGGCTTTATGGGCTTCATCTGTCTGTGACTGGGAATGATTTATGACTGACTGCCGTGTCAGTGGGGTTAAGGGATTGGTTACAGGTGTGAGTGGTTGGCGGCGAGTGCGGGTGCTCGTGTGGCAGACAGGCTCTGGTTCAGGTGATAGTGATGGGACTATTTGGGTCCCTTCCAGTCGGGATTCAGGCCTCATCATGGGACTGAAACTGCCTTGGTCACACTGGTTGATGATCTCCGGCGGGCTAGGGACAAAGGTGAGAGCTGTTTCCTAGTTCTGCTGGATCTCTCAGCGGCCTTTGATACAATCAACCATAACATCCTTCTGGATCATCTAGAGGGGTTGGGAGCTGGGGGCACTGTCATACAATGGTTCCGCTCCTTCCTCCTGGGCCATGTTCAGAAAGTGGGGGGGGGATGAGTGTTGAGTCATGTGTGAATTTATTTAGGGCGGAGGTTTCTGGGTCTGAACACGCAAATAAAAAAAATAAAAAAATTGTCCAGTAGCACCTTAGAGACCAACTAAGTTTGTTCTGGGTATAAGCTATCGTGTGAATAATATTTTATTCAAGTTGGCACCCTTGGCTAAGAGCTATCTATAGTTCTGTGCATGCACAGCTCTTCAGATACACTGAAAGAGAAGTCAGCAGACCCTTATATATAGTGGGAGGGTGGGATGGGGTTTTTTTCAGGAGGGTAGTACCGGTAGGAGACGGGTGATTGACGACTGTGATTGATCTATTGATAACGATTGTAATTAGTCCTACAGGAAAAAG
Source organism: Zootoca vivipara (assembly GCF_963506605.1). Taxonomy (NCBI): domain Eukaryota; kingdom Metazoa; phylum Chordata; class Lepidosauria; order Squamata; family Lacertidae; genus Zootoca; species Zootoca vivipara. The sequence continues at coordinate 7,036,335 of NC_083284.1, read as the reverse complement.
CAAGGGATAGTATGCAAATGACCAAAAATAGCTTTAGCATATTTAATGAGATAAGAATCTAATATCTCTATTCAGACCAGGTCTCTCCATAGTTTTCAGTTTAGTAATAAGTTGTAATTCTGCTCAAAGTAGGAGGGCCAACCAAAGCTCATTCTTCTTTGATGACGTGCAGAACTGGAAGATGGTATCTTCCATTTCCTTCAAATGTTGCCCAAATGATGAACTACGAGCAAAAAACAAAACAAAAATGAGCAAACCTGGAAGTCCCAGAGGAACCTCAAGAACAAAGCTTCCCTCCCCCTTTTTTTTTAATAATAAAGATTCTATTTAGTTCTACAAGAGCTTTCCCCCCAAAAGCATTTTGAAAGTTATTCTGCAAACATTGTTTAATAGTAAGCAATCCCTTGTGTTGAGGGAGAAGAAAAGAGAACACAGCCATTTCTGTTTCAGCAAACATCCTTTGTATCTTTCAGAAGGGAATGAAAGGGCTGAATCGTGCAAAAGAAACCGAGATAAAATATTAATTATTTCTTACAAGATTGCAGCAAGTTTACAGCAATAACCAATTCTGTCAATGCTCCATGCATTATTATTTCTTCCTTTCTTGGTCTTTCAAGTTGTTCTGATGTTTTTTTCCTTTCCTTTTCCTTTTCCGCAGAGGGAATTTTGGTGGAATTTTCTCTGCCTTGCCATCAGTCATGCTGTGGAGGGGGAAACACAGGACCTTTTCCATTCTGCAACAGATCAAAACTTTTGGGAAACAATGACAATTTAAAACAAATTTCCATTTAATGATCTTGAGCATCGGAGCCAACTCCTAGGGCCGGGTCCCTTCACCCCCCCCCAAGTTGATGGACATGGCAATTCAAATGGTGTGCATGCACCACATAATGTGATCAATTATGTAGAGCAGGACTTACCTCCCCCCCCCCAATATTTTAATCAAGTTGGCACCCCTAATCTTGAGGTTTCTGTCCGGGACTGAAGATGAAAAGGCAAGAAAGAGGTAGCCTTTCTCTCTGCTGTTCCCCACGCAGGCTTTGCAGATTTTGCTGCAGAATTTTGCTTTAAAAAGGCTAATACAATTAAAACAGCATTTAAAACAGCATTTTGCACCTTCAGATAAAGCTGCTGCCCCAGTTTATCCCATCACTTATGTCTCTTTATTCTTTTTATTTGGGGTTATAGTGCAATGCAAGATTAATTTATTAGCAGTGGTACATATTAGTAGAACGGAAATGTTTGTATTACTTAGGAGGATTCATCATATTTGCGTAAGCAGCCAACGCATGACTTGAAAAATATAAATGGTTTTTGTCACAGTACAATTCAGCTGATTCCCTCAATTCTTCCTTTGCATTCTCCCCATCTGAATAACTTGATATTTAGATAAATAAGCAATATATCTGCTGGAATAAGCAATTAAAACCATATTTCCTCGGGGGATCAGAGGTACATTTTTTTCCTCTGTTGAAGATTTGCTACAATACGTTCTATCGCATATTGAAATTTCATTTTCTTCCCATTTCCTCTGTGAATAGGCTGCAGCGGTAGGGGAGGACATTATTAAATGGGAATGACTCCGAGTGTCAACAGCTTTTAAAGGCTAATTCTGAGAAATTTATGAAAAGGATTTCAATAAAAAGCCTTTGCACGAAAAGGCCATGGAAACCGTCCCGGGTGAACCTGAAGAGGAGGTGAGGTTGCTTTATTCTGGTGGAACAGCAAATATGCTGGGAAACTTGCAAGCTTCCAAACCACACAGGCAATTGTGCATGGGAGGGTGGCGGAGGAAGGATGATTCAAAATGATTTGTGTTGTATGTTCAGGGTCCCGTCCCCCCCAGCTCTGGTAAAATTTAAGCCCACTTAAGAACAGAAGAGCCTGCCAGATCAGATTGATGGTCCATCTACATAGCTCAGCATCCTGTTCTTACACAGGCCAACCAAATGCCTGCGGGAAACCAGCAAGCAGGACCTGAGCACAAGAGCCCTCTCCAGGGGCATGCTTAGGGATTGGCCAGGTTGGCATCTGCCAAGGGCCCAGGCCCACCCAGGATGTCATGGTCCAGGAGTCAGCTTCGCCTGCTGAACAGCAGCCTGAAGGAGGAGAAGGGAGAGTGACTCCACCTGCCGAGCATCAGCCTTCAAGGACAGGAGGAGAAGGCCCTGAGGAGAACCAGCTAGCTCCAGCCTTCTTAAATAGAACTCTCAGCAGCGGTCAGATGCTTGAAACAACACCTCTTGGTTCCTGACTCTACCTTGCTGCTTCCAGCTCTCCATCTGAACCCTTGGGCTCTTTGATCATCTGAATTCCCTGAGCTCTGGACTGTCCAGACCTGTCCAGTGGACTGTCCTCCACTGCTCTGGAAGGTCCAGCTGAGGCATGCTGGGGGTGAGCAGAGGAAGGCAGGCAGATAGACTGATGGAGGAGGAAGAGGAGGGGAGGAGCAGCAGACCTGACCCGACCTCCATAGCTGCAAAGGAAGTCATCGGTGGAGCACAAAAGGTGACAAAAAGCAAACTTTCTGAGTTTCTTTTCCATGCCTCTTTTGCTACCCCAGACCTTTCCCTGGGCTGCACTCCCTCTGCCCAGAATGCAACATTCACCAGCCCCACTCCACACCTCAAATGTTGTTGCTTGGCCCTTGGAAGCTAGCCCAGAAAGAAATGCGGCCCTCAAGCTGAGAAACATTCCCCCGCCTCTGTTATAGAGACGCCTTGTGTAGAATTGGAGTTCTAAATAGTGCTGAAAGTCACCTCAAATCCCCCTTCACCTCTTCAGACCTTTGCCTTCCATGAATTTGGTGGTGACAGAGAGGTGGTGGAGTTAACACACTCATCTCTGCTGCTGTAACACCTGAAGAGGTCTGTATTGTGTGGTCTGTATTGTAGAAGTGATGGTTGCAGAGTTCTGTCCTCTGCAACCTGGTGCTTGAAACTAGGGGAATTGATCTCAGGTGAGAAGTTCAAGGCTGGACTGAATGAAAATGACATCCGAACATTCTCCATATTATTTGTGGTTTGGAGTTTTTTTAAAAAAATACTATTCAGGGAAGAGGTGGGATTCTCCATCAGTTTCCCCCACTCAAATAACTTTATTCTGAGAAATTTGGGGTGCCTTAATGTCTAAGGTTTATCCTGTAATGTATCACTGGACTCAGAAGCGGAAGTGATTGGAATCTACTTTCTTAGCTAGTGGCTTGGTACATCGTTCTCTTGCTTTTCTAAAAAGAAGAAAAGGGGGGGGACCATATGTAGTTTATGTAAAGGATGCTATCTTGGGACTCTAACTTGAAACAACTTTCTGATCCCCATCTTGCCCTTTGATTCAATATAGAATTCTGCATGTTTCAGCACAGCACGCTTATCTGTATTCCTCTCATCCCCACACCTGCCCCGGCTCAGAATTTTTTGGCATCTCATCAGCTTTTAAAAGCATCGGGTAGCCATTGCCATGATTGGCAGCTTTTAACCAATGACGTCCCACTGAGTTTCCCATTCATCTAGAATCTAAAGGTATTTCTGAGCTTGCAGAAATGCTCTTGACTGCTGCAAGATAATGACTTTTATGGCAGCCTCATCACAGGCATTTTGTTCCAATGCCAATCAGTGGACATCTTATGCAATAAATGCATCACCTGTTGGCCTAACTTTTTGTGGAAATTTTGCTCTAGAATTTCCCAAAGTCTCTTTTCTCGTTTGGCTCATCAAGACATATTGTCTTGCTCCCAGACATTTCCCTCTCTTTTCTGTTCCCTCTGGGTTAATAACATAAAGGAAATGCTTTTGGGGAAGAATTGGGTGCTGTGAATTGTCATATTCTAGATCTGATTACTGTATAATTTTTTTCTTCAAGATGGATCTTAATCGTACAAATTGTCCACACTGTTCCCATGTTTCTGATGAATATTGTCTACATGCAGCAGGTGTGTCTGCTTGTCTAGAAATGCATATATTTGAAGAAATCCACCTTAAACTGCCAATCAATTTTCCTGAGGATTCTTTTTTCTTTTTAAATCACAAACTGAAGTAGAGATGTGGCAAATTGAACTCACGACTGGAAAAATGACAAGCCGAGAGAAACTGAAATCGGCAGATTCATCAACCCCTATTCCTAGATGATTAACTGCAAGTAGAAAACATAGAGGCATAGCCTAGGAGGAAATGTAGGGTTGCTTATGAATTTCAACTAAGATAGAATTCACATTAACGTGTGAGGTTGAGATGGGTCAGAACAATGTACCTGAAGTTCTAGTGAAAACTTAACAGCTCCTTTGCATGGCGATGTTTCTTCTACAGTTACGCTGCATCATGGCAACTGTAGTTCTTATGAGACATTGCTTGGAAAACAGGAAGCTGAGTTGGACTATTAGTCCATCTAGCTCAGAATTGTTGACACTTAATGGAAGCAGCTTTCCAGGCTTTCTGACATGAGTCTCTACCACCCCTACATAGAGATGCCAGTTTGCATGCAAAGCAGATGTTCTGTGAGTGAGCAGTGGCCCTTATCTCATTACTGGAAATGAAATCTGTAAGGGAAGGCCCATCTTGTATGCAGCTTCTTTGGTCTGGTGAGTGTCTGTGTCATTACAAAATGGGGTGGGTGGGTGTCCATTCACAAGGTGGCTACCTTGGTTGACATGACAAGTCAGAAAGCACTCATTTCATCAGAAGGCAAATGGTAAGACTAAGAATCTGGTAATGCCTCCAACAGTGAACAAGTCAGAGGTTAGGGACTGAAAACCAAAACACAAAAGGCATTCCAAATTATTGGGAAGATAATGCAAAATCAGTTTCCCTAAATCACCCCTGTGCATCTTTTCCCGCTATCATTAGTGAATTATGGAAATTGGAAATTGGAAATCATGCAATAAAGTTGGAGGCAGCAGTGTCTCTAGGTAAGAAGAGCCTGCTGGATCAGGCCAATGGCTCAGCTAGTTCAGCATCCTGTTCTTATAGTGGCGACCCAGATGCTTGTAGGAAATCCTCCAACAGGACCGGAGCACAAAAGCCCTCTCCCCTCCTGTGGCTTCTGGCAGAAGCACTGCTGCCTCCAACCATCATGGCTTTGTTGTTGTTCAGTCATTTAGTCATGTCCGACTTCGTGACCCCATGGACCAGAGCACGCCAGGCACTCCTGTCTTCCACTGCCTCCCACAGCTTGGTCAAACTCATGTTGGTGGCTTCGAGAACACTGTCCATCCATCTTGTCCTCTGCTGTCCCCTTCTCCTAGTGCCCTCCATCTTTCCCAACATCAGGGTCTTTTCCAGGGAGTCTTCTCTTCTCATGAGGTGGCCAAAGTATTGGAGCCTCAGCTTCACAATCTGTCCTTCCAGTTCAGTTAGGAACTCAGTTCAGCACTCAGGGCTGGTTTCCTTCAGAATGGATAGGTTTGATCTTCTTGCAGTCCATGGGACTCTCGAGAGTCTCCTCCAGCACCACAATTCAAAAGCATCAATTCTTCAGCGATCAGCCTTCTTTATGGTCCAGCTCTCACTTCCATACATCACTACTGGGAAAACCATAGCTTTAACTATACGGACCTTTGTCAGCAAGGCTATCATCATGGCTTGTAGCCCTTGAACAGAGTGTTTGTGTGCATGCATGCATGCATCCATGCATGCATGCAAAAAAAAAAACCCTCTGGTTTTTTGCACAACAGGGATGTGGTCTTAACCGTCACAACCGTTGCCCTGCCTACCTTGCCATCTGGACCTGCCCGTTGCTGGTGTGCGGCCCTAGAAAGTTGCCAATGAGGAAAAGTGGCCCTCCAGCTGAAAAGGCTTCCCCAGCCCCAGCCTAGATGACACTAAATTGGTTCTTGCTACCTGTTTGATGACTCTTCAGCAGGAGAAGGGCTTATATAGGCCACTTGTAATGTAAAGCCTTTACTCCACAACTGAGCAGAGTGTAATATCCATGATGACTCTTAATCTCTCCTCATTAGGCTCTGAAATAGTATCAAAATGTGGGGGTTTTCAAGAAAGCACGGAGGAGTGGGCTTCCAAGCTCCTCACCAAGAACAAATCATATATTTTTCACATCACCATTTGAAACAGTGAGAGTAGGAAGATGATAGTGCTAAAGGGCAACTGATTAATATTTATTTTTAATAATGCTAGTGTTGGAATGAGTGGCTTTAAGCGGTAGGTGGACTACAGTTCCATTACATGGAACTTTAAAGGTCTTTCTGCACGGCGCTATTGTTGCCTGGTGGGTGGATTAGATAACTGGATGCAGCCACTCTCCAAAGCCTCATGGTGTCACTCTAATACAAAGGATCTGTGAGTAATACCGTAGTCATATTCCTAACCCAAGCTGAGGCTTATCAGGCCCAAGTGTTAGAGCATATGCTCCATACATCAAAGCTCCTAGGTTTGATCCCTAAGCATCTCTAGGAAGGACTGAGAAAGGTTTCCTGTCTGGAACCCTGGAGAGCTGCTGCCAGTCAGTGTATGCAATAAAGGTAAAGGTAAAGGACCCCTGGACGGTTAAGTCCAGTCAAAGGCGACTATGGGGTTGTGGTGCTTATCTCGCTTTCCAGCCAAGGGAGCCGACATTTGTCCACAGACAACTTTCTGGGTCATGTGGCTGGCATGAATTAACTGCTTCTGGCGCAACAGGACACCGTGACGGAAACCAGAGTGCATGGAAACACCATTTACCTTCCCGCCGCAGAGGTACCTATTTATCCACTTGCGCTGGTGTGCTTTCGAACTGCTAGGATGGCAGGAGCTGGAACAGAGCAACGGGAGCTCGCCCCGTCGTGGGGATTCGAACCACCAATCTTCCAATAGGCAAGCCCAAGAGGCTCAGTGGTTTAGACCACAGCACCACCCACGTCCCAAAGTGTAGGCAACACTGTTAGGTGGACCAAGGGTCTGATTGTTGCTAACGGCATGTGACCACACAGAAGTTTTGCTGCACCCTCCAAGACTCTTCCACTGTGTTTATGAGGGGTAGGATTTTGCTGTGGTTATGCCTTTGGCTATCACACATTTGGTGGCCTCACCTGCGGTCCCAGACCTGTTTCAGAACCTCCAAATGCCCCCATTTTCCAAGGACGTCCCTGATTTAGAGAAGCCATCCTGGTTTCTGCTTTGATCCCGGAATGTCCCACTTTTCCTTAGGATGTCCCTATTTTCATTGGAGAAATGTTGCAGGGTATGGAGTTATCTGACCCCCGAGCCACCTAAAGGCAATCCTGTGTAGGGATTTTTTTTTTAAAAAAAATATGTTTAATGCTTTATTATGTTTTTATATATGTTGGAAGCTGCCCAGAGTGGCTGGGGCAACCCAGTGAGATGTGTGGGGTATAAATAGTAAAATTATCATTATAGAATGGGACATCCCTATTTTCATTCAGAGAAATGTTGGAGGGTATGCTGTTTGGAAACTGCTGGCCACTGCCTGTATGTCTCCTTCTCTGCCCCCCCCCCCAGTTTGTTATCCAAGATTTGGCCGGATCTGGCACACAACCCTAATGTTTGTTGGTACCTCTTGTTTTAAAAAGTAAAATCTCTGATCTCTTGGGAGCATCTTCTTGGTAATATTGTTACTGCAGTGAGTAATGGTGAACAATGTTTTGTAGAGAGATAAGGGAGATGTTGTTTATTGGAGGGAGAAATTCATATGATCTTCATCATTCTAACAAGCGGTACCCAGGACACCAAGTAGGGCATGTAATATAGAGATATGCCCTTCCTTTCCATTCACCCAGTCCACCATTCTTAGCATTGTGTTTGTCATGGTCCGGGCTGCTTACGAGCGAAGTCCCAGCAAGGAGCGCCGGGACCGGGGGCAAGATGGTAGGCATAAACATCTGGAGAGCAGAGGTTCAAGGGTCAAGAAGCACAAGGGAAGAAGTCATAGTCCAAAGGTCTAAGCACAAAGTCACGGTCAAAAGGTGAGGCAGAGAGCGCGTTGCGACAAAGAGCTGAGGGAAAATGCTGGCCTTATATCCCCTGCCGGCTCTTGCCATCAGGTGCAGCGGATACCAAGTGGCCTCACCTGTGCGGCTGCACCCTGCCTCTCCAGAACAAGCCGAAGAGGATCCCAGTCCTGCAAAGCCCTGCTGGTCCCAGGGCCTGACTCCTGCACCAACTCCTGACAGTGTTGCTCTAGAACTGGAATGAAGAATGTTCTTCAGTCTGTGGGCCTCCTTCTGTCATATGCAACCTTCTGGGCAGGGGGTCCCGTGACTGTGCTGGGTGTGGCCAGGGCTCAGAGTTTCCTAAGCAAACTCTCCATCCATGTAAACAAGACGAATTATCATAGCTCAATGACACATTCAAGCCAGGGAGAAGTACTCACGGGGGGTGGGGGGTGGGAGGTGTATTCATTATTGACTAAATATTGGCATGTGGTTCCTCTAGTTCTGTGGTTATCAACGTGGAGCACACACCCCACAGGGAGACAATTTGATTTTTAAGGGGGGCAATTCAAGAATGAGTTATTAACAGCGAATGGCTTTTTAAGGCTTCCTCCATGTGAATAGGAGTTCAATAAGAATTCTATGTCACGGGGGGGGGGGGTGTCATCAGGATTTTAGAGATGCTTAGATGGCGCATGGCCAAAAAAAGGTTGGGAACCACTGATCTAGTAGAAACCACAATGACCTGGGAGGGCAGCTCCTGGCTAGATTAGTACCGTAATAGTAAAAGTAATAGAAATACTGTAGTAAAAATGTTATTTTTTATACCCCGCCCATCTGACTGGGTTTCCTCAGCCACTCTGGGCAACTTACGGCATACAGTAGTACTTTGGTTTACAAACACAATTGGTTCCGGAAGTCTGTACTGTACCTGAAACGTACTTAACCTGAAGTGAACTTTCCTATTGAAAGTAATGGAAAGTGGATTAATCCGTTCCAGACAGGTCCGCGAAGTACTTAAACTGAAAATACTCAAACCGAGGCGTACTTAAACCGAGATATGACTGTATCTAAAAGCATAAAACACCAAGCATTAAAAACTTCCTAATACAGGGCTGCCTTCAGATGTCTTCTAAAAGTTGTGTAATTCTCTATCTCCTTGACCTTTGAAGGGAGGGTGTTCCATGGGGATTATACATTTAAAGCATGTTCAATGTACTTTTAAAGCAGATGACTTCTCCCAAAGAATTCTGGGGAATGATATCGCCATGAGGAGAGGAACTACAGTACCCAGGATTCTCCTTGCTCGGATTTCATCACAAACACATGCTTGAGGTTGAGAGGATAGAGGGGGGGGGGTAACGATTGGGCCACAATGGTGGAAAGGCTTTACAAACCCTGCAGTAACACAGATGAAGATACTCGTGTCTCATTTCCAAGCGTAAAGGAATTGATCCATGAGGCTGGAACTTGCAAAAGTTCTGATCAAGGGACAGGACTCGATTGTATACAAGACACAGGCCCAAAATCCAGAAGTTATTGTTGTCCGTGATCCGTTTACTGCAGCATGAGTCATATTCCCCAGGCTGAGACCTGGTGATGAGAATAATCAAGAAACTTAATTCTTCTTCCTGCCATGACGACAGGAGAATTCTGTCCAGGTTTGTTTACTCTTGAAGGCATCACACTTTTGCTTGAGAAGAGGGGAGAGTGAGCTATAAACAAAAAAACAGTGTCATAGGCAAGAAGTCCGCTCACCGTCATTGGTGGGTGCTGTTGGCACCAGCCATTTGCTCTTTGCTTACCTCATAGCAATCGCCACAACTTAGGATAGGCATCAGGTAAGCCTTGGTCTTGGCTGGAGAGGAGATTCTAGCCTCTGCCTGTCCCTCTTGGGTTAAGGGCATCCTGTTAAACGGATCCATGGGGAGTGACTTCTGTATGACCCCCCAGGCGGGGGCTAGGGCCATAGCACTCCTCCAGTGGGTACCCATCGTGGGTATCCCTGTTTGATGCAGGTCATAGCCCGCCCCCCCCCCAAGTGGTGGTTTATCCTTCTTGTTATGTACTGAGCTGAATCCTAGAACAATAGGATTCAGAATCAGCAGTCTGATTGGTCCGCAGGAGCTACCCAATCCAGCTCCAGGTGGAAGTGAATCTGCAACCTGATTGGCCTGTAGGAGCAACCAATCAGGCTGCAGGCAGAAGTCAATCCACAACCTGATTGGCCCACAGGTGTAGCCCTGAAGTAGCCAATCACGCAAGGCCCATTGTGTAAATAATGTATATAAGCAGATGGTTTTGGGAAAAGAGCCATTCTTCTCTTCTTCTCCTTGATGACTATGAGCTGAATAAAGAGCATGAAATTCACTCTCGACTCCGAGTATATTTCACTTCTATTCACCCCCAGCATATGGGATGGAGTGGTATAATTTGGCTTCACCCAATGCCTATGCCAAACCATTCACATCTGCAACCAATAAAATTGTGAACTATTTGAACCCATAAATCTATGTGTGTTTTCTTGTGTGGTTATTCATCCCCTAAGGAATTCTGGGGTGTCAGGGCCTTGGCACGCAAGAAACCAGAGATGGGAAATCTGTGGCCCCTCCACAGATGATGTTGCGTTGGATATAAGTTGCCTTGCATGCCTCCAGTCAGTAGACGGCAGTGATGGTACAATCAATGTAGTGTGAAGTTTAATTTCTTCCACTGGGTGCTGAATCACACCATATCCCGTGCTCTGTTGGGGGAATATGGGATGAGCTCGTGGAAGAGACTGTGTATGGGGATAGTGGGTATTTTCTTCTTTTAAACCTTTTTTGAATAATGGGAAGTCAATGGGAAGGAATGTGGCTATGGTTTAATTCAGCACTCAATGAAATTGCTCCACTGGCAATGATATCAGAGATGCGCAAAACCACCATTTTTGTTTTGTTTTGGTAAGCTACTTAGAGGTTTTCTTATCACTGAGTGATATATAAATTGGGTGAAGTGGGTTCCTTGTGGCTGATGTCGGTGGCTGGAGCTTCAAGGGCAAATAGTTGGATGCATGATGAATTCCGTGCAGGCTCAGCAGCTGGCAGGAACTGGAGATGATGGCTGATGTGCAGAAGAGAATGATCAGTGCCCACCATTGCAAATGTGCCCCTCCACACTGCAAGGAGGCTGAGCTGTCTGAGGGGGAGTCTGTATGCCTGGATTGTTGCATCTCCTAGTATTTGGACATTCACGAATGCACAGGCAAGAACTGAACAGCTCTGGATGTGGGACAAGTTGCTGACAAGAATCTGAGAAGAGCCTGCTGGATCAGGCCAATGCCCCTTCTGGTCCAACATGTTCTGCCTCTGGGAAACCAGCAAGCGGGATCTGAACACAAGAGCCCTCTGCCGTCCTGTGGTTTGCAGCAACTGGTATTTATTTATTTATTGAAGATTTTATTAGACAAACTGATTCTTAAAATACATGCAATACCAACAAAATAACATTCACTATGTTATAAAGATTATAAATATAAAAAGAAAAGACCAGAAAAGACCAGAAGAAAGAAAAAACAAAGAGAAAGAAGAGGAATGAAAGTGTGACTAAGGGCAAAGACATAATAATATCTACTGTTTGGATCAGCAAAGAAAAGAAACTTCCGACTATACCCATTGTACTAATTTACAATTAAACTATTATTTACACAGTTGCATGAAGTTGTTTTCGTTAACTTACTTTAACTTTATCTAACAAATACATTATATTGCATGGCTCATTCAATATCTGCAGCAACTGGCATTAAGAAACATCGCTGCCTCCGGTTCATACCTGCCAAGTCTCCCACTGAAAAATGCGGGATCAGCAGCGGCACAGCACCGGGCATGCGTAGAAGCGACTTCCGGTGCCGCTCTGCCCTATTTCCGGTGCCCACACATGGGCAGAGCAGCACCCAAAATGGAGGCTCCGTGGCAGGTAGGAAATCCGGGGGATTTCCGGGATTTTCCTCCATTCGGGAGAACAGCGGGAAACGGATTAAAATCCGGGGGTTTCCCAGGAAAAACGGGATACTTGGCAGCTAACCTCTGGTTGTGGAGGCAGAGCAGAGGCATCCTGGCTAGTGCCCAACAGTCAACCTCTCCTCCATGAACAGGTTGCAGCAGGGGTCTGGACCCACACTCTTTTGATGACAGACCACATGCATATCTGCTTCCCACCCTCCTTCTCCCACTTAGTGCCTGGACTTTGTGGATTCTACCTTTTGGCAATAAAACATTGAGTGTTAAATTTTTTTAAAAATGGATTAAGTAAATAAATAAATGCATTCTTTGCTCCAGGCCCAATGTAAAGCTACCACCTCAATTTGGGGAGGGCATGCCTGAGGATTGAAGGGGTATAGGATATTATCTGGTCCTCACCTCATCTGCTCACACCCTGTGACTCTGGCTCATTTTGGCCATTTCATCACCATATTTGGTGTGTCCTGCCCAGTGTCTCTCTCATTCAGTGTAGCCAGACTTCCGTCGAATCTTATTGGCCACCCCGTGGCAACCCTCAAGTAAAGGATTATGCCATGAATTTATTTTCAAAGAGGTACATTAATTTCCTTGAAGGGAACAAAGACTAGAGAAGAAACAGAAGCTAACTTTTCAAAACAGACAATGAAAAGCTAGATAAGCTTAATTTTTCTCCGTCTTTCTCAAAGCTTCGTGTACCTATTTAGGATGCAGATAAAGCAGCATTCTAAGTGTGTGGTGCTTAAATGGAGATTTAATATGAAGACTGACCAGGAAGGGGCAAAAAAAAAAAAAAACCAACCTCAAAAACCCTCCCTCTCTTGGGAATGAGTCATAAGCTACTGACGTTATAAAAATAATAATAGCATGTCAGACCATTATGTCTCTGCAGTTAGCATGGAATGCAAGTAATTTCTCTCTCTTTCTCTCCTCCAGGCAAAGTTTCCTTTCAGGTGGTTCTACGTTTGCCAACTGACCAGAAAAACATAGCCTGGCCTGCTCCTGTGCATTCAGCCATGACTTCATCAGCAGAAATCGGTAGATTTCACAGCATGAATAAGATAAACAAAATTGCCTAATGCTGGCACGTAAAGCTGCAGCATAAAGGCACAGGGAGAGGTAAAAAGCTTAGCATCCTCTAGACCAGGTGCAGGGAACATTTGCAGCCCCCCTCCCCTTCAGGCTGCTGACTACATCATCCCTGGCTGTTGGCCATGCTGGGTAGCAGTTGCAATCAGAGGCAGAAAAATGGTTTGTGGGGGTACAGAAAGAGCAAAGTATATTTCTAGGTGGGCAAGAAATAAAAACAGGGGAGGGGGAGAGGCAGGGCACACACAGCAAAAAAAATAAAAATTGTGGGGGGCCTGGGCCCCCAGGGCCCCCTGGAGTTGGTGCCACTGAAAGGAGGGGTGGAGCTATAGGTCATCTCCACCAAGAACATTTGGCTCCTCTTTTCCTAAAGCCCTTTCCGTTCCAGCCAGTTGTTTATAGAATCATAGAATTGTAGAGATGGAAGTGATCCCCCATGGGTCATCTAGTCCAACCCCCTGCAATGCAGAAATCATACCTGAAGCATCCCTGACAGATGTCCACCCAACCTCTGTTTAGAAACCTCGATTGAAGGAGAGCCCACCCCCCTCCAACATGGTCTGTTCCACTGTCAAACAGCTCTCACCACCAGAAAGTTCTTCCACTAGTGTGGTGTTTGCTTTTTCCACCTCCTCCCTTTGTGTCATTTTAGATTATAAATGATAGATTTTAGAGGGCAGGGACTATCTTAAAATGGATGTTCGCAAGCCACTCTGTGAGCTTTGCTTTCTGGCTGAAGACATGGCTAAAAACAATTTAAATAAATCCTAACTACATCTGGACCAGGCTTCATCTGCCTATAAACCCTACTTTTGAAAATGCAAAAGTATATAAGGCCCGCTGCTTTCGGAAGAGGAAGGATCCTAGGCTACTTGAACCATGTTGCGATTGAGCAAGAGGCAGCTCCTGTGTTCAGGACAGGTTCTCTGCCCAGAAACTGGTGGGAGCCTGTCTCTAAACAACAGGAAGCCACTTACGTAGGAACAAAAGGAAAGTTTTAAAAACTAAAATTATTTTTACACTGTGCAACAAAACCCTATAATGATGTTTTAGCTCTTCCTTCACAGCTGGGCCTGAAAGGAGAGAGGTCAGGGTGGCTGACCTCAAGGCTTTAAGCATTTGGCTGGGAAGCAAAAGAGCCTCTCTATGATTTATGGTTCTTTGTTTTTGTTTTCAAGCAGATCACATCCAAGAATCCTAATGGTGCTTGGACTTATCCTTTGGAAGACCTTGGAGTGCAGATATTCAACAATAACAAGAGGCCTCCATAGTCTTGCTTTGACACTGGGCTTGTGCGATAAAATCATACAGCCTTAGGCTTAATCTGGGATGGGGAACCTCAGGGATTCCAGTGTTGTAGGGTCACAGCTCACATCATCATTGATTATTGGTTATGCTGGTTGGGGCTGATGGGAGTTGGAGTGCAACTGTTGGATCATAAATTCCCCAACTGTGGGCTAGTAGGGATTCTGGCACTACCCCTTTCATTGCCCTCCCATAGCAGGGGTAGGGAGTCTCTGGCCCACAAGCCAATCTCGATTTGCTATAGGGTCCAATTGGCCCACGAACCCATTTTCTCCCAACTGTTGCCAGCTGCCCAGCGGTTGATGACGTTTGGTGGGAGGACGGGGTTAAACCCTGCATTGGCTGCACTTGCTTGTTCCCAGCAGGGAACAGACTGTGCTGCCAAGTCTGCGGGATTTAACTCCTGACCACAAGTGTAGGAAGATTTCCATGGAAACCCCTTCCAGAATCAGGGTGGGGGGTTGCTTTGGGACCTTGCTAAAATGAAGGTCTTTGAAACAGGACCCAAGAGAGGAAACCACACCACATTAAGGGAAATCTCTACACCATCAGAAGTATGACAGTGAGTGCCCATAGTAACTTAAGAGACCTGCTGGATCAGACCAGAGGTATAGATCTGGTCCAGCATGCTGATTCCACAATGACCAATCAGATGCCTCTGGGAAGCCCATAAGCAGAGCTTGAAGACAGCAGCCCTCTCCCACTAAAGCTCCCCAGCAAACGATATTCACTGGCATATGATCTCTGAACCAGCCAGCCATCAAGACCAAATTGACGTCATTGATAGACCTGTCTTCTATGAATGTGCTTCATCCCCAAGAGGCCACCAACCACATCTTGCAGCGGGTAATTTCACACACTAATTATGTGCTGTGGTTCGGAGCGTGTTCATTTGCCTGCCCTACATCTGCTGCCGATCAATGTCTTTGAAACCTTCCCAATAACCCACGACGAAGCCAATGTTCAAATAAGAATTTAGGGGTTTTCTTTCTAAAAGAAATGGAATCTAATATATGGGGCATAGCAGCTGTTGAGCACAAGAATAAAATCCCTGCTCAGTTATGAAGCTCACTGGCTGTGACCTTTTATCAGATTGATCAACTTCACCAGCTTTATGTGAATCTAAATGCTAAGCTCCACTGATGTCAGCTCAACGGATTTATAATCAAATACGTATGGAATAAGGCTGCAAAATACCTCTCAGAGCTCCTTGAAGGAGGGTTACGATGCAAATGTGATAAATAATATTCTGCCTCCTAGTAGCCATGTTAAAGCAGCACTATATACTGGCAGGCAATGTGAAAAGCTCCTAGGGCTTTTCTAGGGTAAAGTGCATTCAGAATGGGAGAATTACAGCACTCCACGTGTTTGTTGGACTACAATTCCCATCATCCCTGACCATTGACCACGATGGCTTTGGCTGATAAGAATTGTAGTTCAAGAACAACGGGAAGGTCATACCTGCCCTTGTCCCCCAGTCCTGCTCTACATGATCAAGCCTTTGTCGACTTCCTCCCAACCATATGCAAGCAGGGAGATCAATGTTTTAACTCTTTAGCTCTCAATACCAGTAAGGAAAGTATTGACTTTTACAAGAACATGCTGAGCAACTGGGATTCAGAAGCATACTGTCTCTGACAGAGGAGGTAGGACATAGCCATTGTGAATGAAGCTCCACAGCTACACCCCCCCCCCTGTAAAACTAAGAGCAGAAACAGAGCCCTGCTGGATCAGACCAAGAGGTCCTATCTGGTCCAGCATCCTGGCCTCATGGTGACCAATGAGATGCCTATGGGAAGCTCACGAGTAGGGCCTGAACACAGCAGAACTCTCCCCGCTTGTGATTTCCCAGTGACAAATATTCAAACTAAAAAGCAACAGGATAACAATAGCACTAAAGCCCTAAGTCTCTGGGAGCACACATGTCTGCTGGTTCCTCTCCATGGCAATGGCATGTTTGTTTTGGATCTTCAGAAACACATGGGAGAAATCCTGGTGGCATGTTGTGCAATAGTTTGGCTCCTTCCATGACAAAGGGAGACTTAGGGACATTCAGCATAGTACACAAGCTGTTTGGGGATTTTTTGTGTTGTTATTTTTACATGTGTCACCTTAAGGTTAAAGAACAAAAGAATGGTCTTTGGAATCAATCTGGAAGCATTGTACGACAGCTTAAATGTAGCCTGATCTTGATGATTACTCCACCATTTTACAAGCAAGAAAAGGCGCAGTGTTGGAATGCTAGCTGCTGTTGTGCCAGGAGTGTGGGGGCAATCCAGATTGCAGCATTGGTTGTTGCGTATAAATGGGCAAGACAGAGCATGATGAATGTGGGATGGAAACTGGATGGGAGATGAACTGAAGTGTGTGCTTTAGGTTTCAGGAAGCTGAAGGAATCAAGTAGGAGCTGGAATTTGGGCAGGTAGGTGAGTATTGAGATGGTAAATATAAGGCAGAGTCTACAAAAGCAAAGGAAAATAGAGAACTGCCTTATCCTTGATTTGGACCATTGGTCTATCCAGATCAGCACTGCACAGATGGGTAGCAGTTGCGTGATGAGACCCCCAGAAAATTCCCCCCAATAACTCAGACAGACACTTCATTTTAGGTTTTGTTTTTGGCATAATTTTTGCCATAACTTTATTCAAAAAATCACAAATTAATTTGAGTTTTGGCCTTAGGCTTTGGTTAATCTTCTGCCCCACAGTGGGACAGGACCAGCTCTGACTTCCTACGGTAGGAAAGTCAAGTAAACACCCCATGGTGGAGGACATAGCTGAGTCCAGGCCATCTCCCCCACCAGAAATGTTCCCCAAGTCTCGTGCTCTGTATTGGCCCCAGCCCCGCACCATTGCAGGGGTGTAAGGACTAGAGCCCCGGAGCCCCAGGATTCCTTTAACGGAATACTTCTATAAGAGCAACACTGAGGGGCATGCACCTCCATGCGATGCCCCTCCCAAACACATCAACCAAAGCCTAACAAGTTGTGACTATTGCTAAGCAGTAGGCGAAAAACCAAATGGCAACAGCCAATCAGCCAAATGGAAAAAAATCCTACTGGCCCCTGAATACAGGTGGCGCCATAGCAAGGACACTCTAAACCTTGCTATGGGCAGGAGGGAGATTCAAAACACTACCCAGGAATGAGCTGTATCCGAAAACGCTGAGTACTTAAGCACTCGCCCTGTCAATCATAGAATGGATACATGCAATTTACCCCAGCAACACTCAGCCCTCCAATCATCTTCTCTCTTTTAGCTTAGACCCACCCCTTAACACACACACAGGCTTTTCTGCTGGGTCCGTCCGCAACACCCATTATTCCCTATGGGGTTAATGAGCTCTCTCTAGGACTTCATATAGGAGACATTCCCAGCCCTAGCTGAAGATGTCAGGGAACATTTGTGGAACTATTGTGTACACAGATAGTACACTCATTGAATGCTACATGTGACTAATTCTATGACCGTGCAACTCAACTATTTGTGTATACAGATTGTATACTTGTTGAGGGCAACGTGAGCTCTGGAACATATTGCTTTTGCTTTTTTATTATCCTTTTAAAGATTTTATTGAAGCAAAATCAATGCAATAAAAATAATAAAAATTCAAATTGTGTCCTCCCTTAAAGAGGGCACATGTTGCGGTGAGACCTGGCAACCCAATCCTGTGTTGTGGGTGGGTATGATAGGATAGCCACAACACCCAATTGGTAGGTCGCTTGATGCAGGATTTAATCAGGCCAATGGGACACAGGCTAAACGAATCAAGGAACCTATATATATACCCATGCACGTGTCCCTGAGCTTCCTCTTTTGGGCCAGTGCATTGGAACACCCGCCCACCTCTCCCTACTTTTAGGGCTTGCACACTTGACCTTGCTATGTTGTCGTGTGTCACCTGTCGTTGGGACAGGGGCATGGCAGGAATTTTCCCCACTTGACCGATTGGCTGGTGCCATTTGCGTTTTGCCTGCCACATAGCAAATCGTCACAACTTGTAAGGTTGTGGATAGGCTCTGGTTCAGGTGATAGAGATGGGAGAATGTTCTCGCCATCCCTATGTGAAGGGTATTCCGTTAAAGGAATCCAATGACTCAATGGTTCGGTCAGCCCTGTGAGGGAGTTGTGCCCATGCCTGAGTCCAGGGGGACATGTGGGTGGTGGACATAGCATGTTCCCAGCTTTCCGCCTATCTGGGTGTTCACCCTTGGCTGACCTGTGCTGGTGCCCTGGGTCAGCGCTACCTGCAAGGGTGCAGGGAGCTAGTCAAACCAGAGCCTATGCAACCACTCACTTGCTGTAATCAATAAAGTTGTGGCCTAAATTCTGACAAAAACCAAACCAAAATTTGAGTCTGTGTGAATTTATTTAAGGGGGCGGTTTAAAGGTCTGAACATACAAAAAGGAGCACCTCATTCAGGAGAGACTGAATATTAGGTTGTTAAAGTACTTAAGACCATTAGAAAATCCAAATTCCACATTGTTGCAGAGGGGGAGTCCTGTGCACCTGTATTTGTTGTTTATAAGACACAATTCCACCAAACACCATAGGATATTTCAGGGTCATCCAAGCCTTTGAAACATGTAATTGATGACTTATTTTTTCAGCTAATGCTAAACTCCACATTTTTAAAATACCAGAGCAAAAGTTGCAACTCATGTAAGGTTTTCCAATTGGGGGCAATTGAGGGTCTGGCATCTTCCAGCATCCATGTCAAGAGTTCCTGAGTGCTAAACTCTTTCAATTGATAATCCCATAGATTTAGTAAGCAAAATTGTAGTGAAGGTGATTGGAATGGCATGTGCATCAGGCTTTGGGGACTCTGCTTCCTCCCCCTCATGCCGTAGATAAGCAGGACAAAGTGAAAAGAATCACTTACCATTTAAAGAGTCTTTAATGATCACAGCAAAAAACAAAGCAGCCATTCTCGGAATGAAGGTGTTCCCAATTAAGGTTTCTACCCAGTTCCCCCTAGTCACTTCCGTGCCTTGCAACCTGATCTCACAACCACTGTGCTTTTCCTGTAGCCACCTTATCTGCTCTTCATGACCTTGGACTGATATACTGAATACTTTCCAGCAAGAGAGTCTGTTAGTTCTCTCTCTTCCAGTTCTTCTTCATTTTGCTGTTCACCCCCCAGTTCACCCCAACTTTTGTCTTCAGAACTATGCCCCTCTGCAAACCACTGTTCCAAATCTATACTGCTCCACTGCTCCTGGGCAGCTTCAGGATCCTGGTCAGGAGGAGGGGGAGGCTCCCACCATTCCTCATCAGAGCAGTACTCCTCAACGTGGTCTCTGACACCATGTGAGCATTTGGTCACTTCTTCACAAGCAACTGTCCAGAATTTCAATATCTGTGGGCAGTCCCACCATAGGTGAGAAAAGGGGCTGCTCCAACAGTTCTGAGAAGATTGTGATGTCATATGGGCAATTTGCATTGCTTTTGCTGCTATTCCTCAGATGAACCCACAGGACTGAACAGTTATCCTAACCTTGTTTCTGCTGTAGCATTCAGCTTTGCAGCATCGTTAAGCTATTACTCATCATTAATAACCAGTTTGCAGAGATCTGATAATACTCACCATCTCATTAGAAGCTTTATATGTTTGGGTAGCTCTTTTAATTAGCTGTCTCAGTTTGATTGCAAACTCAGGGACGTTGGGTGATTCTCCAACTTATGTTAGACCAAGCTATATGATCAGGAAGGAGCGTTGTGTGCTTGCCTCTTTAGAAGCTGCTCTAATTAACATCTGCATTTGATGTTCTTCTGATGTCTTTAAAAAAAACCTCACCACCACCACCACTGTGAGTTTGCATCATCATCATCATCATCATCATCATCATCATCATTTATTGAATTTATATACCACCCTATACCTGGATGTCTCAGGGCAGTTCACAAAAAAGCTCACAATATATAAAATCAAAATCAAAACAATAATCCAATAACACCCCCCCCCAAAGGAGCCACATTTTACAGGGTATAGGATGTTGATTAGGTCAGCCAAAGGCCTGGTTAAAAAGGAACATTTTGCCTGGCGCCTAAAGGTGTATAATGAAGGCGCCAGACGAACTTCCCTAGGGAGAGCATTCCACAGATGGGGAACCACTGCAGAGAAGGCCCTGTTCTTGTATTGCCACCCTCCGGACCTCTCTAGGAGGAGACACACGAAAAAGGGTCTCAGAGGATGATCTCGGGGTGTGGGCAGGTTCATATGGAAAGTGGCGGTCCTTGAGGTACAGCAGTCCTGAGACGTTTAAGGCTTTATAGGTCAAAACCAGTGCTTTCAATTGAGCCCAGAAACTAATTGGTAGTGCAGTTGGACCAGGATCTGTGTAATATGCTCAAACCGTCTTGCTCCAGTGAGCAACCTGGCCACTGAATTCTGCACCAGCTGAAGTTTCTGAACCGTATTCATGTCACAGTCCGGTCGGCGGGCGGTTGAAGCCCTGGCTGAGGACGTCAGGACCAGAGGCAAGATGGTGGTGTAGAAGCAGGAGCAGGTGCAGGGCTGAGGGTCCAGCAGCAGGCAGTCTCAGGGTCAAGGAGAAAGGCAGAGGCGAAGGTCTGGGAGTCAAGGAGCAAGGCGTCAGCAAGGCAAAGGTCCAAGGTTCGAGGAGTAAGGCGTCGGCAAGGCAAGGGTCCATGGAGCAAGAGGCCAGAGGTAACCAGGCAGGGATAGTGTTGCTGTGGCAAAGAGCTGAAGGGAAATGCTGAGCTTTTCTCCCTCCCAGCTCCTGCCACCAGGTGCAGTGAGGTATCAAGTGGCCTCACCTGAGTGACCACTCCTTGCCTCTCCAGCACAAGCTGAGGCAGGCCCCAGTCCTGCAAAGCACTACAGGCCCCAGAGCCTGACTCCTGCCCATACTCCTGACAATTCAGAGGCAGCCCTATGTATAACACATTGCAGTAATCTAACCTTGAGGTTACCAGAGCATAGACAACAGTAGTTAGGCTATCCCTGTTCACATAGGGGTACAACTTGGCCACCAGCCGAAGCTGATGGAAGGCACTCCAGGCCACCTGAGCCTTGAGCAAGAGCAAAGGATCCAGGAGTACCTCCAAGCTATGAACCTGCTCCTTCAGGGGAAGCATAACCCTGTCAAGAGAAGGTGACCTCTCAGCCATCTGGTCTGAAGAACTACCCACTAACAGTGCCTCAGTCTTATTTGGATTGAGCTTCAGTTTGTTGGCTCTCATCCTGTCCATTACCGAGGCAAGACCCTGGTTCAGCACTTCCACTGCCTCACCTGCAGATGTAAAGGAGAAATAGAGCTGAGTGGATTTTTTTTGTAGGGCTGAGTCTGAAGGAAAGGAATGGGTGTCTGTGATGGGCTTTACTGAAAGGGATCAGGTGGGATAGGGTGGGTTATTTGTTAATTTTGCGCCTTCCCCACAAGAATGCTACATTTATTGATATCCACATGTTTACTATATTTGTAGACCATGTTGCAGTTCTTGTAGAGACCCACTAGGTGTTTTAAAATGCAAAAGGCATTTTAAGAAGTGACCCACAACAAGAGACAATTGAATATCTGGGGGGGGGGGGGTCAGTCTCTAAAGCAATGTGCAAGGAGCCTCCCCAAACAGCCACAAAAGCAGAACAACTCAAATGGTGTGGCAGAAAAAGCAACAAATAAACATCAAGATCAGGGATAAACAGGATGTGACTTTGTAGATATTTCTGGACTATAATTCCCATCATCCCTGATCATTGGTCGTGTTCATTGTCAAAGTGATGTACAAAAAGAATGAAGTAATTATGCAATGAAGTTATCAGTAAGAAAAAATTTAACAACCTTTTAAAACATTCAAAAATAATCACAACCAACAAGCTAAAAACCAGACTAAAACACAAGTCAACTTTCTACATGTCAGGATAGGTTTGCCTCAGGGGCGTCTTAGCCATAGAGGCTAGTGGCGCGGGCAACCACGACGCCCAGTTCTGGAGGGCGCCACGGAAGAGGCGGAGGCTGGATGCGGTGCCTCTCCACATCAGCTCGCCCGCCCCCGCCATGCCGTGTGGCGCCCGGAGCCTCCGTACCGCCGGAGGAGCTGCCCTCCAGCCGCTGCCCACATAGACCAGATTGCCGTTCCTTCGGGAGCTGCGGCAGTGAGAAGACCTCAGCCGCCACCAGAGAAGCCCAGGTGGCAGACACCCCAAATCTCCCCGCTGCCTCGTGTGCGTTCCCAAGACCTCCGCCTCATGCCAGCTCAGGAGTTCCCACACTGGCGTTTCCTCAGCTCGCCCTCCTTCTCCCGGAGGCGCAGCTCCTTCCCCCGCGGGCTTCTGCTGCGGCGTCCTCCTCTCCTCGCACCCCTTCCTCGACGGGGTGTGAAAGAGAAATTGCCTCGCCCGCCCGCCCTCTCCGCAACCCAAGCAGCCCTATCTGTAAAAAGGTGACACGGGGGGGGGGCGTCGGGGGGACCTATGAACCATGGCGCCGCCCAATATCATTGAGGCGGGCCTGGTTTGCCCAAACAAAAATAATTTTTTGGCAGGTGCCATAAAGAATACAGTGAAGGTTAAGAATAAAGAATACAGTGAAGGCTGATGTTACTTATACCCTCATACACTGTATATGCATAACTTGGCTGAAAAACCGCACTGCAAAATTTCAAGGATGGTTGTGTTTTGGGTTGCACTGTTTCAGAAATTGTGATTTATTAGGTAGGCGTTCACCTTGCAACATGAATCGAATTGAATTTCTTCAATGTCCCGGAGCTGGACAAATCACTGATGAAGATAAGACAACAGGAAGTGGGCATAATTCCAGCTGAAGTGCTTCCTTGCCTGAATGCCTCTTTACTGAACTACAGAAGAACAAGAAATCCTGGTACTTCTCTGGCCATGCTCTCTGGCCAGAGCAATCTCTCTCTCCATGCAATCTCTGGCCATGCTCTCAAACCCAATCCAGGTTGGCTGACCTACTTACCACTTGGGGAGTCAGAGCAGCTACTACTTCTGAGTTACGAACTGGATTTCTTCTGTCCTGGCATAGAGTATTTTGTGTGCACACTCAGAGGATGACCTCCAAACCATCCTAAATAGCTTTGCAGAAGCTTACGAAAAGCTTGGCCTATCGCTCAACACCCAAAAATCCTAAGTGCTGCAACAGCAAGCACAAAACAACCCATTGCCACAAATCCAACTCAATGGTGTAACTCTGGAAAATGTTGATCACTTCTCCTACATGGGCAGTTATCTTTCCACAAGGGCCAACATTGATGCCGAAATCCAGCATCGCCTGAGCTCTGCAAGTGCAGCTTTCTCCCAATTGAAGCTGCAGAGTGTTTGAGGACCGGGGCATTCGCAGGGAAACCAAAAAGTATTGTTTACAAAGCTATTGTACTACCAACCTTACTGTATGCTTGTGAAACATGGAACACTTATAAACGTCATCTCCAACTCCTCGAAAAATTCCATCAACGATGTCTCTGCAAAAATTTACACAACACTTGGGAAGACAGGCAAACTAATGCCAGTGTACTAGAAGAAGCAAAGATCACCAGTATTGAAGCAATGAGTCTTCAGCATCAGCTTTGTTGGACTGGTCATGTTGTGCGGATGTCTGATTATCGTCTTCCAAAGCAACTACTCTATTCTGAACTTAAAAATGGAAAGCATAATGCTGGTGGTCAACAAAGAGGTTTAATGACTCTCTCAGGGCATTTTTTCAAAAATGTAGTATAAGCACTGATAGCTAGGAAACACTTCCCTGCAAGCACTTCAGTTGGAGAACAGCCTTTACCAAAGGTGTCATGTGCTTTGAAGACACTCGAACTAGGAATGCAAGGGAGAAACGTGCTAAGAGGAAGGCATGCTTGGCAAATCCAGACCGTGATCAACTCCTGCCTGGAAACCAATGTCCCCACTGTGGAAGGACGTGTGGATCCAGAATTGGCCACTGTGGAAGGACGTGTGGATCCAGAATTGGCCTCCACAGTCACTGACAGACTCACTGTTAATCCCGTGTTTATGGAGGACAATCTTACACAGATACGAGTGATAGCCAAAGAAGAAGATCTTGAAAGAAGGAAAGCCGGCTGAAACACTGAGTAGGCATATTCCATGCTGCAACATTTTGTTGCTGGTCCTGCTTGCCTTTTCCACCCTGTGAATACAACCCTTATTTGTCCTATGGGTTATATGCACAATTTTAAGGGGAAAATAGTCTCTGGCAGGCCACATTTTGCATAGTTGCCTTAGCATGAGATCCTGGTGATGAATGTGTAACCTTCTAATAAGTGTTCTAGAATTGTGTCTGCACAGAAACCTAATGTTTATTATTAGTTTTCGAATACTCTCCTTCATTGGAGGTTTTTCAGGAGAGGTTAGATCAGGCATCCCCAAACTGCGGCCCTCCAGATGTTTTGGCCTACAACTCCCATGATCCCTAGCTAACAGGACCAGTGGTCAGGGATGATGGGAATTGTAGTCCAAAACATCTGGAGGGCCGAAGTTTGGGGATGCCTGGGTTAGATGGCCATTTGTCAGGGATGCTTTAGCTGTGATTCCTGTATTGCAGGGGGTTGGACTAGATGACCCTTGGGGCTCCTCCCAACTCTATGATGCTATGATTCCATGACTTTTAACACATTTTGTACTGATATGCAGCAAGAAAATGAATTCAGCTGGAACGCGTGATGGAACGGAAAAGGAAGAATGGGAATTTTTTACAAGCTATTTAAAAAGACAACAAAAGGATTTGGACTCCTTGGCAGGTTTTGAATAAACATCAACCATTTATTAGTAGAACATATGATAGACAAGGAATGATATGTACAATTTTATAACATGCAGAAAACAATATGTACAAAAAAAATCAGAGAGGGGAGATGAGGGAAGTCCTAAGAGGGTGGGAGAGGATAGGAGAGGGGGGAATGGGAGGGGGGAATTGCAATCGGCTATGTTATTGGTCATTTGTGTTGTTTGAAAATTCTTTTTCTTCAATAAAAATATTTGAAAAAAAGGCACTGGGGGGGGGAATAGTTTCTTTTCAGTTAAGCTGCAAATGAAGTGACAACGTGATAACAACATATCAAATGTTGGTCATTTGATTCTCATGGCTGTGAGCCACAGGAAGTTTGATCCAAAATAAGCAGCGATTTACTCGCAGCTGATTCTACTGATAAATATTTTAAAACATTGCTTTTCTTTTAAAAAAGCATCTCTTTATTTGGGAAAAGGAGAAAACAACATTTCCCTCTGGGCAACAGAAAATAAGCTGATGCTCCCAGGGCCAGCCCAATGCATTTCAGCACCTGAGGTGTACCCCAAAATGGGGTGCCCTCCTCCCCACTAGGGAAGAAGGGGTGAGTGAAGATCAATATACGGGGGAGGGGAAATAGGGGGGGGGAGAGAAAGATCAACCCTGGGATCTGCTACCCCTGGGGTCCTGCCACATGAGGCGGTTGTCTAACCTAGTCTTACGGGCAGGCCGGCCCTGAGTGCCCCAATCCAACAATGGAGTTGCTTCCAACCCATAAAGCTGAGAACTGTGAGCATCGGGATGCCATTGCCATTACATCTGGGGAAGCTCAATGGTAAGAGCATCTTATTGCAGCATTTGATTTCTTGCTTCCAACAAAGAACACAAGAAACCTCAAACATTAAAAAAACCTCCCAGTACAGGTCTGCCTCAGATAGAATCATAGAGTTAGAAGAGACCACAAGGGCAATCCAGTCCAACCTCATGCCAAGCAGGAAACACCATCAAAGCATTCCTGACAGATGGCCGTCAAGCCTCCGCTTAAAGACCTCCAAAGAAGGAGACTCCACCACACTCCTTGGCAGCAAATTCCACTGCCGAAGAGCTCTTACTGTCAGGAAGTTCTTCCTAATGTTTAGGTGGAATCTTCTTTCTTGTAGTTTGAATCCATTGCTCCGTGTCCGCTTCTCTGGAGCAGCAGAATACAACCTTTCTCCCTCCTCTATATGACATCCTTTTATATATTTGAACATGGCTATCATATCACCCCTTAACCTTCTCTTCTCCAGGCTAAACATACCCAGCTCCCTAAGCCGTTCCTCATATGACCATTTTGGTTGCCCTCCTCTGGACACGTTCCAGCTTGTCAGTATCCTCCTCGAACTGTGGTGATGTCTTCTAAAAGTCAATTAGATGTTTATCCTGGACAACTGCTGTCAGTCAGTGTCAACAATACTGAGCCTGATGGACCAGCAGCTTTTATATGTTCGCCCCTCCTCTATGCGTGGTGGGGGGGGAAATCCTCCTTTACTGAACTGTTTGGAGTTGAAACTGCCTTGGCTATACTTGGATTCTCAGGAGCACTTCACGGGTTTTCAGCAGGATTTTCCTTGAGAGGAAGAAAACCCAGAAAGAAGAGGAGGCAGACAAGGGTGGAGCTGTCGTCATCATGAACAAAACTGATTACATCCAGGAGGCCCACAGACAACTTTCCAATACTGCCTTTTACATGAAATTGGACTCAGACCCCACACAAGCATACAAAAAAGAACTGAACAAGATTATTAAGGAGCTACCCCTACACATCCAAGAACAGATCCTCACAAACACACCAGCGGAACCTCGGCCAGGAACTTTCTATCTTCTACCCAAAATACACAAACCAGGAAACCCAGGACGCCCCATCATCTCAGGTATTGGCACCATTACAGTGGGTGTTTCCGGCTATATGGACTCTGTTCTGAAACCATATGCTATCAGTGCTCCCAGCTACGTACGTGACACCACAGATTTTCTGAGGAAAATACAATATTTGAACAATCTTCCTAACAATACTATACTAGCCACTATGGATGTGGAATCTCTATATACCAACATCCCACACAATGATGGTTTACAAGCCATAAGGAACACCATTTCAGATAAAACCACAGCGGACTTTGCTACCAAACTCTGCCACTTTGTCCTTACCCACAACCACTTCAATTTTGGTGACGACCTGTTCCTCCAGATCAGCGGCACAGCCATGGGCACCCGCATGGCCCCACAGTATGCCAACATCTTCATGGCAGATTTAGAACAACGTTTCCTTAACTCCTACCCACTCAAACCTCTCCTGTACCTGCGATACATTGACGATATTTTTATTATCTGGACACATGGACAACAGACCCTGGAAACCTTCCACCAGACATTCAATGACTTTCACCCCACCATCAACCTAACAATGAACCAATCTATGCAAGAAATACATTTTTTGGACACTACTATAAAAATACAGGATGGACATATAGACACCACCTTATACAGAAAACCAACTGACCGACAAACATATCTACATGCTTCTAGCTACCATCCCAAACATACCAAACAATCCATCGTATACAGCCAGGCCTTACGTTACAACCGCATCTGTTCCAACTCTACAGACAGAGAATCTCACCTAAGAGATCTACAGCAAACCTTTTTAGAACTAAAATATCCACCTGATGAAGTTAAACAACAGATCAACAGAGCCAGACAGATACCTAGAGAGAACCTGCTGCAAGACAGACCCAAAAAAGAAAATAACAGAACACCACTAGTCATCACATACAGCTCCCAAGCTAAAACAGTACAACGCATCATCTGAGATCTACAGCCTCTCCTGGACAATGACAGCTCCCTTTCTCAAGCTCTGGGAGGAAGACCTTTCATTGCCTACAGACAGCCACCCAATCTTAAACAACTCCTCACCCACAATAATACAACCACCAGACTTAACATGGACACTGGTACCAGAGCCTGCAATAAACCCAGATGCCAACTTTGCTGCCACATACACCCAGACAACACCATTACTGGCCCCAACAACATCCAACATACCATCTCAGGACTATTTAATTGCTCATCCTCTAACATTGTGTATGCCATCAAATGCCAACAGTGCCCTTCAGCTCTCTATATTGGACAAACAGGCCAAACCCTACGCCAAAGGATAAATGGACATAAATCTGACATCAGGAACCAGAAGACAGAAAAACCAGTAGGAGAACACTTCAATCTCCCAGGACATTCTATACAAGATCTCAAAGTAGCTGTCTTACTACAAAAGAATTTCAGAAATAGACTGGAAAGAGAAGTTGCTGAATTGCAACTTATCACCAAGCTCAAAACCATGGAGGGACCTGGTTTGAACAGAGATATCGGGTTCTTATCTCATTATACATGATAAGCGATCTTCAGCCATCTCAACCCTTGCTTTTTCATGCAAAACCATTTGCAGTCGTTTGCGGTCATCAACAGCTATCAGTCAGTCAATCACCCATTTCCACCACCCTTCTGCGTGATCCCCCCTCCCCATCCCCACCCCTTCTCTACATAAGTGCCTGGAAACTTCCATTTCACTGTATCTGAAGAAGTGTGCATGCACACGAAAGCTCATACCAAAATAAAAACTTAGTTGGTCTTTAAGGTGCTACTGAAGGAATTTTTTTTTTATTTTACCAGAAAGAAGAATTGAGGCAGTAAAGGGTTAATAGCTGCCATACATGTATATCCTCCAGTTGGTGTCTATGGAATGATGCTCAGCCTTGGAGATGCTGTCCTGGTTTGTTTGGACAATTGTTTTGCCGTCTCCATGTGCTGTACTCTTTGGAGTGTTGCGTTGTTGTTCACGTAGCAGCCTTTGCTTGTAATTACTCAGTGTCCTTGGCATGAGGCTGATGCATATGTTTATATCGGGATCACTCTTAATTGGGTTCCTGGTGACTTGGTCCTTTTGTCGGAGACTCGGTACAAGGCAGCTCCGTACGTTCCAACGGCTGGAAATTGCAGGAAAGCAGAGCTCAGTGAAAAACAACAGGAAAAACTCTGACCTTAAGAGCTGTTCCTCAATGGAACCAGGAGACTCTCCTTTGCTTGATATATTTAAGCAAGGAGGGTGGACAGATACCAATGGTTGCATCTTGCCCCTGCAGACCATCATAGCTGCCAAGTTCCGGCCTGAGAAATAAGGGACTGGACCGGGAGTAGCAGACCGGAAGTAGCGCTGCCGCCATTTTGGAACTGGGCGGAGCATGCTCAGAAGCTACTTTTGATGCTGCTCTGCCCCGTTCCAAAATGGCTGCCGCACCAGAAGTCGCTCTGCAGCCATTTTGGAACTTGGCAAAGCAGCATCAAAAGTCGCTTCTGAGCATGCTCTGCCCAGTTCCAAAATGGCCGCCGTGTTAGAATAAACCGGGGAAAAACAAAAAAATCCATTTTTTCGGCTGGGAACAGCTGGAAAAACGGGGGTTTCCCGGGGAATACAGGAGACTTGGCAGCTATGCAGACCATGCATTGAGTCAGGCAGGTCTTTTAACCTTCAAGGTTTCTCCCAACTTTTGTAATCTGGAACGGAGCCCAAAATCCACTCCCATAATGCACAGAGAAGCCACCAAGTTCTTCTCAGTGTGTTCTAGGTAACAATCCAGGCAATCCAAGTCTTTGAGAGGCTATGTGAGGCCCTGTCCCACAAGCTTGGGGGATTAAGAGCATACAAAGTGAGGCCTAGAGATGGCTGCTGACGAGAAAGGAAATCCTGAAAACACTTTGATACCGAATAAAAAAACCCTGTGTATAATTTGAAGAAAAATGGAACAGAGATGTCTGGGCTTTCTTAGTTCAGGCCTTGTTTATAGCAGGGAGGCATTCAACTAAACATGCAAGGGGAAAGCTCCCTCAGAAACTGGATGGCAAATCAGAGAATGTGCTACCTCAGTAAAATTCATGCTGCTCTGCTGGGTTGCTAAAGAACACCTCCACTCTTCCCCCTTATGGCTGGTAGACTTTAATACTAACAGAATTAACCCTTAAGTTACAAACTAGATGATCCCTGCTGTTGCAATTTCAACATTCATGGAGACTGCTGCAAGTGTAAATGAGCCTACAGTACCAGTCCATGCTGGAGAGGGAGAGGAAGTGTCATTTCCTATATATTTGTTTCCCTTTCTCTCCTTTAAGTTATAGTTAAGGATAAATAATAGATTTTTTTTTGTTCAAATCTTCCCAGCTGGGTGCCTCAAACTCCCAAATTTTGGTTTTCATGATCTTACCTATACACAATAATAATTAAGGGGCAGTTTTCTTTATTATTATTATTATAATCTGTGGTGCTCCAACAATGAATGGATTATCCCAAGCAGCTTCCATTTTAGGGAGCATGTAAAATGGAAATTGGGATAAATTTTCTAGACAGTAAACTTTGGTGTGAAATATATTTAACTGGGTTTTTATATGAGCGCTTAGATCTCTGTGCCGAATGAGAGCTGAGCGCAATGGCAATTTTGAAAGAAGAGTCACAGTATCATATTCAGGGTTTGATTTCCTCACTCTTCTTCACTGGATGCCCATGAATTCAAGTGTTATGAAAAGCATTTCTCTATCCACTTTCACCATGTGCTGTGCAGAATTTGGCTCATTTGGATCCAGTATGGAGAGGACATGCTCTCCTAGGAAGCACCAAGCCTTTGGGGCTGACCTCTGCTTTTAGGGAAACTTTGCTTTCCATGGCCCCAGGCATTTTGCTTTGAACTCAAAATGGAATCCAAAATGGAATGATAAAAAAACAAGGTTCTTGTGGCACAAGAAGAAATCTGAAATTGGTGAGAAGAATTTTCTAAGGAAACATTCTGCATAGTTCAATTGCTGATGAAGTTCTGAGATATCAGTTGTCATGACCTTGGACAGATGAGATTCTGTCCCCAGGATTGGAAATTTTCAAGAACTGATGTCAAAGGGCTCTGGGGCAGACAACTTTACTATGTTATTTTAAACTCTTGCAATAAAGAAAAAGAGTACAAGAAAGAAACACGGATGCATGTTAAGAAACGAAGTTTTTGATTTTTTTTTCTTTTTCTTTCCTTTTTTAAAGCAACTGCCATTTCTCATACTGGTTTTCATTAACAGTGGACAGTGATGCCCACATCAAGGTCTGGAGCAAAGGCTGCTATTAAATATCCTAGCAATCAGATGTGAATAGGAATGTATTAAATGGAATTTGAGGAATGCATGACTTTTGGGCTGCATCCAACAAAATTCTGTTCATAGCAGGTCATTGAAATTAATGGGGATATGTTAAACATGCCTATTAATTTCAGTGGGTCAGCTCCACATAGGCCTGGCATTGGATCCAAGCCTTTATTATTTCATAGAATCATGAAATTGTACTGTTGGAAGGGACCCCAGTGGCCATAATTTATACCCTCCTTTTGGTTGTTCCATCATGGAACCCCTTCTGCAGACCAAAGTGGTATAACCAGTACAAAGATCTGCCATCTCTGTGAGATCTAAATTTTTAAGGGAAGAGGCTTCCAAACCGAATGCAATCACTGCTACCATCAGGGAGCACATCTCATTTTCATGCATTTATCTCAGTTGTAGATTGGATGGGGGATAGGGGAGAAACTTGGTACACCTTTTGATGTAAGATGGTCAAATGCTCTTTCAACTACTGAGGGTACCAGAGCCTGCAGGGGCAAAACTAAACCCAGTAGCATCTCCAAACTGCAAACCTGCTTCTTCAGGGGTTAAATAAAAAAATTCCTTCAGTAGCACCTTAAAGACCAACTAAGTTTTTATTTTGGTATGAGCTTTCGTGTATCTGAAGAAGTGTGCATGCACACGAAAGCTCATACCAAAATAAAAACTTAGTTGGTCTTTAAGGTGCTACTGAAGGATTTTTTTTATTTTGCTTCGACTCAGACCAACACGGCTACCTACTTGTAACTAGAACTCTTCAGGGGTTGTTGTTGTTTAGTCGTTTAGTCATGTCCGACTCTTCATGACCCCATGGACCAGAGCACGCCAGGCACTCATGTCTTCCACTGCCTCCCGCAGTTTGGTCAAACTCATGTTTGTAGCTTTGAGAACACTATCCTCTGTCCTATCTCGTCCTCTGTCATCCGCTTCTCCTTGTGCCCTCCATCTTTCCCAACATCAGGGTTTTTCCCAGGGAGTCTTCTCTTCTCATGAGGTGGCCAAAGTATTGGAGCTTCAGCTTCAGGATCTGTCCTTCCAGTTAGCTCTTCAGGGGTCGTACAACCCTATCCAGGTTAGGCAACTGACCAATTTCTCAGACACAGGAACTATTCACCCACAATGTTTAAAATAACCTTTATTAAAAAAAACATAAGCTTTTTATTAGGAATTATAGGTACCAGCTTCCTAAAAGATCAGAAGAGACCTTTTATGTATGGGACAACAGCCACTCAGATGCCACTAGCCCAGAGATGGAAAGAAGACAAAGTCGCTACCAGAGAGGAATGGCAAACCAAGCTGATGGACTGTGCTGAAATGACAAAGCTGACTAGAAAACACAGGAACCAAAAGGACAAAAACTTTTTTAAAAGAATGGGAAAAAATTATAAGTTATTTAGGAGACCAATGCAAGCAGCTGGAAATATTAGCAGGATTTTAATCTCAGTTTTAATCTCACTTGTAATGTAACAAATACCATGGATAATAAATGAATCGTTATTTGCAGCAGCCACCAGCCACAGCAATAAAACAAACAAAATGTGGTATACAGAGGATAAAGGTAAAAAAGTCAGTTATATAAAATACATTGGGGGGGGCGGTTGGGTCAATGGTCAAATAATGGATATTATGGATAATATGGATTGATATAAAATAGAGATTGTGGAATAATATGCAGTTATAAATTTGGAGAATAGGGCCCCCGGAGGGGGTAGAGGGAAGCCATGATATTCAGAGTAATCTCTTTACAGTGGTACCTCGCAAGACGAATGCCTCGCACAATGAAAAACTCGCAAGACAAAAACATTTTGCGATGTTTTTGGTGACTCGCAAGACGAAGTTTTCTATGGCCGTGCTTCGCAAGACGAATTTTTTTGCGGGGTTTTTTTTTGCCACTGCAAACCGCGCTTCGCAAGATGAAATTATCGCAAGACGAAGCGACTCGCAGAACGAATTAATTTCGTCTTGCGAGGCACCACTGTATATGGATATGCATTTGGATTGTTATAATTTAGTATTTGTAAAATCAAATAAATATGATTTGGAGGAAAAAGGAACTACTCACCCACAGTGCCTCTGTCTTCCCAAATTTGATCTCGCTCTGTTTTTCCTCATCCATTGCCCCAAACAGTCAACAGTGTGATGCAACAGCAAAAGTAGATAATGCCATTCTAGGCTGCATCAACAGAAGTATGGTGTCCAGATCAAGGGAAACAATAGTACTACTCTCCTAGGGACCACAATTTAAGGAAGATATTGACTACCTAGAACGTGTGCAGAGGAAGGCAACCAAGATGATCAGAGTTCTGGAAACCAAGCCTTATGAGGAACGGTTGAAGGAGCTGGGTATGTTTAGCCTGGATAAGAGAAGACTGAGTGGAGATATGATAGTCA
This sequence comes from Zootoca vivipara, assembly GCF_963506605.1. Taxonomy (NCBI): domain Eukaryota; kingdom Metazoa; phylum Chordata; class Lepidosauria; order Squamata; family Lacertidae; genus Zootoca; species Zootoca vivipara. The sequence continues at coordinate 7,002,742 of NC_083284.1, read as the reverse complement.
TCTTCAAATATCTAAAGGCCTGTCCCATGGAAGAAGGAGCAAGCCTGTATTCTTTTGCTCTGGAGGGTAGGACCCAAACCAAGGGATTCAAGTGACAAGAAATGAGATTCTGGCTAAAGATTAAGAAGAACTTTTTGACAGTTCAGTGGTGGAAGTGACTCCCCCGGAAGGTGATGGATTCTCATTCATTGGAGGCTTTCAAGCAGAGTTTGCATTGCCATCTGCTAGGGCTTCTTTAGCTGTGATCCTTGCATTGCATGGGGTTAGTCTAGATGACCCTTCGGGATCCCTTCTAATTCTATGATTTTATGTTCAATGCCTTGCACATTAACCACTTAACTTACATTTCCCCCATTTATATGCATTCAGATAGCCTGCATTAATAGGTAAGTAAATAACAGTTCTACTTCACTGCACTAATTGTAAAACAGTGCTTGTTTTTGTCAGCTCTTTTTATCTTTATCTTTTATTTTTTATCTTCAGGGATTTCTTAAATAAGAACCCTTAGACCTTTCCAGCCCAACACTCATAAATTTCATGCTCTGTTGACAGGATAGTAGAGGATCTGAGCACTATCTATATCTGCTTTCTGCCTTTCAAGAAGCAGTTTTGAAATGAGGTTTAAAACAGAGATTTACAATAATGGGGAAGAGGAAATGGCTATTGTTTAATTCCCTGCCTTTAATCAATCTTTCTTTTTAAAGAATTAAATACAGATAATCCCTCTGCAATGCAAACCACAGACTGCGTTCTCCCTCAAATTGTTTGGTTTTCTCTTATATTGGAATTAAAAACAGTGGGAGAATGAAAACTGTAAACTTTGCAGACTGGAGTTAGAATTGCCACCATGTTTCCTTTATAGCCCCCTCTGGGAAGCATTAGTTTAGTGAGGTTATCAAGACCCAGAAATCAGTGACATAGCAAGGGTTGAGAGGCCCGGGACAGGACCAGTGTTTTGCCCCCTGATGAACTGGGAAGCTGGGGTGGAGGGTGAACCGAGCCCACCTCCAACAGGCTCCTTGCCCATCACCTCCTTACTAGACCAACCTACCTGCTGTCATGCCTCAGCTGCCAGAGCTCTGTGCCCGTCGTGGGGGTGCCTGATTGTGCCCACTCAAAAATGTGTGCCTGGGGCCATGGTCCCCCAACACTATGCCTCTTCCAGAAATCCATAGTTCTGATTCCTTCCCACAAAACCAGTCTTCTTTTCTTGAGCTTCAGACTCAGTGGCCCATGATGGACAAGGTAAAGTTGATTATAAAATTGATAGCATTGGGGTGAGGTGATTGAGGTGATAGGTGTGGATAAGGATGGATTGTTGTTGTTGCAAATTTATTAAGGAACGAAAAACAAACAAAAAGGGGGGAAACATCCTGTTCTCACAGTGGCCAACTAGTTGCCTGCCTCTTCCTGCAGCCATGGCCACTCTATGTAATGATAATAATAATTTAATAATTATACCCTGCCCATCTGGGTGGGTTTCCCCAGCCACTCTGGGCGGCTCCCAACAGAATATTATTATTATTATTATTATTATTATTATTATTATTATTATTATTATCATCATCATTATCATTATCATTATCATTATCATCATCATCATAGCAATATAACATCAAACATTAAAAACTTCCATGTACAGGACTGCCTTCAAATGTCTTCTAAAAGTCAGATACACCACTGTAGTTGTTTATTTCCTTGACATCTGATGGGAGGGCATTCCACAGGGCAGGCACGACTACCGAGAAGGCCCTCCGCCTGGTTCCCTGTAACCTCACTTCTTGCAGGGAGAGAAGCACCAGAAGTGTTCGGGCTGAACGATGGGGGTGGAGACTCTAGGGAACTCTAGGGAAGCTAGGATCACTCTATAAGAGAATAATAATAATAAAATCGTAGGGCAGTACACTTGGAACACCATATAGACTGGGGATACCCAACATGGAACCCTCCCAATGTTGTTGTACTACAACTCCCATCATTTTTTACCATTGGCCTTGCTGAGTCTGATGGGAGTTGTAGTTTGACAACAGCTGGTGGTCACCATGTTGGCTATCTTCAGCCCAGACAGTGGCCTCTGAGAATACTAAAATCGCCTGTCTGTAATCTGAGAGTGCTTCAGTGACTGCTTCCATTACTTTTCTAATGTCTTCTTCAGTAAACTCTTTTTTGTCTCCCCTTTAATTCTTGAATTCTCCAAGAAAACAGGATATAAATATTTTTAATATATATATATATATATGTATATAAAATCAATTCTTCAGAGAAAAAGGGACACCTGACATTCCTAGGGTGGAATTGATTTCTAAAGCCCAACCTATTTGAAGATTAGAATGTCCTCCTCCTTCTGGCATTCATTCATTTTCTTTCCTCTCTCTTCCTCTCTCTCTGCCAACCCTCCCCCACCTTGGAATTTAAAGTATTTGCTTCATCTTGAGTACAACTGACCTGCTTCACTACAGCTGAACTCTGTCAGTTTCCTAGTGCAAGAGACTGGATGGAGCTGTTTCTCATTGATCAACATGAAGCCCATCTTATTATCAACCCTCTTGTAGACAAATCACTGCAGTACAGCTATGGATTTATTAATTGTTTTGTATGAATAAGCATCCAAATTATATGAGTCACCACTTATTTACTGAGGTCGTTTATGCACCATGTCATACTTCAAAGAAGGCTCTAAACGGTTTGCAGCATCATAAAAGTATCAGAGATAAATACCAATAAAAATACAATTAAGAACCGAGCAGTGGAATAGTCTCCCTTGGGAGGTGGTGGACTCTCCTTCCTCAGAAGGTTTTAAGCAGAGCTTCAATGGTCATCTGTCATGGATGATTTGGCTGAGATTCCTGCATTGCAGGGGGGTTGGACTTGATAATCCTTGGTGTCCCCTCCAACTTTACGGTTCTGTGGTTCTATGCTGGCTTTATGTAAACTGGTGTAAGCTCCTCAGGCTTCTTATATTCCACCTACTGCTGTACCTGCTATCACAATGTGCTACAAAGGATCTTGGATGAGAATTTTATGTTTCTAGAGCACCTTTCCAGAGGTACAGTTCCCGTGGCTTCCAGAGTAGAGAGGGGTTTTGGTCTGTGCCAGTTTACATCTGGGATGTAGAGGTATGAATTCAAACCGCATAACACTCTGCAGTTCTGCTAAATTTCCCAGTTTGCTCAGCTCCTCAGGGCTTGAGTTTACGGAAACGGATTCCAACTTGGAGGCCGCTATAAGAACCCAAACTGCCATCATTGTACGCCTTGCAGGGACAGTGCTGGGTGCTGCCAGTACTAGTAATTTCAATACAAATCGTTTCAAAATCTGCTGCTAGATTAGGTTTGTCATTGGAGGCTTTGTTATTTTGCTTTATTTTTCGCCGGCAGCACAAACAATCCCGAGCAATCTCTCGGGATGCAGCTGAGTCCGTCCCAGCTTGGTTTCAAAGTGCTTTCTGTCACTCTTGGTCCATTTGGCTAATAGCCTACATGGGTAACATTGGACGAAAATATTTGTTTATACGTGACAGAGAAAAACTTTGGCTGCAAGGCTGCCTGATGCCCTGTCCTGCCAAACGGAGTGTTTCTCTGCATTTTCCTTTTGCAAGGCAAAAAGAGTTGACAGCGTGTACATGGGATGGGCCCATGGACTGCAAGAAGATCAAACCTATCCATTCTGAAGGAAATCAGCCCCGAGTGCTCACTGGAAGGACAGATCGTGAAGCTGAGGCTCCAATACTTGGGCCACCTCATTAGAAGAGAAGACTCCCTGGAAAAACTCCCTGAGGTTGGGAAAGATGGAGGGCACTAGGAGAAGGGGACGACAGAGGACGAGATGGTTGGACAGTGTCTCAAAGCTACCAACATGAGTTTGACCAAACTGTGGGAGGCAGTGCAAGACAGGAGTGCCTGGCATGCTCTGGTCTCACAAAGAGTCGGACACAACTAAATGACTAAATAACAGCAGCAGCAGCAGCAGCAGCAGCACAGAATTAGATGCCTATGACCGCCTTCACAGGAAGTGTCTTGCGTACGTGGTTCCTGCCACCACCGTTCAGGGTGTATTCCGTCATGGGGAATATTGTGTTAGTCTTCCTGATTATCTTAGTGCTTCTCTCCTGTTTTCTACCATTTCTTTCTCACTGCAGTCCTTGTTGCATTATGGGACTGTAGCTTTCTGACCAATTTATCAACATGCCCTGCTAAATTTCATTCACACCAGTGCGTGTGGTACAGCACAGCAACGAATGTTGCTGAATAATGTCCTGTCTCCTTAACCTTTCCACACATGCATGCTTTAGTTTCCCCATGTAAATGGCAGGAAAGGACTTTGAACTGGCATACAGTCCCATATTTTGTCACTTTACTTGCACAATTTTCTGGGTACATGGTGTTGCAAAAGTGTTTTTGTTTGTTTGCTTGTTTGTTTTTGCTGGAACCAGTTAACACAGAAATTAGCACTACGCTTTCACTAGATTTTACTAGATTGCCAGAACTGGCTTTTACATCACGTGAAACCTCAAATATAATGCAGAATTTAACAGGGAAACATCAAGGAAACACCAGGGCCTTCTCAGTGGTTGCTCCCAGACTTTGGAACTCTCTTCCTAGAGAAGTTAGACGGGCTCCGTGCTTGTTGTCCTTCCACTGGCAGGTGAAGACCGTTTTAGGTCAAGAGACATTTGGAAAATGCCTGCAAAGGACTGTTGCTGTGATTTCTGTTGTTGTTGTTATCTGTATTTTTAAATAGATTTTTTAATATTGTTCTAATGTTTAATTGTTTTTAATTACTATCTTCTCTGTGTTTTTAGCTTTTTTTCTATTTTATCTGTAAGCCTCATCGAGTCCAGGCCTAGGAAAAAGACAGGATATAAATAAATAATTTATGATAACTATGTCCAGATAATCTCAGAAGCCAGAGAGATGGCTGGAGGGATGAGGGAGGTGGAGCTTGATCCATTATGGCAAACTGGACAGTTCCCCACAAAATCCAGCCTATCCTTAGCCAGCTCCCACTTGCTTATCTTCTAAGTCACATTGAGTCCTGCGGGTCGGCCTTCCTCTTCCTTAGGGACAGTGTTGCCCTTTTAGAACTCTGGTGGGAGGGGGTTGGAGACAAAATGGGAATTAGTTGCCTCTGCCTGCCATTGACTCTGGCGCCACCTACTGGTGGGCTCCCTTAGACCCTCCCTACCAGTCCCAGCAGACACCAGACACCACTGGGTTGAGGAGAGAGTTTCTGCAATGTGGAGAGGGGGGAATATACAAAAGAGTAACAAACTACAAAATGCATTTTGCAAAAAGAAGGGAAATTATTCAAATCTGCACCATTTATAGGCATCTCTGGATTGAATTTTCTGTGCCTATAATTTCCCAGTTAGCATGAAATAGCCAACTCTTGGATTGTTTCCTCGGGTGATGTTATCCAGAAATTTCAGTTCCTATCAAGGTAAAATTGCAGGCCAATTTTGCAATCCACCCTTCCTGGCTATATTGAGTCAATTTGCAAGCAGCGGTGTTTCTCTGTATAACTGATCACTTACTCACCAGAAGTAACCTCTCCGCTATTCTTCAAATTTGGAGTGCTGCTTCATATATTTAAATTCTACAAGTAAATTGCCATCTGTGACCAGGGGGCAGGTAGGCTTTTTTTTTACCCTAGACTCCATCCCAGATAAGGATGTGCTTCACTCTACTTGAAATGTCAAGCAACCCCACATTCCATGATTTATGCTGGTTCATTCCTCACAACAGAATTATGATGACAGCAGCAATAGCAATGACAATTCTGCTTATATATATATATATATATATATATATATATATATATATATATATGCGACATGGCACACGTACAGAGTTTCACAATTTAAACTTGCTTAACTCAATCTGGCACACTGTCATGACTGCAGGAATAAAATGAGATTTTCTCCTGCTGAGCACATTTGCAACAACCATTTTGCCGTTGAAAAGGATAATGCATGTTTTAAGTGACAGTTATAAAGTGAAAATCTGTAACCATGAATAGAAATCATGGGTGGTTCAGTACAGTGATTGTAGGCACTGGCTGGCACTGGATTGCAGTTATGCAGGACTGAGGAAAAGGCACTTTGTGCATGCTTAGGGACACCAATCTTCTTCATTCACAAATTATATCCTCTCAACATTGAAGAAGCATCCTGCACTGCCTTCATCAATCTGCATTGGCTTCATCTGTGGCCCCTAACACATATGCTCCCTCTTCCCTAAGTCCCCAGGAAGACTTACTTCTGTGTAGACATGCATATAATTGCACTGTAACTCTCCTCTTAAGATGCCAGAGGACTCCCCCACCTACAGTCATACCTCGGTTTAAGTATGCTGCGGTTTGAGTACTTTTAGTTTAAGTACTCTGCGGACCCCGAAGTGTTTACTTCTGGGTTCCGCCGTGCATGCATGCGCAGAAGCGATCTGTGCGGTTTGCGCATGTGCAGAAGTGCTCTATCGTCGCTTCGCGCACACGAGCTATCGGCACTCAGATTAAGTACCTTTCGGGGAGTGAATGGCACCCCGGAACCAATTAAGTACTTAACCTGAGGTACCACTGTACTGTGTTTTCTAGACAAACGTTATTGCATCACGTTTACTTGAACGAAATATGCTCTGTGGGTGTGGCCTTCAAGGAAACAGCTCTGAGCATGCTCAGAACAGATGTATGATTCTGATAGCACGGGAAGTACCGCAGTCCTCCCCAGGCAATGTAATCTCCTTGGATTACCCTCACTGCAACAGGAGGGAGTGGAAACCTGCACATATGGGGCTGAAAAATTGGCAGTCGTCCTAATATTTATATTTTACATGGGTTTTGTGCCCAGAGACATATGGGAGGGATCTCTTTGCAATAGCTGTACTTTTTATTTTAGGCTTGGCTGAGAGGTACAGAGGAAATAGAATACTGACTCGGATATATCCAGGAGCTCAAATATGAGTATAAAAGTCCCTCCTTCCATTAACTACCTAAATATAACAAGACACGTTCCATTCTGCACGTGCTTTTAGTGGATACTGTTTAGCATCCTCCATAATTCAAGGACGCATGATGACATTTAACAGGGAGCAAGTTTCAAGCGGGGGGGGGGGGAGGGGGAGGGGAGAGAATCACTTTTGCACAATCACACTGCAGAACCGATTATCCTGGATGGCTGAAAGGTCAGTTACTAAAAGTGGTGCCAAAAAGAGAAAGTGAGAGAGGAGTCATTGAGTTTATTGATATCTTTTTTAGCCTCTGCATAGAGTAGATACAAAAATCAAGTTGAGAATATCACAGGTGATGATCCAGGGAGTTGGGTGACAAGATAGATAGGGCCAGGTCGTTGCAAGTTCGTGGGCAGACAGGGATGGAGGACAATTTTGTCCAGACCACATTTTAAACTGAAACTGACCTAATCTGCAGTCCCCAGATACATTTACACAGATCAGAAAGTGCTTATCAAGTGGACTGCACACTTCTCTGAATTTTAAAATGCATACTCAGACTTAATATTTTAGACAGGAATGTGTACAAACTATTTTATGAGGAAGTGCCTTAATAATGCATATATTAGGAACAAATGAAACTGACTTATTCTGAGTTGGATCACCGATCCATGCAGGGGTGCCAACTTGGATAAAATATGGGGGAGGCAGGTAAGCCCCACCCCACATAGATTTGTAGAATTGCAAAGTTGGAAGGTACCCCAAGGGTCATCTAGCCCAACTTCCTGCAATACAGGAAACTCCGCTAAATCATCAGAGAATTGTAGAGTTGGAAAGGACCCTAAGGGTCATCTAGTCCAACCAGAAATCTCAGCTAAAGCACCTGTGACAGATGGCCATCCAACCTTTGCTTATAAACCCCCAAGGAAGGAGAGTCCGCAATCATCCGAGGAAGTCCATTCCACAGTTGAACAGCTCTTACTGTCAGAAAGTGCTTCGCGATGTTGAGTCGGAATCTCCTTCCTTGTAACTTGAAGTCACTGGTCCTACCCTCCAGAGCAGGAGAAAACAAGCTTGTTCTCTCTTCCATGTGACAGCCTGTGAGATATTTGAAGATGGCTATAACCAATCACATGATGCGGCACACACACATTATTTGAATAGCAATGCCCATCAACTTTTAGGGGGACTCAGCCCTCTCAAATATTTTATTGGGGGGCCTCCATTAAGGGATTGTCCACATTTTTGTTGTTCCCATGCCTAGAAGACACATATCTGAGCAGTTTTCCACTTGTTCTGTACTTTCTAGGCGTGAGTCCAGCGGTTTTGCACTTGTCCCACAGCTGTCCCTGGAAAACATTCTTTACTCCTGAATCAGAACAAACAGCATATATCTAACATTTGTGGAAAACTGAATTGCCAATTGATCCATTTCAGTGGTAAATGGCAGGTTTTCCCAAGGGGAAATACTGGGGCAAATGGGGGTGTGAATGGGCCCTATCAGGCAGCTCAGTGGTTCTCTGAGTTTCCAGACAAGGGTCACTCCTAGCCCTGTCTCTCCCACAATATTAGGGAAATATCCAGTTTAACTGGTGATATGATAAGCATGTTCAAATATATAAAAGGGTGTCATATAGAGGAGGGAGAAAGGTTGTTTTCTGCTGCTCCAGAGAAGCGGACACAGAGCAATGGATTCAAACTACAAGAAAGAAGATTCCACCTAAACATTAGGAAGAACGTCCTGACAGTAAGAGCTGTTTGGCAGTGGAATTTGCTACCAAGGAGTGTGGTGGAGTCTCCTTCTTTGGAGGGCTTTAAGCAGAGGCTTGACAGGCGTATGTCAAGAATGCTCTGATGGTGTTTCCTGCTTGGCAGGGGGTTGGACTGGATGGCCCTTGTGGTCTCTTCCAACTCTATGATTCTATGATTCTAACTGCAATTTGGGGACAGGTTTTACAAAAATCTGCAGAACACAAGGTGGAATGGATTTATGATTGGACACTGCTGCAGCTGGCATGAAACTGAAACAGGCAGATCCACTCCTGTGGGCAGGTGAATGATTAAAACCAGAGCAGAAGGCTATGGACAAAGGGGCACTGTGGGATATGACAGACCAAGGGAAGGGAAAAGTGTGGGGGGGGGGGGAATCCACCAGGCATGACCACTTTAGGATTCTATGGGTTTTCAAAATGGTGCATTGAGAAAGAAACTCACACATCTCCTTCAGGATCCCTGGTTTAAGCCCTGTGTGGCCTGACAACAAGGGAAGAAGACTGTTGGGTCTGATGCAAGTGGCTAGAGCTTGACTCAAGTCGTGTAGCAGTGGTGACTGGAAGCTGATTGCTGCCAAACGCAGCAACAACAAACATCCCTTTCCAGGATGTCGGCTTCGTCCTAGATTTCAGGAGCCCAAGCTGGGAGTTTTCAAGTCTTGCTTAACTTCCACTCTTTGGAACTCATCTTTGGCAGCCATCCACATGCAAATCCTCTGTGCCTTCAAGGATCTTCTGGGAATTCTCTGCTGACTGCTGGTACTTACTGTAAGTGGAGCGAATGTGGGAAAGTTCTGACCTCCTCTTTGGGAAGGTGAGAGAGAGAGAGAGAGAGCCAGGGAATGTTGCTGCTTAGAAGCCTACCTAAGTGTCAGTCTACTCTTTGGAACTCTTCACCATAGACGAGCCCCTTAAAAATACTTATGATCTCTGTCATTAATAAGAAACTTGGTTTGCTCATGCAGACATTGTAGTTCCCAGTTTGAAGCTCCATGTCTGTTCCAGATTCACAGAACAATCTTTGGCGAAGATTGCTAATTGGGTTCCAATCTGTGTATTCAGGAGTTTTGTACTGAGTTGCTTTGCTTAAAAGTGTGTGCCAAATGAAATCCTCTATCCATAACATGGCAATACATCTTGACACAAGATGCAAGAAATACCATCATCTGCAATGCCCTAAGGTCAAAGTGCTTGAGAAGCTGGTTGTGGGTTCAGGGCGGCCTACTTGGAGGAAGTGTATTACCTTGACCAGATGTGGGGAACCTTTGGTCCTCCAGATGTTACTGAACTACAACTCCTATCATCCCCAGGAAGCATGGCCAATGGCCAGGGATGATGGGATTTGTAGTCTCTAGAAGGCCAAAAATCTGAACCTGATCTAGAACCATTTCAATTTGTTTGGGCACTGAAATGACCTTTTGTTGTTTAGTGGTTTAGTCGTGTCCGACTCTTCGTGACCCCATGGACCATAGCACGCCAGGCACTCCTGTCTTCCACTGCCTCCCGCAGTTTGGTCAAACTCATGTTCGTAGCTTCGAGAACACTGTCCAACCATCTCATCCTCTGCCGTCCCCTTCTCCTAGTGCCCTCAATCTTTCCCAACATCAGGGTCTTTTCCAGGGAGTCTTCTCTTCTCATGAGGTGGCCAAAGTATTGGAGCCTCAGCTTCACGATCTGTCCTTCCAGGGAGCGCTCAGGGCTGATTTCCTTCAGAATGGAAATGACCTTAGTCATCCTGAAATGACCCCAGGAGAAAGCAAGGGAAGTTAATCCTCTTAGATCTCTCAGTGGCTTCTGAAACCATTGAAGATGGTATCTCTTTGACTTGCCTCTCTGGACTGGGGGTTAAAGGTGCTGTGAAATGGGGGTTCCACTCCTATGTGCAGGGCTATTTCCAGAAGGTGGCAATGATGGGCTTCTCCTTGGCCCTATGACATTTATGCTATGTAGAATCACAGGCCTCCATCCTGTCTCCATGCTGTTTGTCATCTATATGAAGCCACTGGAAGGTACCATCAGGGGATTGGGAGCACAGTGTCATCACGATGCTGGTGATACCCGCTCTGCCTTTCCAATTCATTGAATCAGAAGTGTTGGACTGGTGTCTAGAGCCAGGGATGGACTGGGTGTGGGCTAATAAACTGAAGCTGAATCCCAGTGAGTCAGAGGTCCTGTGGACAGGTAGTTTCAATGCTTGGAAATTAGATAAACTGCATTTTCTGGATGGGACTGCAATCCTGATGGAACAGTAACATATTCTGGGAGTACACTTGAATTAATCTCTGCCTCTAGAAGCCCATATTGCCCCCCCCCCAATGATTGATGAAACTATATTTGGGGCTCCATGCTGCCCTTCTACTGTTTTGAGATACTGGGCAATGTAATTTGTCCTTCCATGGCATTCAATTGATTTCTTAGCTTATACATATTCATAGCTTTCCATCCCCCCCTTTCAGTGCCAATGAACTTTCACTTTTCCCACTTCCCCATTGATTTTTGGAATCCCTTTCGACAGCTTCATCCAATTGATGACTTCATTGCAGTGTTCCGACAACCTTTCAGTCAATGCAGTGGTTAACCAAAGCCTTGGGTTCTTTTTGCCTTGTACATTCTGAAAGTTCATAACATTATCAGTTTCAAACAATTGGGTAAAAGATTTTTAAAAATGTACTGGAGTGTGTGTGTGTGTGTGAGAGAGAGAGAGACTTACGTGCTAGTAAATGTAATATGTGCTACAGAATTGATGGGTCGTCCTGCCAGTGAAAGGGAAATGAATGTGACTCATTGCTAGAAAGCATTTACTAATTCTAGGACTTATATAAATAAAAAGAATTTATGGTATCAGATGCTAGGGGTGCAGCTTATTAAAATTTCCAGATGCTTCGCCTTTGTGAATTTACTGGTATACCAATCATCCTGCTGAAACCTATAAAAGGGTCTGAATTACGGGCGGAAAATGCAGTAAAGTATTCTGTTTCTTTGGCTAAATTGCAACTACTCTAAAATTGGTTTGTGTTGCCAGAGGGCTTCGCTTAGGCAATGTCGGCGGACATACAAAAAAGTCACAAAAGTGCATATGAGATTCCTGTGAAATGTCCATAGTAGATATGTGGTTGAATTGTAGGAGGAAAAGGGTAGGGGAAACCTTTTCTGAAATCCACAAGCCCTATCAGCTCACAATTTTAGACAAAACCCACCCCTTCTCAAATGTCAGTGGCTCCATCAGGTTGGGCCTTGGGTGCAGAAGGCCAGAGGCCCCCTCAGCAGAATAAGAAGTGCCCTCCCAAATACATTGGAACTGTCTTACCACATCTTTAAATAAGTGAAATAGGAGTCAGAGAATTCCAATGGAAACGGAAATGGGAGCAAAAATGGCTGATCTCTGTTTATGGACTGTTATTGATGCTCTCCATTCACAAACAAGGCATTATTGATTATGGTCCCCCACTTTTCCATTTGCATTGCATTTCCTTTGCACTGAAATGAGTGGGGAGAAATAACATAACGACAATGGAATTTATGAGAGATGAATAATATAGGCTTTGGCTGAAGGCAAACTGCAGTGGAATGGAAACAGTGGTGTGTGTGATGAATGCAAAGTGGAAGGGAAAACAATGCCTTCGTACATCCCATGTCACTCCCATCGTGTGAAACCTTAAGAAACTATAGCCTTCCTCTGGTGCTAGGTTAAAGTACTAACTAACTCGTGGGTGGGTAGGTGGGTGAATGTGGAAATGAGCACGCTCCCTCTTCCCTCCTCCCAATTTCTGTCAACTTTCAACTTGTGGAAGGTGACTGTCTGTAGCAGGAGTCTGTAGCACCTGGCACCTTTTAGAAATTAAGCAGGAGTCCCCAAATTAAGCAGTGGTCCTGATTGACAAGGTTTTGCACCCCTGTGTTGGAACCAGGGTTCATTAGCATTGTGTTTGTGCAGGAGCAATTGTCAGGACATGACTAGCATCTAACATGGTTTCAGCTACTCCACGACAAACCCTGCTTGCTTTTGGAACCTCAGCAGTTCTGTGTCATGATTGCCTTACTCTGAGCTAGGGTGGACATATCTGTAAATTTCAGTTTCTCTTCTTCCCAATCTTAAATTCCACTATTTGCATGTCTGCATCAGCTTGCTTTTTTTTTTAAAGACCTCATGAACTCTCATCAGCTTTGGGTGTGAATTTTCCTGATATGCACTTTTGCGGTTGCAATTTTGCAGTACATAATGCATTTTGAATATTATTTTGGCTATGGTATTTATTTATATGGACCCTTTACCCTAATCTATGCACACTTTGTGCAGATTAGTTGGCTGGAAAACTGCACTGCAAAATGTGGAAAAATGTAAATTTCAAAGAATAACTTACGTTTTGCTTCACCTAATGTTTCAGAAAATGTGAATTCAATAGATTTGCCTTTAAGTGCGAGCTGAATTGTATTTATTCCCCATCCTTACTCTGGGTCAAAACAATTAGAAGTTGGCCTAGGTTGGCTCTTTTCTGAGAGCAACACAAAATGAGCTGGTTGTGCAAAGAAGCCTTCAAGATTCCTGGCTAACATTCCTATACATCCCAACCTCCTACCCCCGCTTTGAACCGAAAGGCCTCAAGTGGCTGAATTAATTCACCATTGTTGTTTATTTTGATTTATGTGCAGAGATAATGGAGCACATGGCGCAAGGCTCTCTTTCTCCTTAGCAATCTATTTAAAATAAAATAGGGTAGCAAAAAGGCACCACACAAAGGACGCTATTGGAAGCAGATTGTGATTCGCACAAGAGCAGCGGGAGAGCAAATAAACATGTCTTCAGCCAAGAGCTGAAAACAATAATACGTTGTCAAAGTTGGTTTATCTATTCTGCAGCCAAGTCAATTATGATGATGGAGTCAGGGAGAAGATTTCTCCCCCTCCCTCCACCTGGAGATTCTCTTCCTACCAAATTTGGATTTACAGAGGCACTGTTAAAATCACCAGAACTGCAAGGCCGTTTTTGTCAGCGGTCAGGGACTCTCAAATTAAGGGGATTAACCTCTCCCTGGAGGTATGGCTAGTTGCAGACGGGACGTGATGTTATCCTTTGCATCCTTGCATCTAGGATGTGGTGAGGTGGCCGCTGCATGGTTTGTACCAATTTGCAGTGAGAACCAGCTACCACACTTGGACACATACAACCTGGGAGTGACCAGGGAGTGTACACTTATTCTTCAAATGGAGGGCATGTACTGAACTAGGTGGGCCAATGATCTGATTTTAAATAAGTTTGATATTTCTGGGGGCTGTAGCTCAGTGGCAGAGCAGACGCTTTGTTTGCAGAAGGTCCCGGGTTCAATCCCCGTCTTCTCCAACTAGGGTAGGGAATGCCCCCTATCTGAAGGTGTGGGGAGCCAGTGTGCTCCCAGTCCATGTAGGTAAAGGACCCCTGGATGGTTAAGTCCAGTCAAAGGCGACTATGGGGTTGTGGCGCTCATCTCGCTTTCAGGCCGAGGGAGTCGGCGTTTGTCCACAGACAGCTTTCCAGGTCATGTGGACAGCGTGACTAAACCGCTTCTGGTGCAACGGACCACCGTGACAGAAACCAGAGTGCACGGAAACACTGTTTACCTTCATGCCACAGTGGTACCTATTTATCTACTTGCACTTTGGGGCGTGCTTTCTAACTGCTAGGTTGGCAGGAGCTGGGACAGAGCAACAGGAGCTCACCCCATTGTGCGGATTCAAACCACCAACCTTCTGATCGGCAAGCCCAAGAGGCTCAGTGGTCTAGACCACAGCGCCACCCATCCAGTCCATGTAGACTGAGCTCAAAGGACCAAGGCATCTGACACAGAATGCGCCAATGGTTCCCATGAGCCTATAGTTACCAGCAAGGTCTGAAAATGCAAAACTGCTGAATATATCTAACATTCTAGTCAGGACAATGTAAAAGAGGAAAGGAAAACTGGACAGGAGATGGCATGATGAGCAATGGATTGAGCTATAGCCCCAGTCACATACTTGAATTGCCCTTGGTGGTATTTCTAGAATTCAAGAATGCATGAGGATTACTGGGGACCTCTAAAGTGAAATTTAAAAAATAAGTTTTGCAATTTCAATTCGGCTACAGCATTTGAGTAAGCTCTGTGAATAATTAAGGATATAAGGGTAAGAATAAGGTATGTTTACACAGATGTATATTATTAGTTTATCATCAATATGTTGATAACTTAAGGCAATGGGTTTATTAGAGTGAAAAGATGTTTAAAAGGACGGGAAGTTGAACTATGTACCAAACTTATGATTTGAAGACTTACATTTCTCTGTTTGAGTTTTATTTTGATAATTTGGATATATAGATAATGATATGTCTTGGATGTATGGATGCAATTATGGCAAATAAATATATATGCATGAGGAATGTGGACTGAATTTATTCATGTAGTATAAATTGGCTGTGTTTGTGCTCTTTCGTACACACTCTTGACTTGCAAAAAATTACCTTTGCTTCGGCAAAATTCACTGGCGAAATCCCTGAAGCTTTCAACCCTTCAGTCTCCTGCCCTCAAGCCATTTGCATTTAGCTACAACTTCATTCGGAATCTATTAATCCCCGATTTTGGCAATAATAAAAATGACCACTCAGTGTGGTTTATTATTTCAAGCTGGAAGCTTAATCATGTGTACACAGTGCAGTCATTTGCCAAGGAAATGCAATTCTTGCCAGTCAGCTTCAGACCACTATTTGCACGCGCATGTCAACAAAGATGGCAATTCCTCTTTGTTATGCATTGATAGCAGATGCCTGCCTTGGCATTTCACTGGGTATTAATTCTGAGTTGATATCATTTTGGAACTCTCCTCCTTTTCACTTGGCTCATCCTATCAAAGTTCTCTTTACTTTTTTTATAGAAACAATATTTTTTTGGCTTGAATAGGAACCTCCAAATATGCCTTGAAATTTCACTTCAGGAAGAATTCGGTGACAACTCAGCAAGGAAGGAGCTGGAATTATGGAGCAGGGGGAGCAAAAGAGGAGGTCTGAACTCCATGAGCTAAATGGAAGGAATATCCAGAAGTTCAGAAACCATTCCTAGTCATCTTACCTGACCTGAAATTGTTGTTGTTGTTGTTGTTGTTGTTCATGGAGTTTAAGGCTACCAATGGCTACTAGCCACAATGGCTAAAATATGTAATTAATTATGCAAATCATGTAACTTATGTAATTTTGCAACAGAGGACAGTGAAACGGCTAATGTAGGTGTGGGTTGTGTTTTTTGTTTTGTTTTTTGCAGAAGATAATATTCAGCAGAATGGATACAGTGTTACATGCAACAAATATAGTATGGAAAAGAAGACAATGCTTTACTACATCCCTGTTAAAGACATATTTCCACCTGAACATGCAAAAAGTGTCCCCCCCCCTCAATTCACAGATATATTCCAGCAGTTAAAAACACTTGACTAGTGCAAGCAGAGGGGAAGGGCAGGGTGTGCTTTGGGGAGAACCCTAAGGTCCAGACAGTGAGATCTGGAGGGCCATATTTTAGATCCAGGCCTGAGGTTCTTTGCTCTTGCTCCACAAAATGGTGAGCATCCCTCAGTCTTCCTGCTTCCCCTTAGGGAAGCTTCTTGACCCTGGGTGCAAACAAGTGAATGATGCCGATGCCAAATAGACTAGACTAGACTAGACTAGACTAGACTAGACTAGACTAGACTAGACTAGACTAGACTAGAATAGAATAGAATAGAATAGAATAGAATAGAATAGAATAGAATAGAATAGAATAGAATAATTTATTGGTCAAGTATCAACCATACTTGGAATTTTGCTTCGACTACATTGCAATGTAAGGGACCCAGGTGGCGCTGTGGGTTAAACCACAGAGTCTAGGGCTTGCTGATCAGAAGGTTGGCAGTTTAAATCCCTGCAACAGGGTGAGCTCCCATTGCTCGGTCCTAGCTTCTGCCAACCTAGCAGTTCGAAAGCATGTCAAAGTGCAAGTAGATAAATAGGTACCGCTCCGGCGGGAAGGTAAACGGCGTTTCCGTGTGCTGCTCTGGTTCGCCAGAAGTGGCTTTGTCATGCTGGCCACATGACCTGGAAGCTGTCTGCGGACAAGCGCTGGCTCCCTTGGCCTATAGAGCGAGATGAGCGCCGCAACCCCAGATTCGGACATGACTGGACCTGATGGTCAGGGGGCCCTTTATCTTTACCTTTACCTTTACATTGCAATGAAAGAAAAGAAAAGAAAAGTACCTCATACAACCACTATTCCCCTCACAATACAACAGCACAGCAAAAAGACCCCAGCTTAGAGGCCGTACCATACCAGACAGTAATGGAATTACAGTTTCAATAGTACCTATATAAAATTGGACCAGCGATTCTTGGGGCAGATTAAATTTCCTTAGTTGTCGCAAGAAATACAGTCTCTGGTGTACCTTTTAAATAATAATAATATTGATGTTAACGGTGATTAAGCAGACTCCCTTTATATATTCTCTGTGAGCCCTCCCACAGGTCATGTGACTGATAAAAGAGCCACCCCCCAAACCCCACGTATAAGCCCATGAGTTGCAACGCTGTAGAGAAGCTCATCCTGCACTAAGATTTCCCCTGGTTCGTTGAGGACTGCAAAATATCCCCCACCCTTCAAAACCAGCTTCCAGGTTTTTTTATGTTTTTGTTTGTTTTGCACAGTTCTGCCAGAGCTAAGATTAGAGCCATGGACTTGAACAACAAACAGAAAATGCTTTTAGTTTTGCTTCAGTTGGCTTGTGGGATGGGGAGTCCAACCCTCGTCCCCCCCATCAAAGCTCACTGACTCCAACCAACGGAGAACTTTTCACTGAGCTAAAGAGGGCCACTAGAATTTCCTCTGGCAAATTGTTCCAACTCATTACATTCTATTCATGCCATGGTTACAGGTAGGTAGCCGTGTTGGTCTGGATCGAAGTAAAATAAAAAAATTCCTTCAGTAGCACCTTAAAGACCAACTAAGTTTTTATTTTGGTATGAGCTTTCGTGTGCATGCATCTGAAGAAGTGTGCATGCACACGAAAGCTCATACCAAAATAAAAACTTAGTTGGTCTTTAAGGTGCTACTGAAGGAATTTTTTTATTTTATTCATGCCATGTCACACTGCCCTTTGGAATAAAAGGATACTTGGAAGGAACTAAGGTTCCTTGCAGCCCACCTTAGACTAGACCAGTGAATACACACTTTTTATTGACTTGCAGCTATCTTTAAGTCTTCTTAAGGGGAACATTATATCAAGTGGTTGGATTCTAGCAGAGAGCTGTTGTTGTTTTTGCCTAGTACTATCGATTATATATTTTTATTAGAGTAGAGTGGGACTTCTCTGCTCTTTCCCCTCTCTCAAAATGTGAAGAAAATCTTGGCAGTTGCAATGGCTGTAGACTGTAGTGGCATCCACACATTACATCATCAAACACATGTACAGTTTGTGTACCCGTGTACACAAATACCTGCCCTGTACACTAATAGTTATTCACAAGTGGCATTCCATGAATGTACCATCTGCATACCCATGTGCACAATAATTTGGGGGCGGGGCGGCGGCAGTGGGGTGCAGAAATGAGCATCACAAAAAAAGCCACCACGTCCTGGTCCCCAGAGGATGCTAGAATATGGAATCATTTAAAAGTTGAGGTAGAAACCCCATTAGCAATGGGAGAAGTGTTTCTTCCTATATGCATAGAAATGTAAGGTGTCATCACGCTCTGCATTTAGTGTAGCCGTCTATTGGCAGCATGAGGAACAGCCCCAGCAAGCTGTTCAACAGACTGGGGAGCAGGAGGTGTGAAACACCTGCCCCTCTCCATCAAACATGCTCACAGTGAGGTTTAATGGAGGGATGGGGAGGGCTTTCACCCTGTGGGTTAGCAAGCCGCTAGGAGAAGAGCCTGCCCCACCCTTAAAAATGGCTGCAAGGGAGAGAGGTGAGCTGTTCTGTGAAGCGCTCCCCTCCATTAAACCTTATTACAGGTGGGGTTGGCAAAGCTGATGGGTGGATAGAAGCTTGCATCCAGCCCCCGCCATCTCCTTCAAATTCCCACTGGTCTTTGAAAGCTCTTTATAGGTATCCTCTTGCTTTTCGATGGCAGTTTGAAAACACCACGATTCACTTTGAAGTCCAAACAATTGGGGCTTCTAAGGGAAATGTTATGTACTGAGCTGAATCCTAGAACAATAGGATCCAAAATGCAGCAGTCTGATTGGTTCGCAGGAGCCACCCAATCCAGCTCCAGGCAGAAGTGAATCCGCAACCTGATTGGCCTGCAGGATCAGTCAATCAGGCTGCTGGCAGAAGTGAATCTGCAATCTGATTGGCCTACAGGTGCAGCCCTGAAGTAGCCAATCACACAAGGCCTATTGTGTAAATAATGTATATAAGCAGACGTTTTGGGAAAAGAGCCATTCTTCTCTTATTCTCTTTTGCTACTACAAGCTGAATAAAGAGCATGAAATTCACTCTCGACTCCGAGTATATTTCAGGAAGCATTGCCTGATGTCACTATGATGTCAGGCAATTTGACCGGTGGGCAGGAGGAGCTGTTGGGTTGGCTGTGGGTGGAAGGAGATGTAGGAGTTTGGGGCTAGGTGTAAAGCATGGGGAATCTAGGGTTGCCCTATGTCTGGAATTTCCTGGCAATTCCTGGAATTTCCTGGCAGCAGCATCTGGGCGTAAATCGTTAAAAATGTCTGGGGATATCTGGACATGTGGCAGTGTCCCTTTTGCCTATTGTTGTTGTTGTTTAGTCGTGTCCGACTCTTCGTGACCCCATGGACCAAGTTCTCCCCCCTCATGTGAAGAGAAGCGCTTTTAACAGCCTTAGTGCTTTGTAGGTACTATTAAAATGATCTACTTTTCTGATTCAGAATTCTGATATTTTGACCTCGTGGGAACAGCTGTGTCCTTGTTAATTTGTGCTGCACATGCAGGATTACTGTGGGGCGGGCTGGTTTTAACAATGCTGAGGGAGGGAGGGTGGGGGAAGCTTTTTAGACCAAGGTCCAAATTTCCTCATGGGCAACTCTCTGAGGGCCAGATTGGTGGATGGAGCCATTGGTATATGTGATCAGAGTGGGCTTCGTGTGATATCAGTGAGTCCATAAGGGACTGTGGAGGCCAATTCTGGATCCACGTGTCCTTCCACAGTGGGGGCATAGGTTTCTGGTCAGGAGTTGATCATGGTGAGGGTTTACACCATTTGCCAATCCCCATGGGACTTTGGGGGTTTGGGATGGGTTTTTGGAAGGTGCCTGTGCGTAAATTTGTTTTATGTGTGTAGATCAGTGACACTGACTAACGCACAGTCTTCGCAGTAAGGCTCTATTCCGATGTCATGAGAATCACAACGACCGGTAGATTCTTATCTGCTGCAGCCTTCATCTGCCGTCACAGCCATTGTTACATACTGCTTTTTATCATCCGCCTGTTCTGCCGTTGAGGACTTCTTGGATCATTCTTTGTCTAGCTTTCCCCCTTTGACATTACCGCCTTGGTTGACCCTGCTGGGAGTAAGAGATTCCCGACGGCTTCGCTCACAAGGGTCATGTAAAGGTAAAAGGACCCCTGACCATTAGGTCCAGTCGTGACCGACTCTGGGGTTGCGCGCTCATCTCGCATTATTGGCCGAGGGCATAGCTGCCAAGTTTTCCCTTTTCTCGCGAGGAAGCCTATTCAGCATAAGGGAAAATCCCTTTAAAAAAGGGATAACTTGGCAGCTATGGCCGAGGGAGCCGGCGTATAGCTTCCAGGTTGCTATTTATCTACTTGCATTTTTGACGTATTTTCGAACTGCTAGGTTGGCAGGAGCTGGGACCAAGCAACAGGAGCTCACCCCGTCACAGGGATTCGAACCGCCGACCTTCTGATCAGCAAGCCCTAGGCTCAGTGGTTTAACCACAGCGCCACTTGGGTCCCCACAAGGGTCATAGGAATGTGCAAACCCACTCACCGCGACAGCAAGGGAGATGTGATACAGTGAACCCTCTAGTTACGTACCACTCTGGATACGTAACTTTCGGGTTACAAACGCGGCAAACCCAGTAGTGTATACTTCCCGGTTTCACCGTGTGCGCATGCATAGAAGTGTTCGATCACGCCGTGCATGTGCGTAGAAGCAGTGCCTCTGCCTGCTGACTTTTTGGGTTGCGGACAGACCCCTGGAATGAATTTAATTCGTATCCAGAGGGTCCATTGTATATTATTACCACACAGAGGGAGGGAGGGAGGGAGGGAGGGAGGGAGGGAGGGAGGGAGGGAGGGAGGGAGGGAGGGAGGGAGAGAGAAATTTGCTTAAGGCTGGCTGTTGCCCTTGAGCAAAAAAAATAAAAGGGTTAGCCACTCCTGCTATACCCATTTACACATGAGCAATTCCCATTTAACGCAATGAGCTTTACTTCTCAGCAGATAGACATGCACAAGATTGTGCTGTCAGCGGCCTTAACAGGAGTTTGATACATTTTGTCCGCAGTGAAAAAAGCACAACAGTGAGAGCCAATTAATCCATCAACACTCTTGGCTGTGATCTCAGTGCTATTTTGATCAGGAAAAAAGTACTCATTAATGTGTAATTAACCATATATTTACAGCATTTGCAGGAAAAGCTCTTCATTCTCTCCAAATGACATTTCACATGCACCTGATTATTTGAAAGTGCTATCATAAGCCACGTTTTAATGAGAGGAGTTGGCAAGGTTAAGTGCTGAATGATGGGGGTTTATTTATTTATTTTTGGCTGTTTGAGATAAATTCCTGGTTTGCTGTTTCTCTAATTAGGAGACTTATCTTAAATGGGGTTAAGGGAGTGGGGCCGAGCAGGGGGACCTGGCTCAGGGCTCATACAGCCATCCTATTATTTTTTTATTTGCTAAAAATCAGCTGTCACCATATTTTAAAAACATTAAAGCAGTTTACAATGATATCTGTATACATAATAGAAATCCATCAAATTTAAAATCAGAGACCATCAACTAACTATTATGAAAAGATGTGTTCTTAATTGCCTGGCAGAATAGAAACTTTTATTGGGCATTAATCTTGATTTACTTTCACACGGCATCCATGGAGGTTAGATTATATCAAGTCTTTATTGAGCATTTGTTCTGATTTCATTGCAGGCCATTTATAAGTCTTCTCCTCAATCACCCTGCATTTTTCAACGCATTTCCTCATTACTTTTCCAAAAGGTCTGTCTCTTTGTAAAAGTGGATTATAAGACTTATTAATCATTTCTTCATGTCACACTTCCGAATGCATTCCCTCTTTACTTTTCTATTGCTCTACAAAGTCTGTTTCTTTTTAAATGTGGGGGGTTTTTTGTGCTTCGATCCACTTCAATTGTGCAAACCAGAATTTCCAAGAATCTCTCCCACAAAATACTGACAGTCTGGAGCCACCGTTAGCAAATGGTGGAGGCAATTTCTCAGCAACCTTTGTTCCCTGCACCCGGATCGTGTCACATATGCTGTTGCTATCCCCTGCAAAGCCATGCACAATAAACGTTTGAGAAAAATATCCATTTGTTTTCCAACTAAACCTAACATTTTTCCACCATGGCCCTGCCAAATCACAGTGTCAACAACACTAAACCAGCGTGCCTAAAGGTTTGCAGGCCTGTGCTTATTATATAAATGGGGGGCGGGGAGTAATTCCTGGGAGATCTGAGACAAATTGGAGAAGGCATTTAGAGGACAAGAAGATTGCAAGGTAGCAGAGTGGGTGAAATTATCCCGCTATGCCCCCCCCCTCCATCCTTGCTCTATCACAACTAAAATTTCTTGAAATGTGAAGTTTGTTTTTCACCATTTTAGTGGGATGCTTCGCTCTAGAGTGCCCAGTGTGACTGAGGAAGCTTCTCCTAGAATCCTATAATTGTAGAGTTGGAAGGGACCCCAACGGTCATCTAGCCCAACCCTCTGCAAGGCAGGCAACACAACTAAAGAATACCTGACAGCTCCTAGGAGAGAGCTGAGTGCAGGGTGGGGACCAAAGGTGGACAAACTACCGCAGAAGGAGCAAGACATGTTGCCCACCAGAAGTACTGCCCCTCCCCTGACACCCCAAGCTAAGAGGCCATTATAATCCAATGCTTTAGTATGTGTTGCTTATTCTTTTGTATGTGTTTGTGGCAGTTGTAGCTTGATAAAACTTTACAATCATTTGAAGTTGTCTCGGCCGTCACTACCTAGTTCAGATGGGGGCAGGGGCGGGAAGCGCTCCTACAGGCTACAAAAACACACCTTTAAGCAAGGTGGTGGAATACTTGCTGAAGGGTGCTGAGGCCACATTTGAAAGTATCTCACATAGACATGAATTCCTTCAATGTGGTGATGGTCACTAGGTTAGATGGCTTTAAAAGGGAATCAGTCAAGCTCAGGGTAAAGAGCAGACACCAAAACTGTAATAATAATAATAATAATAATAATAATAATAATAATAATAATAATAATAATATATGCACCCCGCCCATCTGGCTGAGTTTCCACAGCCACTCTGGGCGGCTTCCAATTGAGTGTTAAAAACAACACAGCATTAAATATTAAGAACTTCCCTAAACAGGGCTGCCTTCAGATGTCTTCTAAAAGTCAGATAATTGTTTGTTTCGTTGACATCTGATGAGAGGGCGTTCCACAGGGTGGCTGCCACTACTGAGAAGGCCTCTGCCTGCTTCCCTGTAACCTCACTTCTCGCAATGAGGGAACCGCCAGAAGACCCTTGGCACTGGACCTCAGTGTCCGGGCTGAACGATGGGGGTGGAGACGCTTCTTCAGGTATACTGGTCCGAGGCCATTTAGGGTTTTAAAGGTAATCACCAACACTTTGAATTGTGCTCAGAAACATGTTGTATATATAAGGAGTTCACAATTAAATTCTGATAATTTTTCATGAGGACTTGGAAAAAATCAGAAACTGATGTGGACAATGTGGAGAACTGAACTTGAGGTTGGAAAAATGAGGAAGAGAGAAACTGAAGTTGAAAGATTTGCCCATCCCTACCTTTCTTCAGCAACTACCGGTGCTGAAGAAAGTGAAATTGACCAATTCTATGAAGACCTACAACACCTTCTAGAAATGACACCAAAGAAGGATGTTCTTCTCATTACAGGGGATTGGAATGCTAAAGTAGGGAATCAAGAGATAAAAGGAACAACTGGCAAGTTTGGCCTTGGAGTTCAAAATGAAGCAGGGCAAAGGCTAATAGAGTTCTGTCAAGAGAACAAGCTGGTCATCACAAACACTCTCTTCCAACAACACAAGAGAAGACTCTACACATGGATATCACCAAATGGGCAGCATCGAAATCAGATTGATTATATTCTCTGCAGCCAAAGATGGAGAAGCTCTATACAGTCAGCAAAAACAAGACCTGGAGCTGACTGTAACTCAGATCATCAGCTTCTTATAGCAAAATTCCAGCTTAAACTGAAGAAAGTAGGAAAAACCACTGGGCCAGTAAGATACAATCTGGATCAAATCCCTTATGAATACACAGTGGAAGTGAGGAACAGGTTTAAGGATTTAGATTTGGTGGACAGAGTGCCTGAAGAACTATGGATGGAGGCTCGTAACATTATACAGGAGGCAGCAACGAAAACCATCCCAAGGAAAAGGAAATGCAAGAAAGCAAAATGGCTATCCAACGAGGCCTTACAAATAGCGGAGGAGAGGAGGCAAGCAAAATGCAAGGGAGATAGGGAAAGATACAGGAAACTGAATGCAGATTTCCAAAAAACAGCAAGGAGAGACAAGAGGGTCTTCTTAAATGAGCAATGCAAAGAAATAGAGGAAAACAATAGAATGGGGAAAACCAGAGATCTGTTCAAGAAAATTGGAGATATGAAAGGAGCATTTCGTACAAAGATTACCATAATCAAGGACAAAAGTGGTAAGGACCTAACAGAAGCAGAAGACATCAAGAAGAGGTGGCAAGAATACACAGAGGAATTATACCAGAAAGATATGGAGGTCTCGTACACCCCAGGTAGTGTGGTTGCTGACCTTGAGCCAGACATCTTGGAGAGTGAAGTCAAATGGGCCTTAGAAAGCACTGCTAATAACAAGGCCAGTGGAAGTGATGATATTCCAGCTGAACTATTTAAAATCTTAAAAGATGATGCTGTTAAGGTGCTACACCCAATATGCCAGCAAGTTTGGAAAACTCAGCAATGGCCAGAGGATTGGAGAAGATCAGTCTACATCCCAATTCCAAAGAAGGGCAGTGCCAAAGAATGCTCCACCTACCGCACAATTGCGCTCATTTCACACGCTAGCAAGGTTATGCTTAAAATTCTACAAGGCAGGCTTAGGCAGTATGTGGATCGAGAACTCCCAGAAGTGCAAGCTGGATTTCGAAAGGGCAGAGGAACCAGAGACCAAATAGCAAACATGCGCTGGATTATGGAGAAAGCTAGAGAGTTCCAGAAAAACGTCTACTTCTGCTTCATTGACTATGCAAAAGCCTTTGACTGTGTCGACCACAGCAAACTATGGCAAGTTCTTAAAGAAATGGGAGTGCCTGATCACCTCATCTGTCTCCTGAGAAATCTCTATGTGGGACAAGAAGCTACAGTTAGAACTGGATATGGAACAACGGATTGGTTCAAAATTGGGAAAGGGGTACGACAAGGTTGTATATTGTCTCCCTGCTTATTTAACTTATATGCAGAATTCATCATGCGAAAGGCTGGACTAGATGAATCCCAAGCCGGAATTAAGATTGCCGGAAGAAATATCAACAACCTCAGATATGCAGATGACACAACCTTGATGGCAGAAAGTGAGGAGGAATTAAAGAACCTTTTAATGAGGGTGAAAGAGGAGAGCGCAAAATATGGTCTGAAGCTCAACATCAAAAAAACCAAGATCATGGCCACTGGTCCCATCACCTCCTGGCAAATAGAAGGGGAAGAAATGGAGGCAGTGAGAGATTTTACTTTCTTGGGCTCCTTGATCACTGCAGATGGTGACAGCAGTCACGAAATTAAAAGACGCCTGCTTCTTGGGAGAAAAGCAATGACAAACCTAGACAGCATCTTAAAAAGCAGAGACATCACCTTGCCGACAAAGGTCCGTATAGTTAAAGCTATGGTTTTCCCAGTAGTGATATATGGAAGTGAGAGCTGGACCATAAAGAAGGCTGATCGCCGAAGAATTGATGCTTTTGAATTATGGTGCTGGAGGAGACTCTTGAGAGTCCCATGGACTGCTAGAAGATCAAACCTATCCATTCTTAAGGAAATCAGCCCTGAGTGCTCCCTGGAAGGACAGATCGTGAAGCTGAGGCTCCAATACTTTGGCCACCTCATGAGAAGAGAAGAATCCTTGGAAAAGACCTTGATGCTGGGAAAGATGGAGGGCACAAGGAGAAGGGGACGACAGAGGACAAGATGGTTGGACAGTGTTCTCAAAGCTACGAACATGAGTTTGACCAAACTGCGGGAGGCAGTGCAAGACAGGAGTGCCTGGCGTGCTATGGTCCATGGGGTCACGAAGAGTCGGACACGACTAAACGACTAAACAACAACCTGAGACCCACTTCTGACCCCAAGGCTCTGTGGCCCTCCCCTAGCAGAAGCACGGCCAAGATATATTGGGGAAGAAAGAGCTCATTTTGCTTTTGAACGTAAATAAAGCAGAAGTAAGGAATCATCATTATGAAAAATAGAGCTTAATTGTAATTGATTTTGCTCAGTGTGTAATGTAAGCTTTTGAAAGCACCGGCGTTAATGCCCCATGACAAATTCTGCTTTTAGTTTGTGGAAAGAGTTACATTTCATTTGAGGCAAAGAAATGGAGACAAAAGAACTGGACTAGAATTGCCAAAAAGGAGGGTTCCTTGATGTTATTCTTGCACACTGATATGAAGGAGGAGAGATGTAGAGGCTATCCAGGACCAACATCAACACCTGACATGGTGGGGCAACTGCAGGGGCCCAGAGAGCCCACTCCAAATGGTGCCAACTGCCGGCATTGCCTAAAATAAACCCCAATAATTGGGTGGCGTCACTTACTCTAGACCTGATAAGGAAAGTACTTAGCAAAGTGCCTGCAGCAGCCACCATGTTTTTTATTTCCCCAGAAATCCTTTGCAACATGCTCCAGAGGCATTCTGGGAAAATGAAGATGGTAGCCACCACTGCAAGCACTCTCACTGCCACCATACAGCCATGCTGTTGACCTCTGTTGTCCATCCGTATCTGCTCTGCTTGTAAAACTACTTGGGAATTTAAGGACAAAGGAAGAGCCTTGCATTTAATCCAGCATGCTGTCAGCGCAGTTGCCAGACAGACCTATGAGGAGCCCACAAGCAGGATATGAGTTCAACTGATACTTAGAGGAATACAGCTTCTGATACTAGGTCATAGATTGGGTCTTGGACTGCACTCAATGAATATAAGAGAATCGGGTCACGGGGCACCCCATATACATGGAAGATTATATAGTATGTGGTGGACTTAGTACATCAGGGGAAGGGAACGCGTGGCCCTCCAGATGTTGCCAGCCTCCAATTCCCATCATGTCTCATCATTTGCCATGCTAGTGGCTGAGGCTGATGGGAGTTGTAGTCCAGCAATGTCTAGACCAGGGTTTCCCGAACTTGGGTCTCCAGCTGTTTTTGGACTGCCATCCTTCCTGGTCACTGGTCCTGCTAGCTAGGGATGATGGGAGTTGTAGTCTGAAAACAGCTAGAGACCCTAGTTCAGGAAACCCTGGTCTACAAGGCCACTGCTTCCTTACATCGGTGTTAGATGAAATCCAAACACTTTGCAACACAGCTCTGCTCTCCAGCAAGTCCATTAGAGTTGAAGGCAGGAAGATGAAATGACCCCTAATAAATAACTCAGTAACTCAGATACCTGGCAACCAAAAAGCCAGAGTCGGCAATTATGTATTTCTGTTATTTGCCACATCAAAGCAGAAAGTAAGTGGGTTTCTAGCATAAAAAAGAAATTCGTTGCCCTGCCATTTCCTGCAGAGGGAGTATTTGACTTGCTTTGCCATTGTCTAAGAGTCCACGTATGTCAAAAAATCTCAGTCCACAGGCAACTCTTAAGACTGAACAATGAATTAAATTGCAGGCTACAGATGGGAGAGATTTTTGGCCCAGCTCACATTTAAAACTGAACCTACCTTAGTCCACACCTTCCGAAAGAATATGCAAATCAAAAAACTCAAATCATCCTTCAAAATCTGCACATCTCTGAATTTTGCAGAGAAGCTTTCCAACCCACGTTGTATTAAAGTGTGCATAAACTTACATGCATTAGTGAAAATAGCACACAAAATATGCATTGCAGCTTTCAGAGGAAAAGTGTGAATTAGATAGATTCACTTTTCAATCTTATTTATTTCATTTATTTATTGCATTTGTATCACACCTTTTCTCCAGGGAACTCAAGGTGGGGTATATGGTTCCTCTTGCTGCTCATCTTATCCTCACAACACCCTTGTGAGGTAGGTTAGGCTGAGAGGCAGCGTCTGGTCCAAGATGTTAACGGAATCAAATTTCTCCCTCACTCCTAGACTCCCCAATGATGCTTTAAATGGGGGTCTTTACTGCATTTCATAGAATTATAGAGTTGGAAGGGATCAAAAAGATTATCTTGTCTAATCCCCCTGAAATGTGGGAATCTCAGCTAAAGCATCCATGACAGATGGCCATCCAACCTCTGCTTTAAAACCTCCTAGGAAGGAGAGCCCACAAACTCCTGAGGAGACCGTTCCACTGTCAAACAGCTCTTACCACCAGAAAGTTCTTCCTAATATTTAGTCAGAATCTCATTTCTTGTCATTTGGATCCATTGGTTTGGGTCCTACCCTCCAGGGCAAGAGAACACATGCTTGCTCCAACTTCCATGTGGCAACCCTCTAGATATTTGGAGATGACTATCAAATCTCCTCTCGGTCTCCTCTTTTCCAGGCTAAACATACCCAACTCCTTCAACCACTCCACACAAGCCTTGACTTCCAGACCCTTGATCGCCATAGGGGGTTAGAATAGCTGACTCTCAGTGTTCCTTCCAACTGTACAATTCTATGAGTCTATGAAATAGATAGATGATAGATAGATAGATAGATGATAGATAGATAGATAGATAGATAGATAGATAGATAGATAGATAGATTCCAACGTAAAAGGCTTTTGCATTTGGGGGGAGGGGATTATACAAAGAGGATCCCACAACATCGTACTTAAGCCACAAGGTCCATTTCTCTCCTTGCAGGGATCCAGAAAGTTGTATTTATCCCCTCCGTGCCCATTTGTGCAAACAGAAAGCTCAAATCCTTGTTGCTGAAGTAAAGCAGCCAAATTAAGGGCCTTAATTTTCATGTTTTTGTTCTGTTTGACAAATGTTATTTTTGGAGTGCATGTAGAGAGAGATGTTAAATCTTTTCTCATCATTGAGGAGTAAGGATTGCAATCCTTAATTTTTTTATTATTTTTGCATTCATGTAGTGATTTAAAATGTCCACTCTCTCTGTGTGTGTATTTTTCTGGCTTTAAGCTGGGAAAGCCATCCATCTCGCACAGTTAGATTTTGGAATTCGGAAAGGGGATTGGCCATTACTTTGTTTGTCATTATTTTGTTACCTCCCCTAAAGGGACACATTATTTGCATTTTCTGCTTCAGACACCTGATTTTCTTGAATCTTCTCTAATCCAAAGTGCCTTTTTGTGATCTGAGTAATCCTTGCAACAACCATTTAAGACAGAGTAACAAGAACAACTCTTTGTGTTGACCTAGTATTATATCCCGTTTTATATATTGAGGTGAGAGAAACTGGAGGTTAGAAAGTGACTTGGCCAAGGTTATCCTTTCTTGTAACTTTTAAGCCATTGGTTTGGGTCCTACCCCCCCCCCCCGGAGAAGGAGATAACAAGCTTGTTCCCTCTTCCATGAGACAGTCCTTTCAATATTTGAAGATGGCTATCATATCTCCTCTCCGTCTCCTCTTTCCCATGCTGGGGGACCCAGGTGGCGCTGTGGGTTAAACCACAGAGTCTAGGGCTTGCTAATCAGAAGGTTGGCGGTTCGAATCCCTGCAACGGGGTGAGCTCCCGTTGCTCGGTTCCAGCTCCTGCCCACCTAGCAGTTTGAAAGCACATCAAAAGTGCAAGTAGATAAATAGGGACCGCTCCGGCGGGAAGGTAAACCGCGTTTCCGTGTGCTGCTCTGGTTCGCCAGAAGCAGCTTTGACATGCTGGCCACATGACCTGGAAGCTGTCTGCGAACAAACGCCGGCTCCCTCGGCCTATAGAGCGAGATGAGCGCCGCAACCCCAGAGTCGGACATGACTGGACCTGATGGTCAGGGGCCCCTTTACCCTTTACCTTTACCTATCATATCTCCTCTCTGTCTCCTCTTTCCCATGCTAAACATACCCAGCTCCTTCAAGCGCTCCTCATAAGGTTTAGTTTCCAGACCCTTGATCATCTTTGTCGCCCTCCTCTGCACACCTTCCAGCTTGTCAACATCCTTCTTAAATTGTGGTACCCAGAATTGGACACAGTATTCCAAGAGTGGTATTATTACTTCCCTTGAGCTGGACATTATACTTCTGTTGATGCAGCCTAGAATAGCATTTAACTCATGGTAAGCTTGTGGTCTACTGAAGTCTGATGCTGAAAGCAGTGCAGAGCTCTTGACAAGGATCCACGATGCATGAAAAAGGTCTCATGTTCAAACCCCAGCTTCTCCAGTTTAAAAAGAATAAGGAAGGAGGGGATAAGAAAGGCCCTCAGGTTGAGACCCTGCAGAGCTACTGCCAACAAGTGTAGACAGTGGTGTGCTAAGATGGATCAATAGTCTCACCTGGGGAGGGGGGGAGAGGGAAAGCAGCTTTCTATTTTTTATTTATTTATATTTATTTATTATTTTATATACATTTTCCAAACAAAACATAACACCTCCTTTTATCTTACACATTAAGATTTTGGCTATAAGGCTAGGACTTCCATCAACCACGTCTAATGATTTTCAGTCTTCCTCACTTGGAAAGCAGCTCTCTATATAATGCTCTTTTTTAGATAAATCCCCTGAATGAACCACAATCTGGGTGCTTTTATGAAGTTACAACTGGTCAATCACAGGACAAGTCTAGGGCTGATGCTGTTGATTCTGCTTCAGAAAACAAGGTTAACCAAGTCACACAAAAAAGCAATAAATGGACCTGTTCTTTGGGCAAAACTGCCACTTATATCATTATTTCCACAGGGGTTTTTGCCTCTGAGGTTAGAAGGCAGCTCAACCCAAGCTAAATTGGACTTCCACATTTAGGCTGAATTCTCTCTGTAAGTCTGTAAGAATAATAGGAGATTGCAAGGAGACAATGGGCATATGGTGACCTTTGCTGCACAAGAGTTATTTGTCCCGGAGAGGGAAAATGGTAGGTAGGCCCAGTGGGTTGCTAGGAGCAACCCCACATTCCTGGTTTGAAAACTAGTAGCCTGGGGAGTTGAAAGCCAGGCTCCTGGGGATTGGCTGCCAGGGGAAATGGGCAGCATCTGGCACAGAAAGTGGAGCAAACTGTGAAAGATTTTTAAACGTGACACATATTTCTCTGGCTCTCGGATAAAATGGAACTCAAGCAGTGAATTTCAGCACTGGGGTCTGTGAAGTTAAAGTGGCCTTTGAAAAGGCAAGGAACAAAAAAAGGAAGCATCCAAAATTATCTCTGGAACCTTGCATGCAACAATTGGACCATTTGTACCTACTTTATGGAAAGTGGGCTTTGGGAGCCAAAAGGGAGGTTCACACACACATTTTTTTTTTCCATTTTGTAAAATTTATACACCACTTGATTGTAAAAGAAAACCTCCAAGCTGTTTACAAATAGATAAAACAATGAAATTGAGAAATAAAATCACAACTATACTTTGGAACATACAATAGCTAAAAATAGACACTCATGGCTTCCTGGCTGCAACACCATGTGATCACCTGCATGTTGTGAATGAGCAGTGTCAACTTCTGATTTGGGGAGGCGGGGAGTAACAGGCCCTCAGGATCCCCCTACCCCTAGTAGCTCCACTTCTTAGTTACTGTTGCTGCCGCACAGTTCCTTGCTGTGGGCAATATGCGACACATCCATTCCATTAGTGCAAGGATTTATGTTTGCATAATGAAACTCCTCCTTCTCCTCTCCCTATGCCCTATACTCTGCCTAAATCTGCTTTGTAGGTTTTGTGGGAGAGGAAACGCAGAATAGATTTGGGGGGAAAGTTCCGTTGTGCAAGTGTGAATCCTTGCATTGACGAAATGAGTTACTTGGCGCAACGTGGGAGCAATCTGCATCATTACCAAAACAAAGAGAGCAAGGTGGAACAAGGCTACATCTCATTCTTTTTAGCCCCTATCCCACATCACTTAGTGTTGTGATCCGTGGGAATGCCCAACAATGATGAGAGTTGATGGTCCAAGCATAGGGAAGTCAGTGGTTCCTGTTCCTCAATGGAGGCAGGAGAGCACGGCTGTGCAAGGCAAGGCAAATTTCAGCCCCTTGGATTAGGTGTGGTTTCAGGACCATGGACAGTGTTCTTACAACTGAGGCCAAGTACCGGTATCCAAGTTGTCTCAGCAAGGTTCCACAGGAATTGGCTGAGTTTTATAGCAAGGATAGGAAGCCATTGGCTGGATGCTCTCCCTTTTAGTACTGACCTGTTTAAATGACTGGTGCCTTCTTCTGCAGCTCGTCTCCTTCAAAGTAATGGGCTTTCCAGTTGTGAGTACTGTATCTCTCCTCTGGGCTTTCTTGATTCCACAGAGTCTGTGGACCAGCCATCAGTCACTGTCTCCAGACCCCACCCTGAGAAGTCCTGGTCCAGGGCAATAACACATGGAGAAGGCTGGTGAACAGGCCACAGAAGCAAGGAAAAGGCTCAGGACCTAAAGACAACCTCAGCAGATGCAAGATGCAGCTGCTGCCGCCGCCTCTGGAATCTCTATGCCATATTCATTTAATTTTGCTTCAAAGCAGCCCAGACCAAGAGCTTTTCTGTGACTTTAGTTCATGCATTCAACTGACAGTCATCAATTATATAAGAGTGGCGGGGGAAACCCAGCCAGATGGGCGGGGAATAAATAATAATTAATAATAATAATAAAATAAAGACAGGATGTGCATCAAGGATGGAAGCTGGTGACCCACCAGTGCATCTCTATACCTGTGCCCTGGGCCAGACCAAGACAGTTTGCCGTCCGAAGCAAAGGGCAAAAGAACCTGCCATGCTTCCACCACCTCTTAGCAATTCTGTAGCGTTTATGGCTTTACAATATTTGTGAGACTGGGGCTGCAAGCTTCAGTTGATTTATTGGTTAGATTAAGTAAACTGCAATTCCACTGACTAAAAACACATCCATTAATTGAGCAGTATTTTTTAAAAAAGGTTAATTCACCTGAATACAAATGTTTATTTTAAAAACTGCAGATGGCATGCATATTTGTCAAATGGCATTCTCTCTAAAGAGACTGCCCTCCCACAATGGTTCTTGCTGAAATATATGCATGCATTGAAGTATGTTTCCCTCTTCAAAGCAATTGTTTAAGTCCTAATGCATACATATGAAGATCAGTTAATATTCAATCATTTGAACACACATTCCGGTAAGATGAATCCAATAAATTGACAGTCCTAGTAGAGGCATCCCATGGCTATTAGGCATGATGGTTGTGCTGTGCCTCTAAGGTCTTGCCTTCATTGTCAGAGGCAGGAATACTTCTGAATATCAGTTGGTGGAAGTCATAACTAATTCGATGTCTGCTGACTGGGGTTTTTTCCTTCCAAAAATGACCCCTGGATTTTTGGATTTTATTGATATTGATGCTGCATTTTATGTTGTATTCTATGCTGTTTTATGCTGTTTAAAGTCACATTTTAATCAGTGTTTTATATTTGCTGTTA
This sequence comes from Zootoca vivipara, assembly GCF_963506605.1. Classification (NCBI taxonomy): domain Eukaryota; kingdom Metazoa; phylum Chordata; class Lepidosauria; order Squamata; family Lacertidae; genus Zootoca; species Zootoca vivipara. The sequence continues at coordinate 6,969,119 of NC_083284.1, read as the reverse complement.
GCCACCCTGAGCCCAGTTTTTAAACCGGGAAGGGCGGGGTATAAATAAAAATTTATTATTATTTATTATTATTAAAAGGTAGAGCACTGCTACTGAACTCAGGCCCTACTTGTGGATTGCCCATAAGCACCTGGCTGGCCACTGTGAGAACAGGATGTTGGAGTAAGTGGACAACCATTGGCTTGATCCAGAAGGGTCTTCTTACGTCATGTTCCTTATCCTTGCCAAAATATGGGGAATCCAGTATCCAATTATTCTTTCCATAAACAGCATCAATCATTTTCAGGAATTTCCCAGTTACATTGCAATTCTCAAAAATGACAGCTTTTAGCATTGGATTTCATAGGAACAGTGCCCCTTGTATTCTCTCTAAGCTTTCCTTCAGGGTATTTGGAACATGTTTTGCTTATTTTCCTAAGATAAACATACCCAATTGCTTTTCCTTTCCTTTATGGGGTTTGTGTTCCAGAACCTTTATCACAGCTTTAACACTCCTCTGAAGATGTCCCAGTCTATCAACATCATTTTTAAACTACAGTAACCAGAGCTGGAGGCATTACGCCAAATGTGGACTGTCTAATTCTGAATAGGTTGCTGAATTATGTTCTAAGTCCTCCCTTTAGGGGAAGTCTTCCCTTGTGTTGTGATTTGAAGTTCATCTGAGCCCCCAGTTACTCATTAACTTTGTTGTTTTGTATTCTGATCTCAGTCTTATTCCAGAAACAGAACTCTTGCCTTGATCAAGACACTATACGCCTGTTGATGCAACCTAGAATAGCATTAGTTTTAGTTTTAGTTTTTGTTGCTGTTTCATACTGTAGACTCATTCTAACCTTGTGGTCTACTAAGACCCCTTAGATCCTTTTCACATGTACTACTGGCAAGCCAGGTGCCCCCCATCTTATATTTGTGCAGCTAGTTCTTCTGCCTAAGTGCAGAACCTGACATTTGTCCCTATTGAAATTCATTCTGTTACTTTGGGCCCAGTCCTCCAATCTGTTAAGGTCATTTTGAATCCTAATTCTGTCTTCTGCAGTGTTAGCTACCTCTCCCAATTTGGTGTCATTTGCAAATTGGATGAGCATCCCCTCAATTCCTTCATCCAAGTCGCTTATAAAGATGTTGAACAACAACAGAAACTAGGACAGAACCCTGCAGCACCCCAATTGCCCCCTTTTTTTAATTGTCTGCATTTGTGCCTTCAATATGTCAGCTTGAAGAAATTCCTATCCATCTTTTACTCCCTCCCCTCTTTGAGTATTTCTGACCATGGTAAATAGAAGCTTTACTGTCCCCAACTGTGGCAGCAGACCACAGTCATCATGGCTAGTAGTCATCAACAGCCCTTTCCTCCAGGAATTTGTCTAATCCTCTTTTAAAGCCACCCCAGCATTCTGCCCGGACACTGAGGTCCAGCACCGAGGGCCTTCTGGCAGTTTCCTCACTGCGAGAAGCCAAGTTACAGGGAACCAGGCAGAGGGCCTTCTCGGTAGTGGCACCCACACAGATGTCAAAGAGAAAAACAACCACCAGACTTTTAGAAGACATCTGAAGGCAGCCCTGTTTAGGGAAGCTTTTGATGTTTAATAGATTATTATATTTTAATGTTCTGTTGGAAGCCGCTCAGAGTATTTATACCTCAGCGGGGTATAAATAAATTATTATTATTATTATTATTATTATTATTATTATTATTATTATTATCCAGGTTGGTGGCCATCACGGCCTCTTGTGAGAGGGAGTTCCATAGTGTAAGTACTTCCTTTTATCTTTCCTTCCAATCAATAAGAAAGCATACTATTCCAGGTACCAATTATACCCACAGCCCACAAATGCTACTTTGTTTACTGGACTTTTCATTTTCATTTTGCTCTTGGCATTAAGAATGTCATGCCTTTATGCTTAATCTCAGCCTAACTTGGCCGCACTGAATCATTGTTTCTGGACAAGAATATTGCCTGAGCTGTGTGAGGAATATGAAATTGCTCTCGTGCTGTTATCTGCGAATCTGCCCACCCCCGGCTCTGTCTTCATCTGATAACCAGCAGGGAACTGAAAGTAAAAGATACAAACAGCCACCCTGCCACTACAAATTCAACACAGTTCTCTATCAAGGTGGCTAACTCTCTATTTGGGGGGGGGCTGATCTGCCTCCCTCCCAAGTAACCTCCCTCCAAGACCCCATTGATTTTGGTGATGGCAGAACAGAGCGAGAGAGAATTTAGTTACAGATACAAACCTCTGTGCCCATCCTAGTGCCTTGATAGCGGTTTAAGCTGTCTCCTCCTCAGTCATCAGACTGATCATTTTATGAGTGGGGAAGGAGCCCTTAACTCCCTTCTCCTGCTGATCTCTCACTCTGTGCGCCTCCTCTCTGAAAGAGCATTGGGTGGCCATGCCCACTTTTAGTCACACCCATGCAGCCCTTGGGGGGTTGGCCAAGGTTGTGTGTGGCCCTCTCTCCAACAAAACTGAGCCATTACAGCTGTTTTTAATGTCAATCCTTGTTGTTGTTGTTGTTGTTTAGTCGTTTAGTTATGTCCGACTCTTCATGACCCCATGGACCAGAGCATGCCAGCAGACACTCCTGTCTTCCACTGCCTCCTGCAGTTTGGTCAAACTCATGTTGGAGGCTTCGAGAACACTGTCAACCACCTCATCCTCTGTCGTCCCCTTCTCCTAGTGCCCTCAATCTTTCCCAACATCAGGGTCTTTTCCAGGGAGTCTTCTCTTCTCATGAGGTGGCCCAAAGAATTGGAGCCTCAGCTTCAGGATCTGTCCTTCCAGTGAGCACTCAGGGCTGATTTCCTTCAGAATGGATAGGTTTGATCTTCTTGTAGTCCATGGGACTCTCAAGAGTCTCCTCCAGCACCATAATTCAAAAGCATCAATTCTTCAGCGATCAGCCTTCTTTATGGCCCAGCTCTCACTTCCTTACATCACTACTGGGAAAACCATAGCTTTAACTATATGGACCTTTGCTGGCAAGGTGATGTCTCTGCTTTTTAAGATGCTGTCTAGGTTTGTGATTGCTTTTCTCCCAAGAAGCAGGTGTCTTTTAATTTCGTGACTGCTGTCACCATCTGCAGTGATCATGGAACCCAAGAAAGTAAAATCTCTCACTGCCTCCATTTCTTCCCCTTCTATTTGCCAGGAGGTGATGGGTCCAGTGGCCATGATCTTGGTTTTTTTGATGTTGAGCTTCAGACCATATTTTGTGCTCTCCTCTTTCACCCTCTTTAAAAGGTTTTTTAATTCCTCCTCACTTTCTGCCATCAAGGTTGTGTCATCAGTATATCTGAGGTTGTTGACATTTCTTCAGGCAATCTTAATTCCAGTTTGGGATTCAGGTCCATCCTTACTCCTGCTTAATTGCATTGGAGGGGAAAGGTGTCACAACTAGCCAAGTAATAATTCAACTGAGTGGCACATCCTGCAGGAATTCATCCATGACAGCTCAGCTGATAGAGCATGAGGGCCCTTAATCTCAGCATTGTAGGTTCGATTCCTGCATTGCAGGGGGTTGGACTAGATGACCCTTGGTGCCACTTCCAACTCTACAATTCTATGATTCCATGAGGGGGTTGCAAATGCCTCAGGTGTGTGTGTGTGTGTGTGTGTGTGTGTGTGTGTGTGTGTGTGTGTGTGTGTGGTGTGTCTTTTGCTTTGTTTCTGTCTCTACCTGGGGAACTACTTTTTTCCCCTTAAATCAGAAATTGACAATACAGTACTTAATGCTTTTGGGGGGGGGGCTGCTTTTCTCTGCTATAAGGATGAAAACAGCCAGTTAAACACCAATTAAACTTTCTCCAAATATCCAGGCTTCAATGTGTTCCTGAGCCTTAAAACTCTCCCAGCTCATCCAAAGACAGATGTGTTTACTCTGTGGATTTTTCTTGTGGTTCCTAAAAAAAGACTCAAAATTTGCATTTTAAAAAGATTCCTCTCTCCCCATTTCTTCTGACTGACAGAAGTCTGCTTTCACCCATGGCTGTAAAACACCTGCTGCCCCCAATTTGCCAGTAGATACCATATGCTATTTAATTGAAGAGATTGACTGAAATGCGCAGGGATCCAAATAGCAATGGAAACTTAAATTGAGGAAATGAAAAGGAACATTAAAAATTTATAACCCAGCTTTCCCAGGTCAACTACTAACACAAAATCCAATAAAGTCATACCCAATACCCAATAATGCAATGTATAGTTTGGGAGGCTGCTCTACACCAGACCAGACATTATCTCCAGCTAGCCTGGTCTTGCCTCCTCTGACTGGCAGCAGCACTTCAGGGTCTCCAGCATCAACTGTTGCCTGATTGGACTACAACTCCCCTCATCCCTGGCTGGAGCTTACGGAAGTTGGAATCCTGCATGCTGGCTGGAGCTTATGGAAGTTGGAATCCTGCAATATCTGGTTTCTCATTCCCTCCAGGAATGTGCCTATGGTCACCAAGGTTGCTGGCTATCACTACCTCATAGAACCATATAATCATAGAATTGCAGAGTTGGAAGAATCACGAGGGTCATCTAGTCGAACCCCCCACAATGCAGGAATATTTCACCCAAAGGAGGCTTGAAACCACAACCCTGAGATTAAGAGTCTCATGGTCTAATCTTAGCTGCTTCATGTGGGAGCAAATTCCATTCTTTAATTCTTCTTCTTCTTCTTCTTCTTCTTCTTCTTCTTCTTCTTCTTCTTCTTCTTCTTCTTCTTCTTCTTCCTCTTCTTCTTCTTCTTTGGCAATCACTCATAGCTAAGTAAGATTGTATTCCATGATCACGGCTTTAACAGTGAGTCCGTAAGTGACTGTGGAGGCCAATTCTGGATCCACATGTTCTTCCACAGTGGGGACATAGGTTTCTGGGTGGGAGTTGATCACGGTGAGGTTTGCCAAGCGTGCCTTCCTCTTAGCATGTTTCTCCCTTACGTCCTGAGTTTGAGTGTCTTCAAAACCCATAACACCTTTGGTAAAGGCTGTTCTCCAATTGGAGCACTCTCAGGCCAGTATTTCCCAGTTGTCGGTGTTTATACTACATTTTTTAATATTTGCCTTGAGAGAGTCTTTAAACCTCTTTTGCTGACCACCAGCATTATGCTTTCCATTTTTAAGTTCAGAATAGAGTAGTTGCTTTGGAAGACGATCATCAGGCATCCACACAACATGACCAGTCCAACGAAGTTGATGTTGAAGAATCATTGCTTCGACACTGATAATCTTTGCTTCTTCCTTTACACACTTCCCAAGTGATGTGTAACAATTTTCGAAGACACCGTTGATGAAATCTTGCATGGAGTTGGAGATGGCGTTTGTAAGTGTTCCATGTTTCACAAGCATACAGTAAAATATAGGTAAAACTTGGAAAATTAGAATATCATCAAAAAGTGCATTTATTTCAGTAATGCAACTTAAAAGGTGGAACCAATATATGAGATAGATGCATGACATGCAAAGCAAGATATGTCAAGCCTTTATTTGTTGTAATTGTAATTATTTGTCGTTAGGCGGGTCAATTATAAATGAAATGGAATTAATGAAATGTAATAGCGATTTTATTTTTGTTTATTTTTGTATTATTGTAACTATTTGTTTTATTACTGTGGAATTTCCAAAAGAAAGCACTTGTAAAAATTAAAAGAAAAAGAAAAAATACTAAGTTGCATTACTGAAATAAATGCACTTTTCGTCGATATTCTAATTTTCTGAGTTTCACCTGTAGGTAGTACAATAGCTTTGTAAACAAGCATTTTGGTTTCTTAGTGAATGTCCTAGTCCTCAAACACTCTGCACTTCAATCAGGAGAAAGCCGCACTCGGAGAGCTCAGGCGATGCTGGATTTCGGCATCAATGTTGGCCTTTGTGGAAAGATAACTGCCCAGGGTGTTTCCGGCTATATGGACTCTGTTCTGAAACCATATGCTATCAGTGCTCCCAGCTACGTACGTGACACCACAGATTTTCTGAGGAAAATACAATCTTTGAACAATCTTCCTAACAATACTATACTAGCCACTATGGATGTGGAATCTCTATACACCAACATCCCACACAATGATGGTTTACAAGCCATAAGGAACACCATTTCAGATAAAACCACAGCGGACTTTGCTACCAAACTCTGCCACTTTGTCCTTACCCACAACCACTTCAAATTTGGTGATGACCTGTTCCTCCAGATCAGCGGCACAGCCATGGGCACCCGCATGGCCCCACAGTATGCCAACATCTTCATGGCAGATTTAGAACATGGTTTCCTAGACTCCTACCCACTCAAACCTCTCTTGTACCTTCGATACATTGACGATATTTTTATTATCTGGACACATGGACAACAGACCCTGGAAACCTTCCACCAGACAATCAATGACTTTCACCCCACCATCAACCTAACAATGAACCAATCTATGCAAGAAATACATTTTTTGGACACTACTATAAAAATACAGGATGGACGTATAGACACCACCTTATACAGAAAACCAACTGACCGACAAACATATCTACATGCTTCTAGCTACCATCCCAAACATACCAAACAATCCATCGTATACAGCCAGGCCCTACGTTACAACCGTATCTGTTCCAACTCTACAGACAGAGAATCTCACCTAAGAGATCTACAGCAAACCTTTTTAGAACTAAAATATCCACCTGATGAAGTTAAACAACAGATCAACAGAGCCAGACTGATACCTAGGGAGAACCTGCTGCAAGACAGACCCAAAAAAGAAAATAACAGAACACCACTAGTCATCACATACAGCTCCCAAGTTAAAACAGTACAACGCATCATCAGAGATCTACAGCCTCTCCTGGACAATGACAGCTCCCTTTCTCAAGCTCTGGGAGGAAGACCTTTCATTGCCTACAGACAGCCACCCAATCTTAAACAACTCCTCACCCACAATAATACAACCACCAGACTTAACATGGACACTGGTACCAGAGCCTGCAATAAACCCAGATGCCAACTTTGCTGCCACATACACCCGGACAACATCATTACTGGCCCCAACAACATCCAACATACCATCTCAGGACTATTTAATTGCTCATCTTCTAACATTGTGTATGCCATCAAATGCCAACGGTGCCCTTCAGCTCTCTATATTGGACAAACAGGCCAAACCCTACGCCAAAGGATAAATGGACATAAATCTGACATCAGGAACCATAAGACTGAAAAACCAGTAGGAGAACACTTCAACCTCCCAGGACATTCTATACAAGATCTCAAAGCAGCTGTTTTATTACAGAGAAATTTCAGGAACAGACTGGAAAGGGAAGTTGCTGAATTGGAAATCATTACCAAGCTTAAAACCATGGAAGCACCTGGGATGAATAGAGATATCGGATTCTTATCTCATTATGCATGATCAAGCTTTCTTTAGCACCTCAGCCCAGGACTAATTGCAGCCATCAGCAACCATTAACACCCATCTACAGGTTTACCCATTCCCACCCACCCCCACCACCCTCTGTATATATATAGGGTCTGACACTTCTGTTTCTAGTGTATCTGAAGAAGTGTGCATGCACACGAAAGCTCATACCAAAATATAAACTTAGTTGGTCTTTAAGGTGCTACTGAAGGAATTTTTTTTTATTTTGCCCAGGAAGGAGAAGTGATTTATACCCAATGTTACACCATTGACTTGGATTTGTGGCACTGCAGAGGGGTTGTTTTGTGCTTGTTGGTGCAGCACTTTGGTTTTTTGGATGTTTTTTGGATGTTGAGTGATAGGCCATGTTTCTCGTAAGCTTCTGTGAAGGTATTTGGGATTGTCTGGAGGTCTTCCTCCGAGTGTGCACACACACACACTACATTGTCATCAACATATTGAAGCTCTTTAACTGTGCACTGTGTAAAGAAGATCTGTGTGCTCAGATGAATGAACAAGACCAATGGCTATTCAAGGAAGGCCACTACCAGCAACTGCGGCTTTCCATCTTTCCATCTTTGCAACAGGACGTTCCTCCATGCTATTTGGCAACCAAGTGGACTCTCTTGACTAGGAATGGAAAAACCTGTTGATTTTTTGCTTCATTTCACCACATTTCCACATTAACACCCACCTACCGCAAATACACACAAACACACACATTATTTTCATGAACATACATATTTTTAAGCATAACATTTTTTCAGCTTGACCTTGCCGGAACTCAGTTCTGGCACCTCTCAGCAGGGCACCATTGTCATGATAAGAGAACAGGGGAGGTGTTCATGGTGAGTTGTGGCATCTCTTTCTCTAGAAAAATAGCACTGTTTTTAAAGCACATTTCCCCTAATAGACACATTTTTCTATGAATTATTTGGTTGGAAAACTGCAACCAAATAGAGGACTGAGAATTAGCTGCATTTCAGCTAACATGTGGTTTGGGGAATTAGTGTGAACTAAGTAAGTTTTCATTAATATGCACACCAAAGCAAATTTCTCCCTCATCACTACTCTTAACCCATTAAGGAGGCCCTGGCAACAACATTGTTCCATTTTTTATAATAATAATAATAATAATAATAATAATAATAATAATAATAATAATAAATAAATAAATGATGTTTTTGATACCCCACCCTTCCTCTATATAGCTGAACAAAAACAGGAAACTAAAAACATAATTCCATAGAAATAAAATATATCAGTGAAATCACACAATGGCAACAGCAATACAATAAATGGCACTGATAAATACCTATAAAACCACAGCTCGGAAAGAACCCTATTCAATGCAGGTAGGTAGCCGTGTTGGTCTGGGTCGAAGTAAAATAAAAAAATTCCTTCAGTAGCACCTTAAAGACCAACTAAGTTTTTATTTTGGTATGAGCTTTCGTGTGCATGCACACTTCTTCAGATACAGGGACTTCTATTTCACTGTATCTGAAGAAGTGTGCATGCACACGAAAGCTCATACCAAAATAAAAACTTAGTTGGTCTTTAAGGTGCTACTGAAGGAATTTTTTTTATTTTACCTATTCAATGCAGTTTTCAATTCCTTTAGATGTGTCCTTGATTGCACTAAGCAGTAAAGAGCCAAATTATAGATATATTTTCCCCTTTGGCAAATGCCTGGGATTTTCCAGGCATCTGTCAAAAGGAGTTCTACTTTGCATGGTGCTCAACTGACTCCAAAGATGTCCTGAGAGAGCCACCTCCTCCACCCCCAAAGAGAGAGAGAGAGGGAGGGAGGGGGAGAGAGAGAGAGAGACCTTTCACCTGTATGCTCTCTTCCTTCCTTTCAATGCAAACATGCGGACAATCGCTTGCATTCAAATGCCCATATTATTTTCACAAAGCAATGCTCCCCTGAAGCAATTTCTCCAGTGCACTTAGGCGTAGCCCATCTTTCCCTCCAGCAGCAACAGCTTATCAGTCTATTCTTCTTCTCCCATCTCTTTATTCTCCTTGAACAGGCAAGCATTGTGGATCCACAGCCTATAATTGCTGTTTTCAGATGGTTGGTGGCCGGATTGTTTGTCTGTATATATCAGTAGCTTTGTATCATCCCCACCTAAATATGATTAACAAAGATCAGAAAGTGCTTTGTGTTGTGTGAGGCTGCAGTTGAGAAGTACCAGTAGTTCAGTTTCTGGAATTTGCCCTTTTGGTGATGCTTAGTAACACTGATATGAACAATGGTGAAATTGGTTGTTATTAGCTCTATCAGCCCTGAGTGCTCACTGGAAGGACAGATCCTGAAGCTGAGGCTCCAATACTTTGGCCACCTCATGATAAGAGAAGACTCCCTGGAAAAGACCCTGATGTTGGGAAAGATGGAGGGCACAAGGAAGGAGAAGGGGACGACAGAGGACGAGATGGTTGGACAGTGTTCTCGAAGCTACCAACATGAGTTTGACCAAACTGTGGGAGGCAGTGGAAGACAGGAGTGCCTGGAGTGCTCTGGTCCATGGGGTCACGAAGAGTCGGACACAACTAAACGACTAAACAAGAAGCTCTATGTGGGATAGCTCAGTTGGTAGAGCAGGAGACCCTAACTCTCAAGGTCATGGCTTCGAGCCACCCAGATTGGCCATCTACATTGGCCATCGCTATATAAAAAGAGCCTAAAACACCAAATAGAAAGCCTCAGTTATTTTAATGAAAGAGCAAAGAACATCCTTTGAAGAATATCTAAAAAATAATAATGTAATAAGAACTCCACTGGAAAAACTAGACTGACCTTGGTAAATTATTAACTGATACTACAAATATGACAGAGAATATGAATAGAATAAGGGAAAAGGTAACTTAGATAAAAAAAACTGTGCGGAATTACTCATTTAACTGAAAACGATGCAGCAAGTATAATTGGAGGTCAACGGAAAGTGAAAATAGTGTAAATAGTAGAAACTGAAATGAATTGTATGTGTTTGTATTTGTATTAGTGTTTGTGTTTATGTGTGCTTTGTGTTTGTATTTGTGTATTTATGTTTGTTCTTTTTTTGTAAATTTTCATTTTAATCAATAAAAAATAGATTATTATTTTTTAAAAAAAGAAAGAGCAAAGAACATCCATGAGATCTCCAACCAGCTTCCTGGGTCTTTGTCACCTCCTTTCTCCTCCACATCACTTCCCTACCTCCCACAAATGTCATGTCCACTGCTTTACCCCTACCCCCACCCCGGCTACATTTCCCTATGATATTGTCCATGCAGCCTTCTGCACATCCATAATACCATACAGAAGCAAGGAGCTCCATCCAAGGTGCTGCCTGCAGCCTGAATCACAGCTGCATGGAGCAGGTGGCGGCCTCCAGGGCAAATGTGGTTCTCCAGTGTGTCTCTGGTGGGTGTCACATTGCAACATAATTGAATTATGCTTAAGTGGGCCCTGGAAAGAAACCCTCATTATCTAAATAGCATGAGAGACGCTGAAGTAATTGAAATATGAGGGGGAGCTTTGGATAAGGAAGAGAAACGCTTAATGGAAATGGAAAGACTCAAAGGGATGGAGCTGCCTCCCCATCAGAGGGAGCTTGGAAGAGCAGGCAGGCTGTAGGGGGTATCATGCCACTTAATAATAGTAATAATAATAATAATAATAATAATAATAATAATAATTTATTCATACCCCAGCTCATCTGGCTGGGTTTCCCCAGCCACTCTGGGCAGCTCCCAACAGAATATTAAAAGCACAATGAAACATCAAACATTAAAAACTTCCCTAAACAGGGCTGCCTTCAGGTGTCTTCTAAAGCAGACAGTTGTCTGCTTCCTTCACATCTGATGGGAGGGCGTTCCACAGGGTGGGTGCCACTACCGAGAAGATCCTCTGCCTGGTTCCCTGTAACCTTCCTTTCCACAGTGAGAGAACCGCTAGAAGGCCCTCGGAGCTGGACCTCAGTGTCCGGGCTGAATGATGGGGGTGGAGATGCTCCTTCAGGTATACTGGGCTGAGGCCGTTTAGGGCTTTAAAGGTCAGCACCAACACTTGGGTGCTCGGAAACGTACTGGGAGCCAATGTAGGTCTTTCAGGACTGGTGTTATATGGTCTCCATGGCCACTCTCAGTCACCATCCAAATGAGGAAGCAGCTTTGAGGTGGGATGAGCTGCTTGAAACTGCCTTATACTAATTCAACCAAGGCCACTTTCACACCATGCATTTAAAGCATGGTGATACAACAGTCATGGCTTCCCCCAGATAATTCTGGGAGCTGTAGCTTGTTCAGGATGCTGAACATAATTAGGAGACAAAATAAAAAAATTCCTTCAGTAGCACCTTAAAGACCAACTAGGTTTATACTGAAGGAATTTTTTTATTTTGCTTCGACTCAGACCAACACGGCTACCTACCTGTTACTATAATTAGGAGACAGTGGTGTAGAGTGAGTAGGGCAGGGTGGCCATGGCCCCGGGTGCAAAATTCTGAGGGGATGCAACCAGGTGCCCCCCCCCAACAGATGCCAGCTTCCATGGTGATCCCCACCTCAAAGGTGGCAGGGCAGCTGAGGCCCACAGTGAGTGGGTGTGGATGGAGGGAATCTGGTAGGGAGCGACCCCAGAGAGGCCCGACCCAGTGCTCTTCTCCTCGGGTGTCAGGGGGATTCACCTGCCAAGGGTCAGGCTCCTCCCTATGCAGACAGATCGCACAGCACAGCTTGGCTCCAGTGGGGGCCCTTGGGCTGCATTAGCAGCTTGCCTGCCCCGGGCCCTGGCAACCCATGCTACACCACTGTTAGAAGATCCCCGAAATTCTCCCAGAGGTACAGTTCACAGAGGGATTGATAGTTGAACCACACTGGAAATTGCATACCTATCAACTGTCCCAAGTGGGACACCCCAGAATTACAGAAGACGCCCCAACGGCATGTCCCATTTTGGCTCTCTCAAGAGTATAGTCCCCAAAGACGCCCATGTTAGGGGGCCATGCTCCCTAAAATGAGAGTCACCTGGCTCTCCTGAGAGCATGGCCCTGAACGATGCGTGTTTTGGGGGGTTGTGTTCTCATGTAAGTCAGTTGGCTGCTGCGAGAGCGTGCCCCCGAAAGATGTGCATCCTGATAATTTCCTGCAGGATGTTAGAGGGTATGAAATTGTAGCTCAGGTGGGAGAGAGGATACAGGGGTCTCCAAACAATGTTGTGTGAATGGGTGTAGAAACAAACCTTCTGCATAAAGGCTGGATTTAGTTGCTCCACTCTCTTTTCTCTCTGGCTCCACCCAGCCCTGGCATGTGGCTCTCAGATGATTGCCCACAGGAGAATGTGGCTCCTGGGCTGAAAAAAAAAATTCCTCACCCTTGACAGATTAAAAGGTCTCTCAGCTTCCAATTTTAATAAAAGGGACAGCTATGACTCACTTGATGACATGGTTGCGAAGACAATGGAGCTTTCCCCCCTTATAGAGTGTTACATCAGTGATTAGAAATGGATGGTTTCAAGCTTGTGGGTGGCTGTTTATCATATTTTGTTTTTTAAAAAATCACCAACATCTTGGGATTAATCGTCTACACTTCTAATTTAATAATGCTAGAACACGGGGTGTCAGGTGCATATCAAAGCAATTCAGAGCAAACATTAATACCTTGTTAGCAAACAAAGCAGACGACGTGTGTACAGGGTGAAGAGGTGAGACCCAGAATTCTAAAAGGGTATTTCTCATTAAATACTCAAAAGAAAAATTATTTTGATGCTGGAGTCCAACAACTTCTGGTGATCATCATGCTGGCTAGCCTTGCCTGCTGTTGAATTCTTACTCGAATGCATTTTTATTAATTTTTTGCAGGAGAAGGGGAATGGGAAGAATCTAGCACATTATCCAAAGGTATGCTAGCTAGCATCACACTTAGAGCGGACCTACACTCATTGTTTATAACGTTTAAAATGTGTTATTAAAATGTGACACCAGGGGGTGCTGCAGAGCAGCGAGCCACCGGCAAAGGGAAACTGCCATTAAACATTAAAGAACGTTATGCTTTATAACGTTCAGAAGATCACTGTAGATCCAGCCTTAAACTGGTGAGAGCCTAGTTCCAGTCCTTGCTCAGCTAATGACACTATGAAGCTCACTGGGTAACCTTCTTTCAGCTGATTCACCAGCTATGACCCCTCTGGCACAGCGGTGACTTGGCCACAGCATTCCCTGCTCTGGTAACTTTCAGAGTGGATTATTGCAATGTGGTCTGCATGGGGCAGCCCTTGAAGATGACTCAAAAATTTCAACTGGTCTAAAATGCAGCAGCCTGGTTCCTGGCTGCAGTTCCCTTTAGATTTCATATTTTAAAACAGCTGCATTGGCTGCCAGTTCATTTCTGAGCCCAATTCAAGGTGCTCACATTAGTGTTGAATACCCTAAAAAATTTAGGTTCCAAATATCTGAAAGATCGCCTCCTTCAATGCAGGTCCTCCTGGGTGTTAAGATCAGCAGTGGGTCTTTTTGTGGTTCCAAATCCTGCAGAAGTTCAGGGGGTGGCAGCCTGAGAAAAGGCTTTCTCTGGGGCAGCCCCTAAGTTGTGGAATTCCCTCCCCACAGAGGTGCATTTGGTATCTCCACTATACAATTTTTGGTGAATGCACACCCATGCATGCTTTACGTCAGAATCCACCACCTGAATCAGGGTTTTTCTGAGTCTTCCTGTTCCTGTCTGAGACTGATGGTAGAGGACTGAGCAGTTTGCTACAGAACTTTGCAGATCACACGGTGCTGCATTGCAAAAACCGGGGAGCCCGACAAAAATACAGCTGATTGAATTTGGCACAATTTATCACTAAAAATAAATAGATGCAAGGGTGTCACAGCAGATCCTCCAAGTGTCCCTATTTTCCAGGGATGTCTCTGATTTAGAGAAGCCATCCCGGTTTCTGATTTGATCCCAGAATGTCCCAGTTTTCCGTAGGACATCCCTATTTTCATTGGAGAAATGTTGCAAGGTGTGGAGTTATCTGACCCCCCAAGCTGTCTGAAGGCAATTTTGTATAGGGAAGTTTGTTTAATGTTTTATTATGTTTTTTTAATATTTTTTATATGTTGGAAGCAGCACAGAGTGGCTAGGACAACCCAGTCAGATGTGTGGGGTATAAATAGTAAAATTATCATTATGGAATGGGACGTCCCTATTTTTATTGGAGAAATGTTGGACGGTATGCCATAGAAGATTAAAAAATATCTGGAGAGAGAGGAAAAATACTGCCACACACTTCTGCAGAGACAATGATCTAACCATATAATGTCTGTGCAGATGAACTCTTGGAACTCTGATACCCCAAGAGAACCAAATGTGTCAATGGCTCATTGAAAGGTCTACAAGGAAAGAAGGATGATATTCTTACCCCACCTTCATTTCCCTGGGAAGATGATCATTCATTCTTATGGCACCGAGAGCAAAAGAAGCCATTAGCGATCCTCAGACATGGACTGTATAAATGCTGTCATCTGGGGGCAAGGGTATAATGCATTTCATCACAGCTTGCCAATGGACATTCTTGATCTGTCTTAATTCAAAGAGCTTGACCTTGTAAGATTTCTTAATCCTCTTTGTCCCCACCTCTAATAAAACCATAATTGCTAAAGGCTATTGCTTCATTTGCTTTAAGAAAGAAAGAAAGAAAGAAAGAAAGAAAGAAAGAAAGAAAGAAAGAAAGAAAGAAAGAAAGAGCCAAGTATAGTCGTACCTTGGAAGTCGAATGGAATCTGCTCTGAAAGTCCACTTGACTTTCAAAATGTTCGGAACCAAAGTGAGGCTTCTGATTGGCTGCAGGAAGCTCCTGCAGTCAATTGGAAGCTGTGGAAGCCCCGTAGGGCATTCGGGTTCCAAAGAACGTTTGCAAACCAGAACACTCACTTCCGTGTTTGCGGCGTTCGGGAGCCAAGGTAAGACTATAGTAAAAAGCTGCATGAAAGATGGAGCTGGGCTCTATACTCAGATTTTTGGCCAGTTTTCCAGAGCAATATGTAGACTTCAGCCTTCCTCACTTCCCGCAGATCCTGGCCAGTTCCCCACCAAATTGATTTCAAGCTGCCATTCTATGGCATTCTTCACTTGCCCCCATTTTTCTTGCAGAGGTCCACAACTTTAGACCTGCGGGCACCTTTGGGTTTTTGAGCAAGTGCTGTGGGTGCCATGCCCTTCCGCCATGCCACTCCCTGCTCACCAGTTCATCCTACTGAGAAACAGTGTGAAAAATGCCCATGCATGCACACTTTGTTATCCAAAGGATCAGAGTAGGATCCAGTAGAATTATTCTGAGTACTGAAAAGCACATAGAGCTGAAAGAGGAAGTGGGAAAGACTGCCAGTCTAGGAACTTCTTACTTCATCTCTATGTGGTTTTCAAGGCAGGAAAAGGTAACCAACAGTACTTCATGATCAAAGGGGCAGTGAAGGAGGAGGGCAGGGAGGTGGGTTGTGAATGACAGAGGAAGACCGGAAGGGAAACTTTGTTCCCACTAGTGTCATGTTGGAGACCTGTGATGGGCATAATAGTTATGCGTTGCCTCCACTGTCAGGTGAAAATCATAGGATGGGGCAAGTGTATTTGTGGTCGGTTCCTCCTTGTAGGTTTCCTAGAGGCATCCGATTGGCCACTGTGAGAACAGGATGCTGGACTAGATGGGTCATTGGCCTGATCCAGCAGGCTGCCATTTATTTATTTACTTCCCACCCACCAAACTAAAATCTATTCAGGACAACATGCAATCATAAAATTAAGGTGGGTCCTAAAAACATCATGGTTTGGGGGAAGAAAGCGGGCAGCAAGGAAGGAAAGACTGTGAAATTCCTGAGAATCACTCAGCAAGGAAAGTATGTTCCCCCCACCCGCATCAGAAGTGTTTTTCAACCTAGATTCCTGTTCGGTGAGAAATTAGTTGTTAAAGAGAGGCAGGACACAACTGGAGGAGGGAAAGTGAAGCTTGTAATTAAAGCTGATGGGAAGTAAAACTCAGAAGGTTTATTTATATCCTAATGGGATTTGGGGTGTGTGTGTGCTGAAAATGAACTCCATCAGGTATTGGGAGGAGAAAACTGTAGGAGTGCTTCTGCATTCGAACAAAAAAAGGCACAGGAAATCTAACAGTATAAGTTTACTTTCAGTCCTTGTTGCCTTTGCCTCTTTCTTTCTTTCTTTCTTTCTTTCTTTCTTTCTTTCTTTCTTTCTTTCTTTCTTTCTTTCTTTCTTTCATCCTTTCCTCTTTATTGCTTCTTTCTCGTTGCTCCACCTGGGCAGGGAATAGGAATGAACAGATTTGTCAATTTCAGTTTCTCTCCCTTTCTCTGCTTTTCCAGCCTTAAGTTCTGTTCATCGGATTTCTGCATCCATTTGCAAATGTTTCTAAAATTATTCTGCTAGGAAACCTGTACACATTTCTGTGTATGTTTCTCCCAAGGGATGCCGTTTGTATCCCATTTTGTCTGGTGCTTCAGGCCACATACAGGTTCAAGAAGTGCAAACCAGGTTGTTTTTCATGAAAATGCAAACCAAAAAATGATTAATCCTAACTCAACTGTAGTGCATGGAGTTAGGACATGGGTAGGCAAATTAAGGCCCTGGGGCCGGATCCGGCCCAATCACCTTCTCAATCTGGCCCACGGACAGTCTTGGAATCAGCATGTTTTCACATGAGTAGAATGTGCCCTTTTATTTAAAATGCATCTCTGGGTTATTTGTGGGGCAAAGGAATTCATTCATCCCCTACAAAAAAAATATATAGTCCGTCCCTGCACAAGGTCTGAGGGACAGTGGACCAGCCCCCTGCTGAAAACATTTGCCTACCCATGAGTTAGGAGATTGACTGCTAACGTCTTTGTCAGCAAACTCTCTCTCTCCCCCACCCACCCCACCCACCTTCTTGAAGTACTTCACAAATAAATAGGGCAATTTGTGTGTCTGTTGTACTTCTTCCCAAGGTGGTATCTCTGAGCGTCTTCCAAACAATAGAGGAGTGACATTTTTACCAACCCACGGTTCATTCATGAGCTAAGTGACAAAGCTATACTGTAGGTGTTTGCTTTGGATTTTAAAACATGCTGACAGATGTAGTTTTAGGGGAAGGTAACGAATGAGTGCCACAGGGTGCTTGGGAACAGGAGAAACTAAATTCAAAAACGTTTTGAAGTTCTTTTTCAATAAAGCAGGGTGAGATCCAGTCAAAATTTATTGGAGCCTTTTATGTAATTTCTCTGCTTAGGTGGTGGCCACCTCATGAGAAGAGAAGACTCCCTGGAAAAGACCCTGATGTTGGGAAAGATTGAGGGCACTAGGAGAAGAGGAAGACAGAGGACGAGATGGTTGGACAGTGTTCTCGAAGCTATGAACATGAGTTTGACCAAACTGCGGGAGGCAGTGGAAGACAGGAGTGCCTGGCGTGCTATGGTCCATGGGGTCACGAAGAGTCGGACACAACTAAACAACTAAACAACAACAACAGGTGGTGGAGATGAAGCACTAAGGTCAATTATTTTTGCAGCCCTGAAGTCAAAGCCATCCCTGGACATCTGGAAGAAGCAATGGTTGCAGCAACAAGCTATTGCAAAGTATCCACCTAACACAACTAGTGGCTGACCTGGATGTTATGAGGGTGTGCATCAGCCCTGTGTGTGCCCAAATTGCGAGCTGAATTGGGGTGATTTGGGGAAGGTCTTTGTAAATTAGATTAGCAACTTGCCTTGACTTAGAATGGAAGCTCACAGAGCTTCTGAGTTACTTTGTGGCCTCACCTGTCCAAAAAACACCCAACCTATTTTTTTTTTCTTTTGAGAAACAAAAGAAACACTGAGAACTCTAGCAGGTCAGGGGGGAAGTTGGGGGTTGGAGAGGTGGAAGTTATAGCCATAGTTCCATAATACAGCAGGTAAAGTTAAAGGTAAAGGTACCCCTGACTGTTAGGTCCAGTCACGGATGACTCTGGGGTTGCGGCGCTCATCTCGCTCTATAGGCCGAGGGAGCCGGCATTTGTCCGCAGACAGCTTCCAGGTCGTGTGGGCAGCATGACTAAGCCACTTCTGGCGAACCAGAGCAGCACACGGAAATGCCGTTTACCTTCCTGCCAGAGCAGTACCTATTTATCCACTTGCACTTTGACGTGCTTTCGAACTGCTAGGTGGGCAGAAGCTGGGACCGAACAACGGGAGCTCACCCCATCGCTGGGATTCGAACAGCCAACCTTTCTGATCGGCAAACCCTAGGCTCTGTGGTTTAGACCACAGCGCCACCCACAGGTAGCACTATGTCAAAAAGGACCTTTATGACAGAAGTGCTAGCTTTATAACCAGGAAAACTAATGCAATAAATTGCATGTCCGAATGCAGCCTAGATCAGGGATGGGGAATCTGTGGCCTTGGACTACAACACCCAGCCACTGGCCTTGGTGGCTGGAGCTGATGGGAGTTGGCATCCAGCAGCATTTGGGGTGGGGAAACAGGTTCCCCTTGCCAACCCTGAACTAATTACGAAGCACAAATAAAAGAAAGAAATACACATTAAAATAAAATAAAATTCATAAGGATAATCTGAACAAAAACCAAATTTTTCCCACATCTCAAAAACAGGCTTCATTTCAGATTTTGCAGTGGGGATCTGAAATACTGTATTTGACTCCTCCTGCTGCTGCCCTCTCCATGCCCCTTGCCTTTGTCATTACTGCAGGAATCAAAGTGCTCCCTGAGTGGATGAATGAAGAGGCACTTAGATTTTGAGGAGATCAGCAGAAATCTAAAGCAGTGGGTATTTTGAGATAAGTAGGTGCTGCAAGAGTTAAATGAAGTTCACTGTGTTTCACGTTTCAATCTCCCGTGGTCTCATATTATCGTTTGCAGCAAGTATATGTTATAATTCCACACAGTTTCAGGAGCGGCTTCTTCATGCAGCTTGGTAAACTGGTGTGGAAGAAACACAAGCTTGAAACCCAGGTAGTCCAAGCTCACGTTGTTAAGATGCAGGAAAGATTCCTATGTACCTCTCTGTAGAGAAACCATATGCTGAAAACTGACTCTTAACCTGTTCAGTGCAAAGCTTTCACCTTCTAGCTTTTAATGAGGCCTAGAGAACTTGAGGTTCTCAGAATTCTAAGCCCATGTTTACATGGGAGATTATTCTGTCTTCCTAATATTTCCTTACCCGGTAATTTCCACACTTTATTTCATCTTCCGCACAACAGAAAAGACCAGCATAATATAGTGAATATTTAGCACTCATTTCCATTTCATTTGCTTCCAGAAATAGTCCATTGTCAGCCTCCCACCCCGATTGGGGGAGTTTTGCGCTGTCATTTCCCCGCCATTTTCATGGATCGTGTCATATGGTGAAATTTGGGGTGGAATTCTGACATACAGTTCTACCTTAGGCAGCCCATAGACCAGATCTTGAACGCTCAGGGCCAGCTCTAGGGGTAGGCTGGTTGGCGCAGGACGCCAGGGCGCTGGGCCGGCAGGGGGCTGGCGCGCAGCAAAGCCGTGTGGAAGCCATGCTGCGCGCTGCGCCCGCCCACTAGGGCGGGGGCGCCAGAGCAATCTCCGCACCATGGCGCCATGGTGCGTGACATGCTTGAGACGGCCCTGTGAACGCACATTGTAAATAATACCTGATTTCCACTTTTATCATCAAATATAGCATCAACAACATCTACAACATGGATTTGTCAGGACTTGGGAGCAGCTGGGGATTCAAAGCAGGGTGTAATACGCAGGTCTTGCTTCTGGTCTTTAGCCTCTTGGGGCAAACCACTCAGACTTCAAACAGTTGTGCTATTCTCCCAGATTCCCCTGTAGCTTTTCACACAGAGGCAATTCATTGGTTCTCTCTGGCTTGGCCAGGCCATAAATACATCCAGGTGATGTATTTGCCTGGAAGACTGCCCAGATTCTGACCTACTCTGACCAGGTACCTTTCAAACACCCTCAGTTCTTAGACGGACTCTCTGCGGTCATACAGATCTGGCCTGGCCCGGCCCAGAGTACTATATTCTCAATGGAGCCTTTTCCTTTCATATATAGAAATGATAACCCCATGACTATGTATTTTGAAATGAAATAGGTAATAATTTCCATTTCTTCTTCAATCATTCTACCATTGACTCCAAGATTTATTTATTTATTTTTGCTTCCGAAACATCTGTGTCAACATCTGTTGAGTTACTCTGGGGTCTATTCCCATCCCAAATCCTCAATTTAAAAGAGAAGCATTAGCACATCTCACATGTTGTTTCACCCCCTCCACCCCCACCCCCACCCCCACCTGAACTTCATCCTCTTGGGCTGTTTCTTCTCACCATTATGTTGTATCGTAGTCATCCAACTGACTGAATGGGAGTCTAGGAGAAAACAGATACATGTCCTTGGGGGGGGGGGAATCAAAGCAAAAAATGACATTTTGGGCTTGAGGTTTCTCAATAACAGCACCATAGTTTAATTAGAGATATCAAGTGAAGACTGAACTACTTTCCCCATCCAACTTTCTGCTTCCTCTTTGGACACAGTATGTCTCTCCTGATAGGAGAATGACCATATAAGGCTGTGTTCGCATGACAGTTCATTCTGTTTCCCCGATGTTTCCCTAACTGTTAATTTCCATATTACAATTGAGGTTTTACATGCTGCAAAAGCAACTTCTGGAAATGTAGCAGAATACAGTGAAAGTTTAGAGATCACTTCCATGTTAATGGGTTCCAGAAAGGAATGAATGAATTTATTAATACGGTCGCAGACCAGCATCAACACGCACAATATCACAGATCATAAAACATATCAAAAATACAAAGGACAGGTTCCAGAAATAATCCTTTTGCAACCCCATTAATCCCAGAAAATCACAGAAGCAAAATGTTAAAATTTGAACTGTATACCAGCATACAGTACTTTCTTGTTGTTTTCGTGGGTGAATCATGGAAAAACAAAAGCATGCATGCTCATCGGGGAGTAAGGACATTGTCCAGTGACATTCACTGGTGTGAATGAAATTTTGTGCGGCATATTGGTCAAAAAGCCAGTTATGTAACTCAGCAGGTACTACAATGTGAAAGGAATGTTAGAAAATGGGATAGGAAGAGCTAGCATTAAATCAGTGTCAGAGGCAAGTCAGCAGTAAATCACACCATGAAAGTTTGAATTAACTCTTTATAAGCAAAAACAAAATTGACATAGGCATGTTAGGACTAATGAGCACAGCAACTCCTCTCTGGTAGGTCTTGCTCCGAAGAAGAAGAAGAAGAAGAAGAAGAAGAAGAAGAAGAAGAAGAAGAAGAAGAAGAAGAAGAAGAAGAGGAAGAGGAAGAGGAGGAGGAGTTTGGATTTGCTATCCTGCTTTATCACTACCCTAAGGAGTCTCGTGGGACACGGGTGGTGCTGTGAGTTAAACCACAGAGCCTAGGGCTTGCCGATCAGAAGGTCGGCAATTTAAATCCCCGTGACAGGATGAGCTCCCGTTGCTCGGTCCCTGCTCCTGCCAACCTAGCAGTTCAAAAGCACGTCAAAGTGCAAGTAGATAAATAGGTACCGCTCCTGCGGGAAGGTAAATGGTGTTTCCATGTGCTGCTCTGGTTTGCCAGAAGCGGCTTAGTTATGCTGGCCACATGACCCAGAAGCTGGACACCGGCTCCTTCGGTCAGTAAAGCGAGATGAGCTCCACAACCCCAGAGTCATCCGTGACTGGACCTAATGGTCAGGGGTCCCTTTACCTTTACCTTTAAGGAGTCTCAAAGAAGCTAACATTCTCCTTTCCCTTCCTTCCCCACAACAAACACTCTGTGAGGTGAGTGAGGCTGAGAGACTTCAAAGAAGCGTGACTAGCCCAAGGTCACCCAGTAGCTGCATGTGGAGGAGCGGAGACGCGAACCCAGTCCTGCAGAGCACTTGCAGAGATTGAAGCTCCCTACCTCCCCACAACTGCCTAAGTCCCCTCCCCTCCAGGGTTTTTTCCCAAGCAATTGGAGGCTGTGCCCATGCATCGCCAATCCTTCCTCTGCCCTTTTCAAGCCTCTTCTGGTTCTGGGAGCTGGCCACAGCAGGAGGGAGAGAGAAGCCTGACCCATCTCTGCCTCTTGGCCTCCCTCATCCCACTCTCCTGCTTCAGTTTCTGTCTCTGATTCTGGACTTCTCTCTGCCACAGACTCTCCCAGCTCACTGAGCCCTGTTGCCTCCCCAGCTTCTGACATCTCCTCCTCCCAGTCTGCTCCCTCTTCTCCCTATTTGTTGTCCCACCACCACTCCCTGATCTCTGAGCCATTTTTCCTTGGGGGTCACCCAGCTGGTTCCTCCCACCATTCCTCTGTGCCCAAGCAGCCCATGACAGTCAGGGGTAGTTAACACATGGACCTCCAGATATTGCTGGACTACAACCCTGACTGAGGCTGATGGGTGTTGGACCCCAGCAACATATTGAGGGACACAGGTTAGCCATGTCTTCTATATGCCATACATTCAAATTGCAAAACCTTTGGGGTTGTAGTCCAACTAAGTTCTGCTCAGAGTAGATCCACTGGAATGAATGAGCTTATGTTAATTACGTCCATAAATTTCAGTGGGTCTACTCAAGTGGTATTCAGAAGTATATTGCCTCTGACATCAAGGCTCAAGGCTTAGAATCACCAGAGGTATGATTTACTCTGGCCAAATAAAAAGGAAGAGAAATTATACAAAGGCTGGATCTACACTGACCTGTTTAATGTCATCCCCCCCATTAGAACAATATTAGCTATGTCATTCTAAAACGTCACAGGGTACACTTCTTAATTAAAACACTTTTTACCTTGGTTTTTTCCCATCAAATGTAAGTAATACCTGGCCACACCATTTTCCAAAACGCTGTTTCTTTCCCTGCTGCTGCTCACTGGTTACTCTGCTCTGTCCTCTGGTGTCACATTTTAATTCTCCCTCCCTCCCTCCTTCTCTCCATGTTCTTTGTTATCTGCCCCTTGAATACCGTTGGAAGGGGGCGTGTCGGAGTTCGAATGCAATTTTAAAAAAGTAAAATGCTCCATAGGGACATATGAACAGCGTTTCGCCGATATAGCAGCATAAAAGGATTAAAAATGAAGTGATAAAAAGACAAGGTAATCACACATTCTGAACATAAAAAGTAGGACATTATGTGTCCATCCACGTTATCAAAACCATTCCTTAACATTAAAAACCATGAGTGTAGATCGACCCAACATAGATTTCACTGCAGCTGGGCATCAATTGTCATGGAGGGTCTGGGTTCACCCAGACTTTGAAGTGAGTTATGGAACAGGGGGATGGCCACCATCTCTCCCAACAACCAAGGACCATTGGTGGCATCAGAAGAACAAGGGCTCCCTTTTTTTTTCTTTTTTCTTTTTTTGCAGGCATCTCCAAACAATTCTGGGAATGTGTCATTTCCCCCCCCCCCCGAGGGCTGTTGATTCTCTCATTTTCTCATCCCTGCCTTTCCCATGTCTTGTTTACAGTGCTGGGACAACTCTTGGGAGCTGGCAAAGTTTCCACATTAACATGCTGAGAAACACTTAAGCTTCCCAAAGTTTGTGCCTTAAGTTAAGGATGGGAAATTTATGCCTTAAGTTAAAGACAAGCAGGCGCAGCAAAGCTTCTTATAATTATTGAACTGTCAAGGGAAATAACAGAGTGAATCAACGGCCTATTTATCTTATTGAAAATGGATGAGGGGGATTTGGGTGGGGTTTTTTTGTTTGTTTGTTTTGTAAACGAAAAGTTTTGGGCAATCTTTCCAGGAGAATTTTCATGACAGATTTGTGTGTGGGTTTCGTTCCTCTGCACCACCAAACTGCCGCTGCAAAAGGAAGCTGAACACTGGGGAGAACTGTTAGGTAGAAATGTCAACCGTTGCATGGAGGATTTAATAAAAAGAAACTCAAAATGGGATTGCGAGAAAAACAGAAGGCTCCAGCTCGTAACATTGAGCTGGAGGCCTCAAGGATTTATGCTTGATTATCATGATTATCATTGTTGTTGTTAGTATTACCTCCGGGCGGCTTTCAACATAAGATCTGCATGTTGCGTTGTGGAAAAGCAATATAGTGAAAGTTGCCCTTTCAAGGCTATTTTTGAAATGCTCAGTTGTGTTTTTGTTGGATTGTAATGGGATATTTAGTGTTGGTTTTAGAGGTGCAACCAGATTTCTTCTGAAATTAAGTTCCTGGAAAAGCAGAAGGCCCTCCTGTTACATAAAAGATCCCGGCTGTTGTATCAGGTCAAATGCCCATCTAGGCCAAAATCACACCATACATTTAGAGCACTCGGATACCAAGTTAAACAGTTATGGCATCTCTCAAAGAATCCTGGGAGCTGTGGTTTGTTAAGGGTACTGAGTGCTGTTAGGGGACCTGAAATATACTCGGAGTCGAGAGTGAATTTCATGCTCTTTATTCAGCTCATATTCATCAAGGAGAAGAAGAGAAGACGAATGGCTCTTTTCCCAAAACCATCTGCTTATATACATTATTTACACAATGGGCCTTGCGTGATTGGCTACTTCAGGGCTACACCTGTGGGCCAATTATATTGTGGATTGACTTCTGCCTGCAGCCTGATTGGCTGCTCCTACAGGCCAATCAGGTAGCAGATTCACTTCTGCCAGCCGCCTGATTGGCTGCTCCAGCAGGCCAATCAGGTTGCGGATTCACTTCCACCCGGAGTTGGATTGGGTAGCTCCCGCTGATTCTGAATCCTATTGTTCTAGGATTCAGCTCAGTACATAACACCCCTCCCCTCTAAGTTCCAGTCCTGCCCGGGAAGTTGCATTCGTAGTCCCCAAGGTCTGCTGGCCACCTCCGTGTGCGTTGTGGCCTGGGGTGTTCCTTGGTCAGGGGTTCTGGTTCTGGCTCGTGTTCCAAGGCTGCTGGCTGTGCCGGGGCTGTCTGGTCTGGCGCCACTGAACCACTAGGTTGTGACTCTGGTTCCGGTGTCCTTCCAGCCTCGGGGCGCCCCTCTGTGCCTACTGCTTCTGCTTCCCCTGCCCACCCCTCTCGCTCTACAGGCCTCACTGCCCTGCTGTCCCCTTGGGACCCCTCTGTCCCGCTCTCCTCCCGGGTTCCTCCTGGGAATCGTCGCCGTAGCTGGTCGCAGTGGCGGCGCCAACATTGCCCCCCTTCCGTTAGTACCTCGTACGACACGGGACCGGTCACCTTGGTGACTGTGGCGGGTACCCATGCTGGGCCTGCCCCAAAATTCTTTGCATACACTGGGTCCTGGGCCACAAATGTCCGGGGGTTCCTGCCTTTCCCCACCACTACCTCATCCTGAGCTCTGTCGGGGTGAAGTCGGTCCAGTCTAGTTGCAAGGCGCCGGCCCATGAGTAGTTCAGCTGGGCTCCGGCCCGTCGTTGTGCTTGGGGTGCTGTGCTGTGCTAGAAGAAACGCGGCAAGGCGGTATTCCCAGTCCCCTTGTGTTATGCGGCGGAGGCTGTCCTTGGTGGTCCGCACCATGCGCTCCGCTTGGCCATTGGTGGCAGGGTGGAATGGTGCTGAGCGGATGTGGCGGATGGCGTTCTGCGCTGTGAAGGTCTGGAACTCCTCTGACGTGAATGCGGTTCCATTGTCCGAGACGAGGGTGTCAGGGAGCCCGTGGGTTGCAAACAGCTTACGTAGTACCCGGATGGCTGCCGCCGTAGAAGTGGACGGTACCAGTGCGACCTCCAGCCATTTGGTGTAGGAATCCACCACTATGAAGAATGTTTTTCCCTGGAAGGGGCCAGCGAAGTCCACGTGCAAGCGTGACCATGGATGTCGGGCGGACTCCCAGGGCTGGACTGGGGCCCTTGGGGGATCCGGGCGGGATTCTTGGCAGGTCTGGCAGTGTTGGACCCAGGCCTCTATCTCTCTGTCAAGCCACCACACATAACTCCTGGCAAGGGCCTTCATCCTCACTACCCCTGGGTGTGTCTCGTGTAGGGCTGTGAGGACCCTTTTGCGGAGGGGCTGGGGAACAACAACCCTGCTTCCCCATAACAGGCACCCCTTGTGGGCCGACAGTTCATGTTTGCGGTTTGTGTAGCCAGCGAATTCTGGCCCGGGGCTGCTGCTGGGCCATCCTCGCCACACCCCGTCCAGGACCCGGGAGATGACCCTATCTTTTGTGGAATGGTGCGCAACTTCTTGTGCCTGAATGGGTCGGTCGGGAAGCAGCTCCAGGGTCATAACCTCTTGCGCAGGCGCTGGGTCGGGGCCTGTTTCTGGTAGTGGTAGCCTGCTGAGTGCGTCTGTGTGGCCCATCGCCTTCCCAGGGCGGTGGATTAGTGCATACTGGTAGCCGGCAAGGAAAATTGACCACCTGAGGACACGTGGAGACAACACTTGGGGGGTCTGCTTCTCGGGGGCAAACAGGCCAAGCAACGGCTTGTGGTCAGTCACTATGGTAAAGGGCCGCCCGTACAAGAAATCATGGAATTTTTTTACGCCCTTCACGATTGCCAGACCCTCCTTGTCAATCTGTGAGTAGTTTCGTTCGGCTGCAGCAAGCGTCTGGGAGAAGTATGCCACCGGCACCTCTCTTCCATCCGGGAGTTGGTGTCCCAGGACAGCGCCGATGCCATAGGGAGAGGCGTCGCATGCCAGCACCACTGGCAGCCTCTCGTCGAAGTGTGCCAAGACCGAGTTTGAGACGAGCAAGTCCTTGACTGCCTGGAATGCGGCCCTTTGTCGCTGGCCCCACACCCAAGGGGCCCTTTTATCTAGGAGTCTGTGTAGGGGCTCCGCTACCGCTGCCTTATGGGGAAGGAAGGCATGGTAAAAGTTCAATAGTCCCAAGAATGACTGAAGTTCGGGCTTGCTCTTGGGCGCTGGGGCCTCACAAATGGCCCGTACCTTGTCACCGGTTGGATGGACCCCTTCTGCGTCCACCTTAAATCCCAGAAAGTCCACCTGCGGCACTCCCAGTAAACACTTTTCCCGCTTCACCTTGAGGCCCGCCGTCTGGAAACGGTGCAGGACGGAGCGGAGGCGGTCCTCAAATTCCTCTGGTGTGGGCCCGGCGATCAGTACATCATCGAAGAAGGGGGTGACGCCAGGAATCCCTTTAAGGAGAGAGTCCATTAGATTCTGGAATATGCCTGGTGCCACGCTAACGCCAAATTGCAGCCGCTTTACTCTGAATGCCCCTCTGTGCGTCACAATCGTCTGAGCCTCTGCTGTGGCTTCGTCCACAGGCAACTGTTGATACGCTTGGGCCAAGTCCAGTTTGCCAAAGATTTTTGACCCAGCCAGGGTGGCGAGGACATGGCTGACCACTGGCACTGGGTATGCATGGGCCGTGAGAGCCTTGTTTATGGTGCATTTGTAGTCTGCACAGATGCAGACCGAACCGTTAGGCTTGACGGGTGTGACAATTGGAGTTTCCCAGGGGGCGTTGGGCACCGGCTCCAGCACTCCTTGCTCCATGAGCCGGTCCAATTCCTCGTCTATGCGGGGTTTCAGGGCGAACGGGACCCGGCGGGCCTTGTGCCTGATGGGTCGTACAGTGGGGTCTAGCTGTAGGGCAATGGGGGGTCCTGTATATCGTCCCAATGCCCCATCGA